>NW_028234430.1:1975509-1983009 GCF_977035675.1 Penaeus japonicus | reverse complement strand
TCACGGGGTCGCACCTTCAGTACGTGTCGGCCGGCTGCGGACCAAGCTTAGATTCCCTCAGAGGAACGATGTACTTTGGGCGCTCTCTTACTCACTTACTCTTACTCTTACTCACTTACTCTTACTCACTTACTCTTACTCACTTATTCTTACTCTTACTCACTTACTCTTACTCTTACTCTTACTCACTTACTCTTACTCTTACTCCTACTCTTACTCTTACTCACTTGCTCTTACTCACTTAGTCATTTACTCCTACTCTTACTCACTTACTCTTACTCACTTATTCTTACTCACTTACTCTTACTCTTACTCACTCTTACTCTTACTCACTTACTCTTACTCACGGATATTTTGAAACAGACGCTATTCATCACTTAATTAAGAAGACACGCAATCCACGTCACGTCTCTGTTTACATGACGAATTCTCCGTTAGTCATCCCGACCGCCCGACCGCCCAACCGCCCGAGCGACCGACCGCCCCACCGGAGTCGGGTCGGGTCGGGCAGGAATGTCGCAATGGTCAAACAAAAGATTGAATGGAAGGCCCGAGGATTAGGCGGGTAGGATGGACGACCCCGATGCAGGCCTTACGCGATCCTTACGCGATCATCCTGATGCTATGCAGGACATCGTATTCTTGTATGTGGGAAGATGTAGGGATGTGTATGTTAATTAAAGTGTGTGTGGATGTGGATATCCTGTCTGGTTTTGTGTGTCCGTTTTTGTCTCTGTTGTAGACTTTTTCAGCCTGTTTTTCTTTTCTTTTTTGTTCCTCTCCCCTCCCCCTGCCCCCCTCTCTCTCTCTCTCTCTCTCTCTCTCTCTCTCTCTCTCTCTCTCTCTCTCTCTCTCTCTCTCTCTCTCTCTCTCTCTCTCTCTCTCTCTCTCTCTCTCTGCATATATACATGTGCATGAATCACGTACACACACACGTACACACACACACACACACACACGTATCCTTTCCCCTTTTCCAAGACGTATACCCATGAGATATTGGCTAATGCGAACATCTCCAAACACATTAATAAGGAGAGAATCGAGATTAACCGCCTTATCTCCTCCCTGCCCCTAGCCTCTCACAGTGGCGTCCCTTGTCCCCGCTAGTTGAATGACCTGAATATGTGAGTTACAAGAACTACAGCTGCGATGGAGGTTAAGGGTCTGACGTAGAATAAAAAAAAAGAACTACAATAAATTCTCTGTTTATTTCCGAGAATGCCACCGGATCGCCAGATGTCGGTTCTGGCTTTGAAATGCAGTATTGAAACCCCCCTCTTGTGGTTTTGTCTTTTTGAATGGAGATGTTCCGTCGGCTTCCCTTCAAGTCCTATTGCGTTTCGGAAGGTAAGAAGAAGGAGAGAAGGAGAGAAAGAGAGATAAATACCATCTCTTCCCCACGCGAACACTCTGCTCATCCATCCCGTTCTTGCAATCCACGTTTCAACGATGCAATGGCTGGCCTTTCTGACGGCGATAAATAACTCTCGCGTTTAATCACTTGAGACTCCCATCGCATTCATCATATACCGCCTTCGCATCAACCGAGGCAGATCTCATGTATAGGCTCTCTGGGTTTCGGCTTTTAATGTTCATGTCGGTTGTTCATGGTAACTGGGCGTCGTAGGGTTTACATCTCGTACTAGTCGTCCTTGTAGGGATATGTACCCGGTAATTGCAGCTCAAATGTTTAATCATTCCTGCCAATTACAGTTAATAAATGCATATTGCCGTTTGATTTGTCCGTTGCAACCACCGACGCCTTCTGTGTATCGTTTAGTCTTTTACTCTTACGCACCCAATGACTTCTCGCTTACAGATGTTTTTTTTTTCTTCTCTCTCTCTCTCTCTCTCTCTCTCTCTCTCTCTCTCTCTCTCTCTCTCTCTCTCTCTCTCTCTCTCTCTCTCTCTCTCTCTCTCTCTCTCTCTCTCTCTCTCTCTCTCTCTCTCTCTCCCTCCCTCCCCCTCCCTTCCTCCCTCTCCCCCTCTCGCTTCATCTAATCTCTAATGTTATTCAGTCAACAACAACAAAAAAAGGGGACGACAAAGCAAGACACAGAATTTTTCACCCTGTAACTTGAGAAACTCGCCCAGATACGAGTAATTGCTGAATCGCACACGTCGCCATGTTGTCATTGGTTCCATTCGTCGAGGTTTGCTGGCGGGAGAGGATGCTGGCGGTTCATTTGAGAGGATGTCAAGTGGATTATCTGCCTCTCGTGGAAATAAGGGAGAGGGGGATGGAGGAAGAAAGGGAGGGGGATGAAGGAAGAAAGGGAGGGAGGGAGGGAGGGAGATATAAAACGGAAGGAGGATGGAGAGAGGAAGGGAATGAGGGAAAGATATACAGATAGAGAGGAAGGGAATAAGGGAAAGAGATAGAGACAGAGAGGAAGGGAATGAGGGAAAGAGATAGAGACAGAGAGGAAGGGAATGAGGGAAAGAGATAGAGACAGAGAGGAAGGGAATGAGGGAAAGATATACAGATAGAGAGGAAGGGAATGAGGGAAAGGGATAGAGACAGAGAGGAAGAAAGGGATCGAGGAAAAGAGAGAGTTACAGAGTTGACGAGACAAGTAGAGGGAGAGGCAGAGAAATGGAGAGAAGGGAGGAGGGAGAGAAAGAGGAAGAAAGAAGGGGAAGGAGGAGAGAGAGAGAGAGAGAGAGAGAGAGAGAGAGAGAGAGAGAGAGAGAGAGAGAGAGAGAGAGAGAGAGAGAGAGAGAGAGAGAGAGAGAGAGAGAGAGAACATATATCACAACTTTAATCAAAGCGAAAACCTGTCTCTCATCATTTCTTGCAAGATGTTATATATATATGAAGACGAATTTTCAAACCATTGAGACGAATATGCAAAGAACGATTTCGTGCAAAATCTTCGCGTTTTAAGATAGCAATAGTCTTGGCGCCAAAGGAGATAACACACATGACAGGTTCTTTGTCACGCTGCAGCAAAAGGCTCGGGTACATTGTCATGCATGCCAGTAAGTGCATGACGCTCCATTCGTATTTATGTATTCAAAACAGTATATCTTATCTACATTAAATTAAAATAACTTTCTTAATGACATTTACCACTCTCGTACATAATGACTATATAATCAAGTGACAGACAAGCAATGAAAGCATGAAATGTCTGATCAATCAAGATAATTTAGTGACTCAACAGATCATTTAAATATATCTGTCGTTCCCTTTTCCCTGTGTTGTGTAATTATCCTTAAAACAACCTGTCTCGGATAGGATTATCTCTTCAGTTGCAAAAGATTCGGAGCCTTTGATAGTTTGTAAGTCTTTGTCACTTATGCTTGTTACTTTTTTATCATCATCATTGTCATTTGTATCTTTTTATAAGATCATTAGTGTTATTGCTTTTATCATTATCATCATCGTTATTATTGTTGTTATTATCGTCATTATTCTTATTCTTATTATCATTGTCATCATTATGACATATCAATATCATGAACATTACCATCATCACTATCATTGTTATTATGATGATTATCCTTATCATTACTGTTATTATTATCATTATGATTATCATCATTACTATCAGTAGTAGTAGTAGTATCATTATAATCATAATCATCATCATTATCAATACTACTACTATTACTATCATCGTAGTAATTGCTACTGTTATCATAAAAATCATAATCATAATCATATCATAAAATTCTCAGTTGTCATCATCACTATAATCATTGACATCGTCATCATTATCATTACTATTGTTATCATTATTATCACTATTATCATTAGCAATGTTATCATCATTATTACAGCAGTAATTACTATAATCATCAACCTTTGTCTCACATCACTGGCAACCACTGGAGTGTACAGGTAACGTTAGAAGGAAACACAGGCGGTCGTGGAGGTGGGGGAAAGGAGAATGGGAGAGGGAGAGGGAGAGGGAAAGGGAGAGGGAGAGGGAGAGGGAGAGGGAGAGAGAGAGAGAGAGAGAGAGAGAGAGAGAGAGAGAGAGAGAGAGAGAGAGAGAGAGGAGAGAGAGAGAGAGGAGAGGGGAGGGAGGGGAGAGGGGGAGGGAAGGAGGGAGAGGGAGAGGGGGAGGAGAGGGGGGGGGAGAGGGAGAGGGAGAGGGAGAGGGGAGAGGGAGAGGGGAGGAGGAGAGAGGAGGGAGAGGGAGAGGAGAGGAGAAAGGGAGAGGAGAGAGGGAGAGAAGAGGGAGAGGAGAGAGAGAGAAAAGGGAGAGGAGAGAGAGAGGGGAGAGAGAGGGGAGGAGAGGGAGAGGGAGAGGGGAGGAGGGAGAGGGAGAGGGGAGGGAGAGGGGAGGGAGAAGAGGGGGAGGGAGAGAGGGAGAGGGAGAGGGAGAGGGGAGAGGGAGAGGGAGAGGGAGGAGGGAGGGAGAGGAGGAGAGGGAGAGGGAGAGAGAGTGAGACTGGGAGAGGGGAGAGGGAGGGGAGAGGGAAGTAGGGGGCGAGGAGAGGAGGGAGAGGGAAACACAGGCGGTCATGGTGGGGAGGTTGTTTTGGGGGGAAAGGAGAATGGGAGGGGAGAGGAGAGAGAAGTAAGTGTAGAGTTTTGGGATCGGGCAGAATACATATAAAAATGGGAGAGGGAGAGGCGAATGGGAGAGGGAGAGGGAGAGGGAGAGGGAGAGGGAGAGGGAGAGGGAAACACAGGCGGTCATGGAGGTGGGGGAAAGGAGAATGGGAGAGGGAGAGGGAGAAGAAAGAAGAAGGCGAGGAAAAGAGGAGAGGAGAGGATAAGAGGACAGTATTTGAGAAGTGAGGAAGGAGAAATGGGAGAAGGAGAGAGGGAGAGGGGGTGGTGGGTGGGAGTGGGAGGGAGGGAAGAAAAGGAGAGGAGGGAGAGGGAGAGGAGAGGAGGGATAGGGAGAGGAGAGGGGGGGGGGGGGGGGGGGGGGAGGGGGGGGAAGGTAAACAGGCGGTCATGGTTGGGGTTTGGGGGTGGAAGGTTTTTTGTTGGGGGAAAGGAGAATGGGAGAGGGAGAGGGAGAGGGAGAGGGATAGGGATAGGGATAGGGATAGGGATAGGGAGAGGGAGAGGGAGAGGGAGAGGGGGAGGGAGAGGGAGAGGGAGAGAGAGAGGAAGAGGGAGAGGGAGAGGGAGGGGGGATGGGCGGAGTGAAGGAAAGAGGGTGGGGGGGGGGTGTAGGTGGCGTAAAGGAAAGGGGAGGAGGGGGGTGGGGGAGACGTGCCTCCTTCATCGCGTCTATCTCATGTTACTCTCTCTCTCTCTCTCTCTCTCTTCTCTTCTTTATTCCCCTCCCGTTCCTTCTCTTTTCTCCCCGCTCCCTCTCTCCTCCCTCACCATCCCTCTCTCAGTTCCTTTCTCCTCTCTCCCCTCCCGCCGCCCTCATTCCCTCATCATTTCTTTTATCTATATTTCCTCTTTTATCAACCTTCCTCTGTACTGGTTGAGATTACTGTTATGGTGATAATTACAGCCCCTTCTTATGATTGATATATCTATGATAATAATAGTAATCATGATGTTAACAATAACAATTTTGATATTTATTATTTTCTAATGATGATAATAATGATGATAATGATATTAATAATAATAATAATGATAATAAGGACATCAAATATTATGTTAACTATAAAAATAACAAGAACACCCATAATGATAAACATAAATAAGATAACAATAAGAATAACAAAACCAAAAACAAATAATAAGCATAACAGTGATACCAATCCAGTACCCAAGGGAAAACGAAGCCCAAAAACATACCCAACGCCAGGATGTGCGTGGCAATACTGTCTGAAAAACGCAAACCGGATCAAAACAGATGCAACACTAATCAACTTGCTTTGTTCACCTGTCGCGAGAGTTTGTGCAATGATTCATCTTGTGTTGTTTGGATAACTTTGGGAAGGAGGTGGCGGGGGGGGGAAGGGGGAAGAGAAAGGGGAAGAGAAATAAATTGATAGGTGGGGGGAGGGAGGGAGGGCGGGAAGGAGGGAGGGAGAGAGGGAGGGAGGGAGAGAGGGAGGGAGGGAGGGAGGGAGGAGGGAGGGGGAGGAAGGGAGGGAGAGAGGGAGAGAGGGAGGGGAGGGAGGGAGGAGAGGGAGGGAGAGGGGGGCAGGAGAGGGAGAGAGGGAGGGGAGGGGAGGTGGGGAGCGGAGGAGGAGGGCGAGGGCTCGGGAGCGCGGATCCCCCGGGTAGTGGAGGGAGGGGGGGGAAGGAGGGGGGGGGGGAGGAAAGAAGGGAGGGAAGGAGGGAGGGAGGAGGGAGGAGGGAGGGAGGCCGGGGTGACTGGGGCGATAGGAGAGGGAAGAGAGGGGCGGAGGTAGGGGGGGAGAAGGGGGGGGCGTGGGGGTGGGAGGGGGGGGAGGAGGGTAATGGAGGGAGGGGGGGGGGGGAGAGGGGGGGAGGGGGGAGGGTCGGGAGGGGGGAGGGGGAAGGGGGGAAGTTGGGAGAGGAGGGGGGGGCGAGGGCGTCAAAGGGAAGGGGGGAGCAGAGGAGGGAGGGAAGGGGGGGCGGGAGGGGGGTTGGGGAGTGGGGAAGGCGGGGCCGCGGAAGAGGATGGGAGGGAGGGGGACCGGGGCAGGGGGATGGGGGGGGAGGGGGAGGGGGATGGGGGGGATAGGGTAGCGTGGAGGGTTGGGAGAGGGGAGGATGCGGAAAGGAATGGGTAAGGGAGGGGAGGGCGGGTAGGAAGGGGGGAGGGGGTGAGGCTGGGAGGGGGGGGGGACGGGGGCGGGGGGGAGGAGCAGGGTGGGACGGGGAGGGGAAGGAAGGGAGAGGGATGGAGGGAGGGAGAGGGAAGGGAGTAGGCAGGAGGGGGGGGAAGGGGACGGGGGGGGGGTATGGGGAGGGAGGGAGGGAGGGGGGGGGGGGGGAGGGGGGGGGAGGTGAGGGGGAGGGGAGGGGAAGGGGGGGGAGTGGAGTGTGGGGCGAGGGGAAGGGGAGGGGGGGGGGAGGGAAGGTTTTGGGGGGGGCAAGGCAGGGGGGGAGAGGGGAAAGGGGAAAGGGGAGTTGGGGGAGGGAGGGGAGGGAAGGGATCGAGGGGGTGAGGGGCCCAGGGTAGGGAGTGGAACGTGAGGGGTGAGTGGGGAGGGTGGGAGGGGGTGGAGGGGAGCGGAGGGAGGGAGGGAGGGAGGGAGAGGAGAGAGGGAGGGAGAGAGGGAGAGGGAGGAGGGGAGGGGGGGGGGAGGGGGGGAGGAAGGGGGGGGGAGGGGGGGTGGGAGGAAAGGAAGAGGGAGGGAGGGTAGGGAGGGAGGGAGGGAGGAAGGGGAGGGAGGAAGGGAATGAAGAGGAAGGGGAGGGAGGAGAGAGAGAGGACGTAGAGTTGGAAGGGAGGAGAGAAGGGAGGGAGGGAGGGAGAGAGGGGGGAGAGGGTGGATGGTATGCAAATAAACAGACATGTTTTTTATGGAAAAATACTTAGATAGATAAAGAAAGAGAAGATAAACCAGATAAAGGGGGATAAGCAGGTGGGTAAATAACCAAGTGAGAAACGTAAAGATCAAATAAATACACACAGTCGCTCATATGCT
>NW_028234430.1:1968009-1970509 GCF_977035675.1 Penaeus japonicus | reverse complement strand
TGTCTTCCTACCATTTTCGTTTACAAAACCATCGATTTTCTTTCCATTTACGGAAATCCCCTGAGCGAATATAAACAAAAGCCAAGCGCATCATCAGGCCATCCCATAAGATAAAATAGAATGACAAAAACAACCAAATTAAAATACAAAGTAGAAACACTACACGAAATCCCGCAGGGTCTTCAGTAGTAGTAGATAAAATAGTCATAGTTATAGGAGTTACAGGACATCTGCCACAGGTTTAGAGATAGCGGGCATTGCAGCCGTGCGGGCGTAGGCGTGAGGGCGTGGGCGCCAATATTAGATTACCGTGTGAGTTGAATCATACCTGGTTTTGTGCAGGTGATTACATCATTGAGAGAGAGGGAGAGAGAGAGAGAGAGAGAGACTAGCAGCAACAAAGAAACGGAAAGACCGCGGAAATAATAAAACTATCATAAACAAAACGATAACAACTATATTAACAACAACAACGATAACAGCAATAACTGCTTTAGAGGAACGTGCAACGGTTCGAGGTCACTGGGTCAGCGAGGTTGCGGTGAATGACATGTGATGTTTAATATCCCTTCAACTCTGCCGTTTATCACCATTATACTGACGTCACGAAGAGGGATTCATCTTGGCCTGGCGAGATGTTCTTTCTGAGGTAGGCAACATCACTGCCTTTTTAATTGGGTACGTTTGATGGCTAAGACATGACACTATATGAGAGGTTTTTTTTATAGTGGTCGTAACAGTCTGCTCATTTTATGGGTTCAGATTAGTGATATATATTTTTTTCAAGGTACAGTAATTAAAGGAAAGTGCATGGTTGTTTCTTGTGAAGGCTCTCATTTTTTTTCAAGTCCTTTCAAAGTTAGAAGAATACTAGACAGATATGGATAAGAAACACGGATTTTCGACTTGATGTAATGAGCACCGGTGACGGTGGGCGAACTAATAGTACTGAAGATCCTAAAAAGGTCAATAGACGATGTTTTATCTCTGAGAAAATTACAATTGTATTTTACAAAAAAAAAGAAAAAAAAAGACAGTTGTACTACTAAAAGAGAAGAATAAATGACGGAAAACTCAGAAAAATGCAATAGTTCAGACAATTGAGTGTTCCACGCGAAGAACAGATGGCGAGAGACGAAGCTGTAACAGATTTAGTTTAAAGAATATAAGTGTCAATGAAAACGAGAACGTCCAACTTCAAGATGATACATGAATACTTGTATCAAAGAGTCGAGTAGGAGGCCTACCATAAAGACATTAGGCATTAGGTATAGACAAGTTACCGAACATGTAAATAAAAAGCAAGGCATCTATGCTCACTTTAGTACTAGAGAAAGGTGATGTATACACCACTATGTCTTACATCTTTCTTTATCCCGCTATTTTAACTGATTTGCATCATGTTATCTTATTAAATGTTTTATGATTATTTTGTAGACACGTACGATCAACCAAGGGATAGTTCCTATGCTTCTATTCATGTGTATGTTCCGTATACATAATGAAAAAAATAACTTTTTTAACTTTTCAGATTTAAATCTCACGTCTTTCTCTCTCTCTCTCTCTCTCTCTCTCTCTCTCTCTCTCTCTCTCTCTCTCTCTCTCTCTCTCTCTCTCTCTCTCTCTCTATCTATCTCTCTCTCTCTTTCTCTCTCTCTCTCTCTCTCTCTCTCTCTCTCTCTCTCTCTCTCTCTCTCTCTCTCTCTCTCTCTCTCTCTCTCTCTCTCTCTCTCTCTCTCTCTCTCCCCCTCTCTCTCTCTCTCTCTCTCTCTCTCTCTCCCTCCCTCTCCCTCTCCCTCTCCCTCTCCCTCTCCCTCTCCCTCTCCCTCTCCCTCTCTTTCTGTGCGTGTGTGTAGTGGCAAGTGCGGAGAGGTTTAAAGTGGGTGATATAAACTCTTGTTGTCACTCGCCCGGATCGGAATGTGTTTGCTTTAGCGTGGAATAATAAGGATTCACATATGCACACGCACAAAGTGGAAAGGACAGACGAGCAGAGACGCACAAACACAGACACATCTACAAAAAGATACACAAAAATACAGGCGCACACACACACACATCTCCCCCCACCCCCACCACCACCCCCCCACATACACATCTCCCCCATCCACCCCTCCCCGCACCCACATCCCCCCCACCACCACCCCCCCCACACATATCTCCCTCCACACCCCACCCCCCCACCCAACCACACCCCAAACACACACCCTCACCCCCCTCCTCCACCCCCCCCCCTTCCCCCTCCACCCAAACAACCCCACACCTCTGTCCCCAAAATGAAGAGTGGCGTGTCATACTCCCTCCCCGTGCTTCATTTAGCCACACTAACAAGACACGCGCAGAGAGGAGAAGAAGAAGCGGGGCGTGTGTGACTGGCGGGGTGTCGTGACCATCCGAAACTGCTCTTTTAGTACCGCTATCGTCGAGGGGCCGACCGCCGCCGCCCCCCGCCGCCCCCCGCCGCCTCCACCAGCCGCTGTCTTGTGATTCCTCGGCGGCT
>NW_028234430.1:1953009-1963009 GCF_977035675.1 Penaeus japonicus | reverse complement strand
CTTACACAAACACAAACACAAACACACACACACACACACACACACACACACACACACACACACACACACCATATCTGTGCGCGTGCGTGTGGGCATGTGCGCTCAGGATATGTGTCGGCGTCTGCTTGCTGTAATAACAAGCCCTGTGCAATATGCGATGCGCACATCCGGCGGAAAGGTATCGAAAATCACCAAGATGTCCGAGACAGAACCAGGACACGATCTTTATGTATAACTTCTTTTTAACATCTTGTCTTGAGGAAGGGAAGGAGAGAAAGAGGGAGACAAAGGAGGGCGGGAGGGAATGAAGGAGGGAAGGAGGGAGGGAGGGAGGGAGGGAGGGAGGGAGGGAGGGAGGGAGGGAGGGAGGGAGGGAGGGAAAGAAGGAGGGGGGGAGGGGGGGAGGGAGAGAGGGAGGGAGGAGCGTGAGAGAGGAAAGGAAGGAGGGGAAGGGATCAGAAAGAGGGAGGGGTACTGGGGGGTAAGGAGGGAGGGAGGGAGAGAAGGAGGGAGGGAGGGAGAGAAGGAAGAGGGAGGGATAGAGAGGGAGGAGGGAGGGAGGGTGGGACGTTCGTTAGAGAGGAGAGAGGAGAGGGAGGGAGGCGAGGGGAGGGAGGGAGGAAAGGAAGGAGGGATGGGAGGGAGGAAAGGGAGGGTAGGGAGGAAGTGGAAGTGTACAGGAGGGATGGGTGGGTCAGGGATGAGAGGGAGGGCGATGGAGGGAGGGAGGGAAAGGAGGGAGAGAAGTAGGGAGGGAGGGAGGGAGGGAAAGAAGGAGGGAAGGAGGGAGGGAGGGAGGGAAGGAGGGAAGGAGGGAGGGAGGGAGAGAAGGAGAGAGGGAGGGAGGGAGGGAAGGAGAGAAGGAGGGAGAAAAGGAGGGTGGGAGGGAGAGAGGGAGGGAGGGAGGGAGAAAAGGAGGGTGGGAAGGAGAGAGGGAGGGAGGGAGGGAGGGAGGGAGGGAAGGAGGGAGGGAGAGAAGGAGGGAGACAAAGGTGAGAGGGAGGGAAGGAAGGAAGGAGGGAAAGAGAGAGAGATAGAGAGATAGATAGATAGATAGATAGATAGAGAGAGATAGAGAGAGAGAGAATGAGAGAGAGAGAATGGGTGAGAGAGAGGCAGAGAGAGAGAGAGAGAGAGAGAGAGAGAGAGAGAGAGAACTGATGAGGAGAGAGATGAGAGGAGATGAGACGGAGGACCGAGAGAGAGTGAGAGAGAGATGGGCTGCTGATGCGACGGAAGAAGAATGAAGAGAGAGAGAGGAGAGAGAGAGTTGCGGAGAAACGAGAGGAGCGAGAGTTTGTGCTGAGAGAGAATCGAGAGAGGATGAGAGGGTGAGAGAGAAGGGGCACGGAAGAAGAGAGAGCGTGCCGCGCGCGTAAGCGCGCGCGCTAGATAGAGAGAGAGAGAGAGTGAGAGAGAGAGAGAGAGAGAGAGAAAGAGAGAGAGAAAAAAAGAGAGAAAGAAAGAAAGAGATAGAGAAAGAAAGAAAGAAAGAAAGAAAGAGAGAGAGAGAATGTGGAGAAAGAGAGAAAGAGTGACGAGGGAGGAATGAGAGAGAGAGTGAGAGAGAGTGAGAGGGAGGTAGAGCGAGCGAGAGAGAAGGTGAGAGAAGGGACGAGAGAGAAGGAGAGAGAGATAGAGTGAGATGGGAGAGAGAAATGAAAGAAGAGAGAGCGCACAAAAGAAAAGAGAGGAAAGAAAGAGAAAAACTGAGAGAGGGAGCAAGAAAGCAGATCAAGAGAGAGAAAGAGCAAAGCTGAAAAGGAATGAGTAATGAAGAAAAAAGTGAAAAGACGGAGTGGAGAAGAGGAGGGAGGAGAGAGAGGGGGAAAGAAAGAGGAGAGAGAAAGAAAGAAGAAATGAAAAAGAAGAAAGAAAGAAAAGAAAAGGATCAGACGAAAAAGAAAGAAAGAAATGAGAGCGAGGAGAGCGCGCAAAGAGCGATGTGAGAGAGAGATAGAGAGTGAGAGAGAGAGAAAGCGAGAGGCGAGAAAGGGGAAGCGAGAGAGAGAGAGAGAGGCGAGAGCGAGTGAGAGTGAGGTGAAGAGAGGAGGAAGAAGAGAGAGAGAGAGAGAGAGAAAGAGAGAGAAGGAGAGAGAGAGAGAGAGAGAGAGAGAGAGAGAGAGAGAGAGAGAGAGAGAGAGAGAGAGAGAGAAAGAGAGAGAAGGAGAGAGAGAGAGAAAAAAATATATATAGAGAGAGAAAACAGCACGTTTACTTACCAGAAATAAAGTTTCTAAAACGGAAACATCGTGTAACACTACTATACATAACCCTATAATTTCTTTCAGTCGAATACCATTTATACCTCTAGTGATTAACAAATTTCCTCTTCACAGCCAATGTATTTATTTATTCTCTCTATCACAAATTTGGGTTTCATATACCGCGAAATTTCCTTTGTTTTACCATATGTGATAATCCGAAAATCAGTGACAGTGTTGAATAAGATTAATTTTGTTTCACCACCTCCATGTGATTAGCAACACACCAAACTTCCTTGTTTTTTTTTTTTTATTCTTCAATGCACATTCTACATGACATTTTCAAACGATGATTTTTTTTCCCCGCGGTCATCCTCTCTACCTGTGTATAAACCCGCGAAGAAGTTCTCGGTACAGGCGCACTAACTATGATGTCTTTACCACGTCAATCACCGTACCCTGATTATCCTTGGGAAGAACATCATCTACTGTGTACCACTGTGTCGCCAAGCGTGCGACCGTCGTCAGAAAGATACACTTAATTAAAAAGAAAAGTGAGTGAGTTTTCGTTTGGTTCGTCGCCGACTGTGAGGTTTTACTTATGGTTGGCGCACTCGTAGCGGCAATGACCTGTTGTTCCGATATGTTCATTCAGCGTTAAAATGTGTCAACATTCATATTGCATAGATGTATTGAATGAGTAACAGAAAAAAAGACTGTATAATCGTGGCATTTGTGCAGAGATGGACCCTATTCTGTTTAGAAATCTGTGCCCCCATACACCATACCCCCTCTACGTCCTATAGCAACACATGGTGAAATCAGATAATAACCGCGCTCGCAC
Organism: Penaeus japonicus; assembly: GCF_977035675.1. Classification (NCBI taxonomy): domain Eukaryota; kingdom Metazoa; phylum Arthropoda; class Malacostraca; order Decapoda; family Penaeidae; genus Penaeus; species Penaeus japonicus. Next base: position 1,959,961 of record NW_028234430.1, on the reverse strand, counting down.
AAGTCGATTCACCTACCTGTTGATTCCGTGGAGGTACACGAGAGGGAGAGGGAGAGGGAGAGAGAAGAGAGCACGTGTGGAGCCAAGCACTCGTCAACAGAATGTCACGTGAGGCGAGAGCGCGAGCTAACCCAGCAGGCAAGGTCCGCCACAACACGACACTGAACCGCCGCAGCCTCGCACACTCACCACTACTAACTACAGCCGCTCTCGGGACACTAACTGCCAGCTAGATAGAAGGGAAGCTCCCACCCACTTGCCTCCCTCCCTCACCTCCCCCCTCCCTCCCTCCCCGCCCAGAGCACCGCCACCCATCCCGGTGGCTGGCTCCCTCCGCCCTTCCCGCCCCCCTACCACCCTGCCATCCACTCATTGGAAGGGGGGGGGAGAGCCCAGGGGTGAGAGCGCACGGCCGAGGGTGTCCTGCCCAGGCCTGCCCTGCTATAGAAGCTGATGCCAGACGCCACCGAATCCTTCTGTTCGGAGGGACGGGAAGCGAGTCTGATTTGTACGGCTATTCTCTTGTAATTCCTCAAGTTCATGCGTAAGGCAGAAGAGGCTGGAGTCCGAGCGAGACGCACGTGAACCCGAAGCCTCTCCGTGAGTAATGAGCCTTCATGTGGCCACAACATGGCCCTACGAGATAAATATCAACGAGGAACGCTGTCTCCAGGATGAACATTCACCACACAACGTCTCCCAGATGAACTTCCCCATCACGCTGAGTCACTAAAACAAACAACAAAACACAACAAACAACCGGATGGGAATGTTTCACCAACAAACACCGCGACCCACAACACAAGCAAACCTAAACTATACACCATCCATGCTTCTTGGCCACTCGAGTCCACCTTCCTGTTTCGCCCTTCCTGTTTTATCTCTCTTTATCTCGGCCTAACTTTCTCATCCTTATCCAGGAGCACGAAAGGACTTTAATACACAAATCTTGAGCATAACTGCCTTGTATAAAACGAAAATGTCTTTTACACAATACCTTATATGAAACAAATATAGCTTTAAATGAAATAAAGCCGAAGAACAAAATCTCTTGAACAATTCAAAACACAAAATGCTTTTAACGAACCGAACCTTAACTCGATTGGATTAAAACCTTCACTTGCATAGAAACCAAATACATTATATAATCCTGAAGGTAAATCCAGTTGCAGGAAATGAAATGATAATGTAAACAACGACTCATGTCCATTTTCCCCCTACGCGCATGTCATATCTGATTAATGAATACATTTCTCACTTCAATCGCTATGATTAAAGTTTCCTTATTGGGTGAAAAGGGTTGTAGTCATCATTCACATCGCTACTGTTGCGTTCGCCACGGGCCTTATCAGCAATACCAATATGCTCTTGTCATCATTACAATCATGGGAGTAATCAGTATCACGCCATTAAGGTGAGACATTCGCTTTATATAACATCATTTTACAACGTATGTTATAGGGTTATGGATAGTGACGATCGGCAGTAAAGGGGATAATGGTTGTATTGAATGGTCTTGGTGATGAGAATGAAAATGGAATGAAAACCTCAACTGTAATGATGATAATGGTGATGCGGATGATCATAATAACGATGGTGATTAGTATAATAATAATGATAATGATAATAATAATCATCATAATGATAACAATGATGAGGATGATACCAATAAAAACAATAAGGATAATAATGAGAAAAGTCCTAAGTTGATATGGCTAGCAACGGACGACCCGAGTGCCTTCGAAAGGACCCCCTCCTCCTCCTCCTTACCGACCCAGTGATTAGCGGTTGTCGGTAATTAAGGTTGAGTTACAGGTAGGTTAATGACGACCGCGGATGTCCAGCCCCGCCTCCTTCTCCCTGACCCTCCCCCTCCCCCCCTCCCCCCTAAAGCTCCCTCCCTCCCCCTTTTCCCTGTCCGTGACCTAGGGGTGGGGTTGGTGTGGTGGGGGAGGAGTCGGTTGCGGGGGGTGTGGCGGGGGTGCGGGGTGGTTGGGTGAGGGGGTGGTGTTGGGGTTGGGGGGGGGGTGGGGGGGGGTGGGGGCGGTTGGGGGGCGGGTGGGGGGGGAGGGGTGGGAGTGGGGGGGGGTGGGTGGGGGTGGGGTGGGGGGGTGGGTTGAGGGAGGCGGGGGAAGGCGAGGGGGGGGGGTGGGGGGTTTGGGGGGGGTGGGGTGGGGGGGGTGGGTGGTTTGGGGGTGGTTGGGGTGGGAGGGTTGGGGAGGGGGGTGGGGGAGTGGGGGGTGGGGGTGTTGGGGGGTAGGGGGGGGTGGGGGGGGGTGTGGTGGGGTGGGGGGGGTGGGGGTGGGGGGGGGGGGGGGGTGAGTGGGAGGGGGGTTGTGGTGGTGGTGCGGGGGGTTGGGTGGGGGGGGGGGGGGGGTTTGTGGGGTGTGTGTGGGGGTTGTTGGATGGGAGGGTGGGTTGGTGGTTGGGTGGGGTGGGGGGGGGGGGGGGGTTGGGGCGTTGGTGAGGGTGGTTAGGGGGGTTGTGGGGGTTGGGTTGGGGGGGTGGGTGGTTGGGGGGGGGTTTGGGTTGGTGTTAGGGTGGGGTGGGGGATGGGGGGTGGTGGTGGTGGTTGGGGGTGGGGGGGTGGGTTGGGGGGTGGTGGGTAGGGGGGGGGTGGGGGGTTTGGGGTAGGGGGAGGGTTGGGTGGTGGGGTGGTGGTTATGGTGGGGAGGGGGGGGTGGGGGGGTGCGGGGGGCGTGGGGGGGGGTTGGGGGTGGGGAGGGGGGGGGGGGGGGTTGGTAGGGGTAGTTGGGGGGTGGTGGGGTGAGGTGGGGGGGAGTTGGGTGGGTGGGGTGGTTGGGGTGGGTGGGTGTGGAGTGGTGGGTGGGGGGGGGAGGGGGGGGGTGGGTTGGGGTGGGGGGGTGTGGGATGTGGGGGTGGTGGGGAAGTGGGGGTGTTTGGTGGGGTTGTCGTGGTGGGTGGGGGGGTGCGTGGTGGGGTAGGGTTTGGTGTGGGGGGGTGGTTGGGGGTGGTGTGGTCTGGGTGGTTTGGGGGTGGGTGTGGGGGGGGTTGAGGGTGGAAGTGTGGTGGGGGTTGGTGGGGTGGGTGTAGGTGGGGTGGGGTTGGTGTGGTTGCGGGGGGGGGTGGTGGGTGGGGGGAGGTGAGTGGGTTGGGTGGTTGGTCCGGAGCAGGTCACACGCCACTGGGGGTAGGGGGAGGGGGAGGGGGGAGGGGGGAAAGGTGATGGTAGGGAGGTAGTATGGAGGGAGGGGTGACATAGGGTGGGTGGGTGGGGAGGGGGGTGAGATAGAAAAAAAAAATAAAAAAAGACAGGCAGGCTGTGATATGAGGAGAGGTAAGAGGGGGGGTGATGGGGGGTTGGTGGTGGGGGGTTGGTGGTGGGGTGGGGGGGGGGTGGAAGGGGGGGGAGCAGAGGAGAGCGAAGGAAAGAGAAGGGGTGGAGGGTGGGAGAGGTGACATGGAGGGGATGGATTTGCTAGGGGTGAGACAGGAGGATGGGGGGAGGGGGGGGTGGAGTGAGATGATGAAGGGGAAGGGGAAGAAAGAAGCAAAAAGAAAAGAAGGTAGTAGAAGAAAGAAAGGGGGAGTGAGCGAGGGGAGGAGAGGGGGAGAGGGAAAAGAGAAGGGTGCTAGCTAAGTGAAATCGTGGTAAATCGGTGATGATCTGTGTGAAAAGCGCGGTTTGGACTGACAAACAGACATCACGTGCAAAGCGAGTGATACTTCGAGTGTACCTGTCTTTATGCATCGAAAACCGGTCGACTCGATGTAACGACCTCCCCCTTTGTCTTCGAATCCCGAAGTTCTTCAAAATACGCGAACTGGAGGTTAATTGGCTGCCGCTTCATATAGAACAGTTGAATAATGATTAATGATATAATGTATATATGTAAGGTGAATGGTTATCTTGTCGGGATGGAGAGAGATGTGGATACAAGTGACTTATGTAGAATAACGTTAATGAGGTCATGAGGGCAATGCATGACGCTAAACTGGGTCAAGAAGAAGAAGAAAAAACTTGGGAAACACTTCAACTCTCTCGTCCTTTCTCTCTCTCTTTCTCTCTCTCTCTCTCTCTCTCTCTCTATCACTTCCTCTCTCTCTCTCTCTCTCTCTCTCTCTCTCTCTCTCTCTCTCCTCCCATCTTTACTCTCTCTCTTTCTCTTATCACTTTTCTCTCTCTCTTCTCTACTTCCTCTCCCACTCTTCTCTTTTCTTCTCTCTCTCTTCTCTCTCTTTTCTCTTCTCTCTCTCTCTCTCCTCTCTCTCCCCACTCTTCTTACCACCACTTCTCTCTCTTCCCACTCTCTCTCTCTCTATCGCTCTCTCTCTCTTCTTTTCTCTCTTTCTCTCCTTCTCTCTTTTCTCCCCCCCCCCCCCTCCTCTCCCCCCCCTTCTTCCCTTCTCTCACTCTATCTCTCTCTTCACATATCTCACTCAACACTATCCTCTCCACTCTTCTCTCTTAACTCTTTCTTCTCTCTCTCTCTCTTCTCTCTCTTCTCTCTCTTCTTCCTCTCCCATCTCTCTCTCTTCTCTCTCTCTCCTCTCTCTCTTCTCTCTTCTTTCTCTCTCTCTGCTCCTCTCCCTCTCTCTCTCTAATCTCTCTCTCTCTCTCTCTCTCTCTCTCTCTAGCTCCTCTCTCTTCTCTTCTTCTCCACTCTCACTCTCTCTCTCACTACTCTCTCTCTTTCTCTCTCTTTTCCTCTCTCTCTCTCTCTCTCTCTCTCTCTCCCTCTCTCTCTCTCTCTCTCTCCCTCTCTCTCTCTCTCTCTCTCTCTCTCTCTCTCTCTCTCTCTCTCTCTTTCTCCCCCCCCCCCTCCCCCCCCCCCCCCCCCCTCTCTCTCTCTCTCTCTCTCTCTCTCTCTCTCTCTCTCTCTCTCTCTCTCTCTCTCTCTCAAAGAATCATACTCAGTACGTAATGTATTTCCTGCATAGCACCTCCGAAGTTTTAATCACCTTTAAGCAGCAGAAAGCCAAGACGTTTATCCAAGAGGGTGATGAGAACTTCGTCTAAAAAGCTAAATTGATAATGTAAGTATTCAGATTTTCATTCGCTTATGTGTTTTATCCTGGTGTGAGATATGCGTTATCTAGAATGACGAATTAGTGTTCCAAGACGCACCGTTTAACTTAGTGATAAGGTTTGCGGAGGGTGAGGATATGATGCATACAGGAGAATAACAACGTTGAATATTCTTTTTCTAAGCAATTGTATTCAATAAGACAAAGTATACATACAAACTGTCGATAAAAATACAAGGACTAAAAGACAAACAAACAATGAAGTGAAAAGCAGAACGGATGAAAAAACAACAACAACAAAAAACAACGACATTTATATCATCCTTATCTTGGCGTTATCTTTTCTTCCGTTTTTTATCTTTTTATCATTTTTTATATTTTTTTCGATATTTCTTATCAAACAATCAGTAGCAACAGAGGCCACGTAGAATAAGAACCAGCCATCTTGGTTAGCTTATCTATAGAAATTAGTCTCCGAGGGTGCCAGTGGGAGAGACGTTGCGAAGGGGCACACGTTAACGACCCGGGGCCGGATACTCAAAACTCTGGCAGTTTAAGACGTCGCAGCGGGTTACGCTCTCGTAAGTTACGATGTCCCTACGAGGTCGCAAATCCTCTTACCCATACTCACTCTAGAAAAGATAAAACATATCGTAACAGGGAAGAAAACCTCATAACCGTAGTTCGATGGATAAAACCTCTAGATGGCGGGGGGACCATTTCGAATTCCCGCGGACTCCAATCAACAGTCAGCCCTTTAGACGTAACTACCAACTTGGAGGCCACGGTCATTAGGGGGAAGGAGCGAGCGAAAGAGAGAGAGGGAGTGGGAAGGAGAGCGAGAGTGAGATATAGATGATTATAAAAATCAGATAGATGGATATTTGAAATGGATAATAGACAGAGAGATACATGGTATTTAAAATATTTTATGAGTGTAAGATAATATGAATATATATATGCATGTATATATAAATGTATATGTATCTGATTTGTATATGATAAATACATACACAACCACACACACACACACACACCTTCCTTCCACAACCACACACCTTCTCACACACACACACCACACCCCACAACGCCCTCCCACACACACCCTTACCACACATCCTACATATTCATATATATATATATATATTATATACTATATATATATATATATACACCTTTGTCTATGACAAGACACCTTCATATTTCCCAAAACTCTATAGTGTAATTCAATATGTATTGTCGTCACCTCCTACTGGGGTAAACGACGAGCGCATTCTATAAATTGTCTTGTTCTATTTTCTTTAATATACCACAAGTGCGCTAGGGGTGAATGGAGGTATTTGTGATACACCAGATACAATATAAATTGATATGACGCCTTTATACTTTTCTGGGACAGTCAGTAATACATAATCCTTATACAAAATCTCTTTGCACAAGTCGGAACTAGCACGACTTATTTCCGGGTTCACTCAATACCGTTACGAGTGCTCGGACCACCCTTACTAGTTTACGAGGTGCTGTGACGTCACGCGGGGACGGTTAAAAGTTTTGAGTATGACCCTCGGAGCTCGCAGTTCGAGTTAAGACATGCGCGGCCTGGCTGCGCGGGCTTACGACGTCGTTAGCTGTTTTGAGTATCCGGCCCCCGGCCACCGCGGCTACGACCTCAGAGTTTTATTGCAGGAGACTCTGGTCCTGTGACGCCCCCTGCCTTCTTCTCCTTCTGCTCCTTTCCCTGGTCCTTGGCTTCTCTTTCTCTCCCGTTCGTTGCGCTCCCTTCCTACCGTCCTCCTTATTCCTCCCTTCTTTCTCCTCTCCTGCTCTTTTTTTTCCCTTCCACAGTCCCTCCAGTCCCTCCTACCCGTTCCTTCGCTACCTCCTTGCTCCTACCCTTTCTCATTTCCCCCTCTTCACCTTTCTCCCCCTCCCTCCTCCTCCTCCTCTCCCTTCCCCCTTCCCC
>NW_028234430.1:1935509-1940509 GCF_977035675.1 Penaeus japonicus | reverse complement strand
TAAGAAAATGTCTGTTTGATATGGATAAAAGTATCAAAAACTTTTTAACTCGTCGTATAGCTCTGTCATCTCTCCAACCTTCTTCACATTTTGATATTATTGGATATCAACCTCATCTAAAACATCTAAAAAATAAAAATGAATACAATAAAACGCTCCTGTGATTCTTTAGAAGTTTATTTGTAAACAGATGGAATGTCAAAGATGGTACAAGGATCTAGTTAGGAGAGAAGAGCTTTTACTACCAGCCAATAGGAGCCAAACACCATTGAAAATTTGTTGTCCACCATCAACTACTGGATCCGCCCATGTTCTCTGTTGTCAGAAGTCACCCAGTTTTCCAAATGCTTCACCGGTTGCTTGCACGCACTAAAAAGCATCGATTTTCTACGCCCATCACAGCCAGCGAGTCCATAGGCTACACACACACACGTCGTATTCTTCATGCAAGCTTTCCTTTAATCTAGACAACCTTTTATTTTTTTTGCAGAATGCTACGTTGCTATTGCAGGTCTTTATATAAAAAAAAAGATGGTCGTATCTTTTTTTTCGTCTCCATTCTGGGTATCTTTATTTAGTTTGTCTTTGTTCCTGGCGTACCGTCGTCGACTGGCTCGAGTGCTTGAAGTGAAGTAGGTTAGACTTCGGTAATTTCATCCTCCTCCTCCAAGCGCGATGCTATTGCTCAGTGTATTGCAGTTTTGGCACTGTAGACCAGACCTTAAAGTTATACAGCCAGCCAGCCACTTTGATTCACCGTTTGAACAGTCGTAGTCTCTTGTGAATTATTGATTAATTTCCAAAACACCGAACATTCAAAGATATACCATCGGACCAGAGCCACACTCCACAGAGTCATTCGTAACAAACTTTGATTTATTTTGAAAGCACTCGCTACATTTTGATTAATCGGAGCTTTAAGAATGGTAGACAGATGGCGCTGGGGTGCCTCCAATACGCCCGACACAGATAGACAGAGAGAACGACAGGCGTGGCTGGTCTTTGCACACGTGAAGCTGCGCGGCGGTTCGGGAAACAGAAGAATTTTTTTTTTTGTCTCTCTCCCTTGGTTATTTCTACAGACGCGCAGTTTCATACGTGTGGCACCAGTCACCGCCGCTCGATTATGCTACTATCGATATAAAGAAAAAGAGAAATCATAATCCTACCGTGCCAAAGGGAAAATCTTGACAGTTAATAGAGAATGAATCTAACGTACATATAGAAACGTAAAACCTGACAATTACAGGTATTCCTTTGCTGTAGGTGATTATCATGTGGATAAACGTTACATGCTAGACGTTATGTTTATCTTTATATGGACAAGATTTTTTTTTCCATTACTGAAATAAAAGGAAAGATAAATTCCACCTGATATAGTGCTAGATCATCTGAGAAAGGTAGATGTCACTGAATTTGTGCTGTTCTCACTAATGTGTTTTTTTTCTGAATGCAATTGTATATTTTAAAACTGTCTGTATTTTTGTTGATTACTGGAGTTAGGATGTTTAGTCTAATAAACATACGTGAATATATATATATGTATAAATATATATATATATATATGTTATATATTTATAAATATTATATATGCATATTTAATATATATATTTATATATATTATAATATATATTATTATATATATATATATATATATAAATATATATATATATATAACATATATATATATGTATATATATACATACATATATATATATATATATATATATATATATAAATATATTTATATATATATTATGTATATATATATATGTATATATATGTATATATATATATATATAAATATATATATAATATATATATAAATATATATATATATATATATATATATATATACATATAATACATACATACAAACATAATATATTATAATATATATATATATATATATATATATATATATATAAAAAATATATATATATATATATATATATATATATATATATAAATATATATATATATATATATATATATATATATACACGCACATATATGCATATGTGTGCGTACATGTGTACAAAAAGAAAAAACCGCAATTCAAGAAGTTATCGACATAATTTCATAAACCTTTCCTTGAAGCACATCCTGCCAACGCCTCTGTACATCAACCATCTAACACTCACTCCCATAATGAACCAGGTGGAAAAAAAGAACAGAAATCATGAAAGTCCATAAGCCAGGAACATCCTTTCAGAATACAATAAATACAAAGGCAAGGAAAGAACTACATCCAAACAATAAAACTGTAGATACACCTAATACTGTCTGTTCTCTTGTCTCTCCATTTGTTCATCTGTTTCCTCTTGGTTCCTCTTTTGGCGCAGATGACTTCTTCTTTTCCTCCGTCATCGCCTTCGTCACCGTTAGAAAGATGGTTTTGATTTTCTTTTTAATTAACACGAACACTCGTCTGTTTTTTTTTTTTTCTTTTTTTTTTTTCTTTTGAAATCACGTCATCCACTTTCAAGTTCGTGCGGATGATATATATTATTTAGTGATTGTTTAAGGTTTCTTTTTTTCATTGTTATCGCTCTCTCTCTATCTCTCTCTTTCTCTCTCCTTTCGAAAGGCATTTTTTTCTTATTTTTGATTTAACAAGGCGTGAGTAAGGTGCAGAGTCTCTCAAGATGTCGGGATTCTTGACATCCGATTAATAATGAATGGGTTTCATCATTTCATTACCTTGTAACACCAAATTCCTTTATCTTGTTAAATACTCAAATGCACTCGTCAGAAACCTTTTTATTTCGTTTCACATTCCATTTTTTTCTCTATCCATTTCTTCGACACAAGAAATTCATCACACCATTTTGTGTTCTTCCGAAACTTTGTTTATTCCTTATCTTTCGTCTCTATCTATATGTCTCTTTCCCTCTCTCCTTAATTAAATTCTCAAAATCACCAAATTTGTTTATTCCTTATCTTTTCTCACTTCCGTCTCCCTTTTGGTCTTTCGTTTCTCAAGGTAACTTTGAATTCCAAAGAAACACACGTTTTCCTTCATTCAGTCTTAGACAACTTGTCTCGGAGCGGCCACTTAGCAGAGCCGCAGCGAAATCTCCTTCGCGTCCTTATATGAAGGTGGAATTCCATCTTTGTAGTCCTTTAGTAGTCCATTCATGGTCATTAGTCCTTTGCACTAAACTCTTTTTATTTCGTAAACTCAAGTCCGTCATGGAAAAATACTTTATTATTGCTGCAGAGGACATGTCTTGGTTCCGTTTGTATCTCTTCGTTTGTGTGTGTGTGCTTGTGTTTGTGTTTATGTTTGTTTGTGTGTGTGTGTGTGAGTGTGTGTGTGTGTGTGTGTGTGTTTGTTTGTGTGTGTGTGTGTGTGTGTGTTTGTGTTTATGTGAGTGTGTGTGTGCACGTACCGGTATGTGTCTTTGTCACAATATGTGTGTTTCTGCCAAAGTCCATATATATCCATCTAGGAATTTATGTGTAAAATGTACCTGCACGCAGAGAGATACACAAACACAATTACTCTTATTTCCAACACCACCGATCTGCACTCTGACATAAATAAATATTCATTTGTTATCTCAACGTTAATGCTACTATCACTGTATTGGTACACCGTGGAAACAGTGTAAACATCACGACACCGCCACGGAGTTATGACGTCATGTCGCGCCGGGGAGGTCATGTTGCTCAGTTGCTGACGTCATCGTGGGAAGAAAACGTCCTGTGGCACTGTGGTAAGATCGTGTTGGACGTAAGACGAGGGGAGAGGAAGAAGGGGAGAGGAGATAGGAGATAAAGAGAGAGTAGGAAAGAACGAGGAGAGTAAGAAGAATGGAGAGAAAGGGGAGAGAGGAAAAAAACTAAGGAAGAGAGGGAAAAGAAGGGGAAGAGGAGAGGTAGAAGAAGAAATGAGAATAAGAAGAATGGAGAGAAAGGGGAGAGAGGAAAATAAGGGAAGAGGGGGAGAGGAAGATAGGAGATAGGAGAAGGAGAGAGGAGAGTAGGAAGAATGGAGAGAAAGGGGAGAGAGGAAAATAAGGGAAGAGGGTGAGAGGAAGATAGGAGATAGGAGAAGAAGAAATGAGAGTAAGAAGAATGGAGAGAAAGGGGAGAGAGGAAAATAAGGGAAGAGGAAGATAGGAGATAGGAAAAGAAGAGAGGAGAGTAAGAATAATGGAGAGAAAGGGGAGAGAGGAAAAAAGGGAAGAGGGGGGAAAAGAAGGGGAAGAGAAGAGGTAGAAGAAGAAAGGAGAGTAAGAAGAATGGAGAGAAAGGGGAGAGAGGAAAAAAGGAAGAGGGGGAAAAGAAGGGAAAGAGGAGAGGTAGAAGAAGAAATGAGAATAAGAAGAATGGAAAGAAATGGGAGAGAAGAAAAAAGAAAGAAAGAAGGGGAAAAGAAGGAGGAGAGGGGAAAGGGAAGGGGGTGACAGAGCGTGGCTGACCCAGACCCCCCCCCACCCCCCTATCCCCAACCCCCAACCCCCCTGCCGGCAAGATCAGGTCTTAGCCCGAGCCCCAAGAGCCTGGTGACGTCACAGAAGCACACACAATCTGCTGCGTAACTTATTGCAGGCTTTTCCCTGGTGTTTCCCGCGCACGATCGCCACCGATTCCTCCTGCTGGGAGACAGAGAAGGAAAACCTGATGTTAGTGGAGAACCAGAACCGAAAGAGAAGTGTGGGGACGAATAAACAAAACTACGAAAATGAGTAAGAGAGAGATAGATGCGGGAAGCGAGAATAGGTGAGAGAGAGAAAGGAGAGAGAGTGACTTTGCTTTGACTTTGACGAGTTTATTGAGACAAGCGAGTGAGTGAGTGAGTGAGAGAGAGAGAAAGAGAGAGATAGAGATAGAGAGATATAGATAGATAGATAGTGAGTGAGTGAGAGAGAGAGAGAGAGACAGAGAGAGAGAGAGAGAGAGAGAAAGAGAGAGAGAGAGAGAGAGAGAGAAAGAGAGAGAGAGAGAGAGAGAGAGAGAGAGAGAGAGAGATAGAAAGAGAAAGAGAAAGA
>NW_028234430.1:1905509-1910509 GCF_977035675.1 Penaeus japonicus | reverse complement strand
CTTCTCTTCCACCTACTCCTCTTCTGTTGCTTCTTTTTCTATTTTCTTTTTCATCATCATCGTTTTCTTCTTCTCTTCTTGTGTTTATCCTTACCCCTCTGTTTTTTTTCCTCTTCACCTCCTTCTCCCTCTTCTTAACATTCTTCTCGATCTTCTTTTTCCTTCTTCTTCTTCTTCTTCTTCTCCTTCTTCTTCCTCTTTCTCTTCACCTTCTTCTTCTCTCCTCCTCCTCCTCCTCCTTCTTTCTTCTTCCTCCTCCTCTTCTTCATCTATCCTCTATTCCTTCCCCCCAAAACTCCTCCTCGCCTTCCTCTTCCCCTCCTCCTCCTCCTTCACATCAATTCATCTTTTCCTTCCCCTCCTCTCCCACATCTCATACGACGCGAACCCCACGCCCACCATCCAATTCTTATATCAAAACCTTCATAAAACCAACAGATCTTTTCCGAAATGAAAATCCGATACTCTGCCACACACCACCGCCCTTCAACAACAACAACAAAAGCAAAACACACTTGCAACCTCACTTTCAACCCGCCGTTCGCCATGGCAATTGCATCTCTTATCATGAAATCACGTCTCAAATCATTATTATCTTAAATTTACTCCTCCGATAAGACCAGTTTATTAAAAAAAAAATCAAGAGGGAAGAGTGATGACCTAGTGACTGAGTAAATAAATTCAATGAATCCTGCGTCTCTAAAACGTGCAATGCAATCGTCTTTGTCATGTAGAAAGGATCTTAAATCATTAATTCTAAGAAATGCAACGTGGGGAGCGTACGTCTCAGTGTCTACACGAGGCGCAGGGACTCGTGTGCTGTGGAGTTTGGGAATGTTTTTGCTTTTTTTTTTGGCGTGTATTATTGTTGTGTGGTTGGGCTTGTAGGTGATATGTGTGTATGGTTCGTGTGTTTGTGCCTTTGTTCGTGATTGATAGACACACACACACACACACACACACACACATCTCTCTCTCTCTCTCTCTCTCTCTCTCTCTCTCTATCACTCCCCCTCCCCTCCTCTCTCTCTCCTCTTCTCTCTCCTCCTCGCTCTCACAGCTCTCTCTCTTTCCTCTCTACCTACTTCTCTCCATCTCTCTCTTTATATATATATATATATATATATATATATATATATATATATATATTATATATATATATGTATTTAATATATAGATATATATATACTTATAAATATATATATATATATATATCTATATATATAATATTATAAGTTATTTGTATACACACACTAACACACACAAACACACACAGTTCACATACCACACGCACACCCACACATACACACACACACACACACAACACACACACCAAAACCCAACACACACACACACACACACACAAAACAACACACCATATATATATATATATATTTATATATATATATATATATATATATATATATATAAAAATTACATATATACATATATATATATACCTATATATATATAATATACATAGTATATATATATATATAATATATATATATATATATATATATATATTATATACATATATATATATATATATATATATATATATATATAAATTATATATAATCATATATATAACATAATATATTAACATATATATATATATATATATATGTATTTAATATATATATATATTATATATATATAATTATAATATCTATATATATATAAAAAATATATATATAAAAATTAAATATATATATAATATATATATTATATATATATATAAAATTGTGTTATATTTACACAACCCTAACACACACACACACACACAACACACACACACACACTAGGCCACACACACACACACATACACAACACACATCACACACACACACACACACACTACACCATCACACACACCACACAACAAACAAACATTGACATATATATATAATATATATATATATATATATATATATATATATATATATATATATATATATTGAGAGAGAGAGAGAGGAGAGAGAGAGAGAGGAGGAGAGAGAGAAGAGGAGAGAGAGATGAGAGAGAGAGAGAGAGAAAGAGTGAGAGAGAGGAGGAGGAGAGAGAGAGAGAGAGAGAGAGAGAGAGAGAGAGAGAGAGAGAGAGAGAGAGAGAGGAGAGATAGAGAGAGAGAGAGAGGAGAGAGAGAGAGAGAGAGAGAGAGAGAGAGAGTGAGAGAGAGAGAGAGAGGGAGAGAGAGAGAGAGAGAGAAGGGAAAAGAGAGAGAGAGAGAAAGGAGAGAGAGAGAGAGGAGAGAGAGGAGAAGAGAGAAGGAGAGAGAGAGAGAGAGAGAGAGAGAGAGAGAGAGAGAGAGAGAGAGAGAGAGAGAGAGAGAGAGAGAGAGAGAGAGAGAGAGAGAGGCAGAGAGAGAGAGAAAGACAAAGATAAAGCGAAAGAAGGAAAAAAGAAAGAGCAGGAAAGCGAGAGAGAGAGGGAGAGGACGGGGGGGGGGCGGTCCTTTTCTCAGAGCAAAGAGCATCCTGACAGCCTGAGAGCCGAGAGCGACAGAGAGCAGACGAAACTTAGCTTAGAGTCCACTTAAGGGCATAAGTGGCTCGGCAATTAGTGTCCCACCTTGTCAGACAATTTAGTCTTTTTCTTGAGCTGTGCGTTCTTCTTCTTTTCGCTCAGTTATCGTGTTTTTTTTTTTTTTTTTTTCGTTCATTCATTTTTTTCTTTTTTTTCTGTTTTTCTTTTTTTACTACCGTTGCTAGCTTTACCCCCTCTTTCCTTATCTTTCTTCAATAATTCTATCTATCTTCTTCTCTTCCCTTCTCCTTCTAATATCTCTCCTGCTTCGTTTATATCATTCTCATCATTCCTACTCCTCCTCTCCACACTATATCAACACAACTTTGCCATTCTTTGAATTCCTACTTCTCCCTCCCCCTTCGCATCCTCCTCCTCCTTCTCCCCCTCCTCCTCCTGCCCCTCATCCTCCTCCTCCTTCTCCTCCTCCTCCTCCTACTCCTCCACCTCCTCCACCTCCTCCTCTTCCTCCCTCTCCTCTTCCTCCTCCTCCCTCTCCTCCTCCTCCTCCTCCCCCTCCACCACCTCCTCCTCCTCCACCACCACCACCACCTCCTCCTCCTCCTCCTCCCCCCTCTTTCTCCTCCCCCACCATCACCACCTCCTCCTCCTCCTCCTCCTCCACCACCTCCTCCTCTTCCCCCTCCTCCTCCTCCACCACCTCCTCCTCCACCACCACCTCCTCCTCCTCCTCCTCCTCCTCCTCCTCCTCCTCCTCCTCCTCCTCTTCTCTTCTTCCACTTGCACGTATCTCCTTCCTTCTTAGTCACCATCTCCTCCCGAGGATTCGCTTAATGAACAATTTGTGCCTCGTTGTTTTAACAGCGTAAGAGTGTGCCTGTCGTTAGCTTGTTTAATTTACTCCTCTTGCTACAGATAAGAAAATTCTACTGTACTTCTCTGCTTGAGTTGATACATACATACATACGTACACACGAACGCACGCACGAGCAAATAAACAGTGAGGGAAACGTATCCCCACAAAAATATACATATACACAAACATAGGAATTGCATAGACGAATGAGCTCTCTTTCTTTCTTTCTCTCTCTCTATTTATCTTTCTTTTTCTCTCTCTCTTCTCTCTCTCACGCTCACGCAAATACTCCATAAAAGAAAAGACAAATGCACACATATGCATTCCTACCGAGAGATAGATAGATAGAGAGAGAGAGAGAGAGAAAGAGAAAGAGAGACAGAGTGAGAGAGAGAGAGAGAGAGTTAAATATATGTATATATAGATTGATAGATCAAACAAAAATAAAATAGACATTAAGATACACAGTAGCTAGAAAACAGAACAAGAAAAACCAAAAAACAGAAGAAGAAAAAGAAAAAGGACACAAGAAGCCACCACCAAAACCCCTAAGACACATAAAGAAGAAGAAGAAGAAGAAGAAGAAAAAGGACACCACCAAAACCCCTAAGACATAAAAAAAAGAATAATAATAATAATAAGAAGAAAAATGACACCGCCAGAACCACTAACAATGGGCTGTTCGTTGAGCTTGAGTCTCTCCAGGTCGCCCTGCTCGAAGAACTCGTCCGCCACCAGCTTGGCCGTCTTGTGCTGGATCTCCCACGGCTTCGCGATCGCCGACACGTCACAGGCGGTCATCATCATCCCGCACAGCACTGGGAACGGAGGACGGGGTGAGGGCGGGGCTGGTTGTGGGCGGGGTGAGGGATGTATGGTAGTGGGGGAGGGCGGGGCTGGTTATGGGGAGGGCGGGGATGGTTATGTGCGGGGGAGGGGGTGAGGGCGGGGAGGGATGTGTGGTAATGGGGGAGGGGGATGGGTGGTAGTGAGGGCGGGGGTGGTTATGGGCGGGGGGGGGGGGGGGGGGGAGGGCGGGGCTGGTTATGGGCGGGGGAGGGGGTTATGGGGGGGTAGTGGGGGAGGGGGGATGATGTGGCGGTCATCATCATCCCGCACAGCACTGGAAACGGAGGGCGGGTGAGGGCGGGGCTGGTTGTGGGCGGGGGGGGCGGGGTGAGGGCGGGGCTGGTTATGGGCGGGGGGGGGGGCGGGGTGAGGGCGGGGCTGGTTATGGGCGGGGGAGGGGGAGGGAGGGGGGTAGTGGGGGAGGGATGTATGGTAGTGAGGGGGGGATGTGTGGTAGTGGGGGGGGGGGTGATAGTAGGGGGTGGTAGTGAGGGTGTGGTAGTGGATGAGGGGGTTTGTATGTATGGTTATGATGAGGTGGGTGATGTTAGTGGATGGTGGAAGGGCTGTGGGTGTGGTGGTCGGTATTATGGAATGGTTGGTGGGTGGTCTGGGTGGTTTTGGTTGGTTGTGGTTGTGGTGATATATGTGGTGAGGTGGTTGGTTGTGATGATATAAGTGGTGAGGTGGTTGGTTGGTTGTGGTTGTCATGAAATAGGTGGTTTTGATGATTGTGATGAGGCGGATGGTGTCAGTGAATGGCCCTGAAATGGATGACGAGTGTGGTTGTAAGGTTGGCGATGGT
>NW_028234430.1:1895509-1898009 GCF_977035675.1 Penaeus japonicus | reverse complement strand
TATATATATATATATATGCACATATATATATATATATATGCACACACACAAACACACACACACACACACACCACACACACACACACACACACATATATATATATATATATATATATATATATATATATATATATATATATATTTATATATATGCACATATATATATATATATACATATATATATATATATATATATATATATATATATATGTATATATATATAATGATAGTTTTACAAAACATAAAGTACCCATTCCCTTTTATTTGTTCTAGAGGAAGATCATACGGTACGGTACATAAGGTCCAATAGACACTGAGACATAAAATCTCCATTCCTACGAACGTATTTTATCTTACAGTATCATACTATGATTACAAGTAGTATCTAACATCAATGTATAAAAAAAATCAAATCCTCTTCACAAATACCTTCAGACTTCTTTTAAGATTAGCTATAATTATCTATACATTCATCTATCTTCGAAGCTGTGGGTAATTTACGTAAAACGATATTGGTTTCCGATAGAAATATCTATGCATTTCTGGTGGTGACGTCTAACCTTTAAGGAATCCCTTAGTCCTTAAAGAGCATCTGGTCGAGAAAGAGCGAAGGAGAGTGATTTCCTTTTGGCATGAGAAGGAAGGACTTACAAGATTATACTTACGCTTCTGAGAGAGAGAGAGAGAGAGAGAGAGAGAGAGAGAGAGAGAGAGAGAGAGAGAGAGAGAGAGAGAGAGAGAGAGAGAGAGAGAGAGAGAGAGAGAGAGAGAGACAGAGAGAGAATAAGAAAGAAAAAGAGAGGGAGAGAGAGAGTAAGAGAGAAAGAGAGAAAGAGAAAAAAAAGTAAGAGAGAAAGAGAGAAAAAAAGTAAGAGAGAAAGAGAGAGAGAAGGAGAGATAGATAGAGAGAAAGAGCAAGAAAAAGAGAAAAAGAGAGACAACAAGAGAGAGAACAAGAGAGCATCGACCAAAGCGCAGAGAAGAGAAAATCCTCCCTCCACTCACTTATAGATATCAAAGTCAGCCGCCGAAGGGATCTCTGCCGTCCGTAGTTTGTCCGTGTCCTCCTGCGATGCCGTGGCGTGGTAACTCAGGCACTCCAGCGCCACCTGCTGCCTCGCCATCAGACGACCTGAGGGACGTGGCCACGGCTCGTTATGTGGGTGTCATGGGTCACTCGTTGTTGTTGTTGTTGTTCGAGTATTGCGCAATGTATGTGGTCTTTCATTTGGTGAATGAGAGTGGGGGTGAGTTTGTTGGTCTGATCGTTATTATCAGTGATGTGGATAGACGCTTTTTTGAGATTGATTTTACTAATATGAATATCTTTTTTTATTTATAATTTTTAGGAATAGGGCAAACACCTTATCATTTTTGTTATCATTACTATAAATAGAGATGAACACCTGTTTATGTCTGAGCATTATGAATGATATTGATATAATATGCATTATCATTTTCATCACCATTATAGAAAGGGATAACGATAATTAGAATAGACTTTCTTTGCCTCTTTCACCTTGAGATAATGAATGACGTGCTTTGAATTATCTTTGGAAAAGGAAATTAAATGATCCGCAGATGACGGTATTTGATATGATACGTAGCCTTAATCAGATTAGTGATAATAGCATCTTTGATCTGAATAGTAAAAACAAGTATGAGCTTTATACTACCTTATCTATGTTTATTTTATATATGTACATGAGTCTCTTATAACAATATGCAAAGAGAAATGTAAAACAAAACAAAAAAAAATATATAATAATGATAATCATTCCATATATTTTTTTTTCTACAAATGAATGAAATGAATGAAAACGAATGAAAATGTGTCTCATGAATGAAAATACAGGAAAAAATGTCTTATGATGGGAAATGAATGAAATGAAAACATGCCTCATAAATGAAAATAAAGGAAAAAATGTCTTATGAATGAAAATCAATGAAAACAAAAACCCAACTAAATGAAACCATATCTTATGAATGAAAATAAATGAAAACAACAACCAAATCTGAATGAAACCATATCTTATGAATGAAAATGGATGTAAACAACAACCCAGTTGAATGAAACCATATCTCACAAGCTTTCTCGTAGACTTGGGTGTTCTGAATTCCGAGGCCGCAGAAGATAGCGAAGGCCTCGAAGGTGTTGATGTCATGCTCGGTAAAATGGAGGCCGTTTTCCTGCGTGAGAGACAGCGGAGGGAGAATTAATTTTGGATGCGTGTACTTACATGATAGCCACTCACGTAGGAACTCGTAAGTACATACATCAGTACGCATGTATGTAGATATATAAGGACATATATATAGGGAGACTTACATATGAACACGCATAGGTACTGGTACGATCACTCATACACAAGCATACACACACATACATACGCACAAATACACCTCTACAAACGGAAAAAACAATTTCACCCACACAATCAGACAAACAAACACATCTACACATTCAGATAAGCAAACACGCCCACATCAACACACCCCT
>NW_028234430.1:1875509-1883009 GCF_977035675.1 Penaeus japonicus | reverse complement strand
TAAAGATTCTAAAATCGGAAGTAGACCCCCCAAAAGATTCTAAAATCGGAAGTAAACCCCCAAAAAAGATTCTAAAATCGGAAGCAGACCCCCGCAAGATTCTAAAATCGGAATTAGACCCCCCTAAAGATTCTAAAATCGGAAGTAGACCCCCTTAAAGATTCTAAAATCGGAAGTAGACCCCGCAATATTTTAAAATCGGAAGTAGACCCCCCTAAATATTCTAAAATCGGAAGCAGACCCCCGCAAGATTCTAAAATCGGAAGTAGACCCCCGCAAGATTCTAAAATCGGAAGTAGACCCCCCAAAAAGATTCTAAAATCGGAAGTAGACCCCAAAAGATTCTAAAATCGGAAGTAGACCCCCAAAAGATTCTAAAATCGGAAGTAGACCCCCAAAAGATTCTAAAATCGGAAGTAGACCCCCAAAAGATTCTAAAATCGGAAGTAGACCCCCAAAAGATTCTAAAATCGGAAGTAGACCCTCAAAAGATTCTAAAATCGGAAGTAGACCCCCCAAAAGATTCTAAAATCGGAAGTAGACCCCAATAGATTCTAAAATCGGAAGTAGACCCCCAAAAGATTCTAAAATCGGAAGTAGACCCCCGCAAGATTCTAAAATCGGAAGTAGACCCCCGCAAGATTCTAAAATCGGAAGTAGACCCCCGCAAGATTCTAAAATCGGAAGTAGACCCCCAAAAGATTCTAAAATCGGAAGTAGACCCCCAAAAAGATTCTAAAATCGGAAGTAGACCCCCCCGCAAGATTCTAAAATCGGAAGTAGACCCCCAAAAGATTCTAAAATCGGAAGTAGACCCCCAAAAGATTCTAAAATCGGAAGTAGACCCCCAAAAGATTCTAAAATCGGAAGTAGACCCCCAAAAGATTCTAAAATCGGAAGTAGACCCCAATAGATTCTAAAATCGGAAGTAGACCCCCAAAAGATTCTAAAATCGGAAGTAGACCCCAATAGATTCTAAAATCGGAAGTAGACCCCCAAAAGATCCTAAAATCGGAAGTAGACCCCCCAAAAAAGATTCTAAAATCGGAAGTAGACCCCAAAAGATTCTAAAATCGGAAGTAGACCCCCGCAAGATTCTAAAATCGGAAGTAGACCCCCCAAAAAGATTCTAAAATCGGAAGTAGACCCCCGCAAAAGATTCTAAAATCGGAAGTAAACCCCACCAAAGGATTCTAAAATCGGAAGTAGACCCCTGCAAAAGATTCTAACTCCGAAAGTACACCCCAAAAGATTCTAAAATCGGAAGTAGACCCCCGCAAGATTCTAAAATCGGAAGTAGACCCCCCAATAGATTCTAACACCTTCAGATCCCAAACCCGGAAGCGGCCTCGAACTCACCTGGGGGTCAAGGAGGAAGACGGAACAGCGCTCGCACTTGAGGAGCTCTCTCGCCTCCGTCATGATCTTGGTGACTAAGCGGTCGAGTGATGTCTGCTCCTCAAAGATGCCGCGAGCCAGCTGGAGGAGCAGCTGGTGGAGGAGGGTGAGGGGGGAAGGGGAGGGGGAGAAGGTTGGTTAATGGATTTTTCCTTTTATTTTGTAAAGGTGGTTGTTTTGCTTTCATGTTAATGTGGGTACGTGTGTGTGTGATTGTGTGTGTGTGTGTGTTAGTGCGTGTGCGTGTGTATGTATGTGTGTGTATACAAAAAAGATACAGATACATGTATGTATGTATGTATGCATTCACTTAAATACCTAAATAATATACAGATCCACACAGATAAACAACACAAAAATAGTCGATTCAATTAACCAAAGCATGACATGACATATTTCCAAAACAAAACTGCAGCAAAACCCCTTGAACCCGAGTACCTGGTTCCTCTTGTACTCCCGAACTGACATGTCGTAGAGCTGCGCGTTCTGAATGCCGATGCCGCAGAAGGTCAGGTACCGCCGGAACACCTGTCAGATAAGGTCAGACAAGGTCATTTCCTTGATTAATTTTCTTGATTAAGTTAAATTATTAATAACATTGCTATTGTTTATGTCATGATGTTGTCGTTTGGATTGCTGTCATAATGGTCATGGTGATTATGATGACGGTATAATGATTATGATAATGACTATGAGAATGATAATGGTTATCATAATGATGATCATAGGAACGATGATATTGGTAATGATAATTCTGATGATGAAAAGTTTGACAATGATGATTGTAATTATTATAACAATGATGATAATGATAATGATGATAATTATAATGATGAAAATAATGATAATAATGATGGTAATGATAATAACAATAAACGTAATGATGCTGGGGATATAAATCATAATAATAATAATAATGATAGTAATGATGATAATAGTGATGGTAATAATAATAATGATGATAGTGATAATTATATCAATAATGATAACAACAATAACAACAATCATCATAGTGATAATAATAATCATGATGATAATAACAATCTTCACCATCATAATAATATTAATGATAATAATGATATTGATTATGATAATAATGGTAATGATAATGCTACCAATAATCATAATAGTGACAATGATTACAGTGAATCATAACGTTTGTTGTTTTATCATAGCAACCATTTTCATTATCATTATCATCGTTATTGTTACTGTCATTATCAGTATTATTATTGTTATCATCACTATCGTTATCAACATCATTATTATCTTTGGTTATCATTATTGCTATTATCATTAATATCATTATGATTACAACTGTTATCGTTATTGTTATCATTATAATTTTTTCTATCATTATAATTATCATTGTCATTATAATTTTGATCATAATTATCTCATCATTTTTATCATCAGTATATCTAATACTTATTATCATCACTTTCATCACTATCACCTCCGCCATAACATCCTCTTACTCCTCCTCACCACCACCATCCTCATCCTCACCATCCTCACTACCACCATCCTCACCACTACCATCCATAACCTCACCATCACCATCCTCACCATCCACCACCATCCTCACCCTCACCATCCTCACCCTCACCATCCTCAACACCACCATCCTCACCACCACCATCCATAACCTCACCATCACCATCCTCACCATCCACCACCATCCTCACCCTCACCATCCTCACCCTCACCATCCTCACCCTCACCATCCTCACTACCACCATCCTCACCACTACCATCCTCACCCTCACCATCCTCACCCTCACCATCCTCACCCTCACCATCCTCACCACCACCATCCTCATCCACCACCATCCTCACCACCACCATCCTCACCACCACCATCCTCATCCACCACCATCCTCACCACCCTCTCCACCACCATCCTCACCCTCACCATCCTCACCACCACCATCCTCACCACCACCATCCTCACCACCACCATCCTCACCACCACCATCCTCACCCTCACCATCCTCACCACCACCATCCTCACCACCACCATCCTCACCACCACCATCCTCACCACCACCATCCTCACCACCACCATCCTCACCACCACCATCCTCACCACCACCATCCTCACCCTCACCATCCTCACCCTCACCATCCTCACCACCACCATCCTCACCACCACCATCCTCACCCTCACCACCACCATCCTCACCCTCACCACCACCATCCTCACCACCACCATCCTCACCACCACCATCCTCACCACCACCATCCTCACCACCACCATCCTCACCACCACCATCCTCACCACCACCATCCTCACCCTCACCATCCTCACCACCACCATCCTCACCCTCACCACCACCATCCTCACCACCACCATCCTCACCCTCACCATCCTCACCCTCACCATCCTCACCACCACCATCCTCACCACCACCATCCTCACCCTCACCACCACCATCCTCACCATCACCACCACCACCACCATCATCACCACCATCCTTATCATCATCATCCTCACCACCACCATCCTCACCCTCATCATCCTCATCCCCATCCTCCTCACCACCACCATCCTCATCACCACCATCCTCACCCGCACCACCATCACCACCACCACCTCACCCTCACCATCCTCACCACCACCATCCTCACCCCCACCATCCTCACCACCACCATCCTCACCACCACCACCTCCCCACCACACCACCTCCACCACCACCTCCTCACCACCATCACCACCATCCTCACCACCATCCCCACCCCCATCACCACCACCACCATCCTCACACCACCATCACCACCCCCACCACCACAACCACCATCCTCACACCACCATCACCACCACCACCACAACCACCATCCTCACACCACCCCCACCACCATCCTCACACCACCCCCTCCACCATCACCACCACCACCCCATCCTCACCCACCACCACACCCACCCCAACCACCATCCTCACCACCACCATCCTCACCCTCACCATCCTCAACCACCACCATCCTCACCCTCACCAACCATCCTCACCACCACCACCTCACCCTCACCCACCACCACCCACCACACCATCCTCACACCACCATCCACCCACCACATCCTCACCCTCACCATCCTCACCCCACCATCCCACCACCACCATCACCACCATCCTCACCATCACCATCCTCACCCTCACCATCCTCACCACCACCATCCTCACCACCACCATCCTCACCCTCACCATCCTCACCACCACCATCCTCACCACCACCATCCTCACCACCACCATCCTCACCCTCACCATCCTCACCCTCACCATCCTCACCCTCACCATCCTCACTACCACCATCCTCACCACTACCATCCTCACCACCACCATCCTCACCACCACCATCCTCACCACCACCATCCTCACCACCACCATCCTCACCACCACCACCATCCTCATCACCACCATCCTCATCACCACCATCCTCATCACCACCATCCTCACCACCACCATCCTCATCACCACCCCCACCATCCTCACCACCACCATCCTCACCACCACCATCATCACCACCACCATCCTCACCACCACCATCCTCACCACCACATCACCACCACATCACCTCCATCACCACCACCATCCAAACCTCACCACCTCCACCACCATCCTCACCCTCACCACCACCATCCTCACCACCACCATCCTCACCCTCACCATCCTCACCCTCACCATCCTCACCACCACCATCCTCACCACCACCATCCTCACCCTCACCATCCTCACCACCACCATCCTCACCACCACCATCCTCACCCTCACCATCCTCACCACCACCATCCTCACCCTCACCATCCTCACCACCACCATCCTCACCCTCACCATCCTCACCACCACCATCCTCACCCTCACCATCCTCACCACCACCATCCTCACCACCACCATCCTCACCCTCACCATCCTCACCACCACCATCCTCACCACCACCATCCTCACCCTCACCATCCTCACCACCACCATCCTCACCCTCACCACCACCATCCTCACCACCACCATCCTCACCCTCACCACCACCATCCTCACCACCACCATCCTCACCATCCTCACCACCACCATCCTCACCACCACCATCCTCACCACCACCATCCTCACCTTCACCATCCTCACCATCCACCACCATCCTCACCACCACCATCCTCACCACCACCATCCTCATCCTAACCATCCTCACCATCCTCACCACTACCATCCTCACCATCCTCACCACCACCATCCTCCCCCTCACCATCCTCACCACCACCATCCTCACCATCCTCACCACCATCCTACCTCGACATCCTGCGGCGTGAACTCGTTCGTCCCGTTCTTCTTGTTGATAATCTCCGCAACACCGATGACTTCGCCCTCGTAGTTACAGACGGGCATACACAGGACGCTCATCGTGCGGTAGCCGGTCTGTCGGTCGATGCTGGAGTCGAATCTCGGGTCCTGGGGGGGGGAGAGGGGAGGAGGTAGAGGTAGAGTGAGTGGGGGGGAGGGATGATCTGCGGGAGGGGGGAGAGGGGTGGTAGAATGAGGTAAGGGAGGAGGTGGTAGTAGGGTAGGGGGAGGGCAGCTATGATTCTGCGGGGGGGGGGAAAGGGGGGGAAGCGGGAGGGAGACTTAGAGTGGGGGAGGGGGATGGGGGTGATTGGTAAATGGGACGGAGGGAAGATGATCTGCGGGGGGGAGGGGGGAGGGGGGGATGGAGAGGGGAGGAGGTAGAGGTAGAGTGGGGGGAGGGGAGGCAGGAGGGTATGTTGGAGGTTGGGGGGGGGGAGAATGAGGGGGGGAGGTAGAGTAAGTGAGGGGGAGGGGTGGGCGGGCAGAGAGGGAGTGTGAATGAGGGGGAGGGGTGGGAGAGATGGGGAGGGGATGGGGGTGGGGGTGGAAGAGGAAGAGTGAGAGAGAGAGAGAGAGAGAGAGAGAGAGAGAGAGAGAGAGAGAGAGAGAGAGAGAGATGGGTATAAGGAATGGGGTAGGGAAGGTAAGTGGGGTCGGAAGTGGGGTTGGAACCTGAAGGAGATGGGGAGCTTGGTTGATGGGGTTCACTCGTGTGGGGGAAGCTGGGGGGGGTGGGTGGTAACGGTGCCTTTTGTCAATGTTTCTCGAAGTGTAACTAATGAAGGGGAGGGGGAAGGGGGGGAAGGGGAAGGGGGAGGGTGTAAAAGCTTGATTAAGGGTGGGGTGGGGGTGAGGAGATGCAAAGGGGGGGAAGAGGTAAGAAGGGAAGGGAAAGTATAAGGAAAGGAAGGGGGAATGAAAAAGGAAGGAGAAAGTGAAGGTAAGAAGGAAATAGGAGGGAAGGAGCAAGATATAGATATAAAGTAAAGAAGACATAAAGTAAAGAGGGAAGAGGAAAGGAAGACAAGAGAAAAGAAATGGAAAAGGAAAGAGAAGAAGAAGAGATGAAGTGAAGAAAGATAAAGGAGAGGAGGAGGAAGGGTCAAAAGGGGATATCGGGAATGTGTGAAGTGACTGATAGGAGAAATTTCAGCAGACGAGATCCATATTTTTTTCCATTTTCGAAAGGACGTATTTTGCAAAAGGGTGACATCAGAGAACCCAACGTATAATGACGCTATCATGCGAATGTCCTGTGCCATTATTTTGCAACGGATATGCAAATGTCATTACAGGAACGCAGATTATAACAAATAAAAGAGAACAAAAGCAATCGCTGTATGCCAAACAAGACCCATAATCATCACAACTAAAAACAACAACAACAAACATACCCTTTATGAAACAGAACTACACAGACATCACTCAAACAAGTGGGAAACTATACCAAGGGAACGAGAGACAACAGAGAGAGAGAAAAATAGAGATAGGGAAAGAGAGTGAGAGATAGATAGATAGATAAATAGAGAGAGAGAGAGAGAGAGAGAGAGAGAGAGAGAGAGAGAAAGCAAGCGGCAGAGAGAGAGAGAGAGGGGGGGGGGGGGTGAGAGAGTGGTGAGGGAGAGAGAGAGAGAGAGAGAGAGAGAGAGAGAGAGAGAGAGAGAGAGAGAGAGAGAGAGAGAGAGGGGGGGAGAGAGAGAGAGGTGGGTGTGTGTGTGTGTGTGAGAGAGAGAGAGAGAGAGAGAGAGAGAGAAAGAGAGAGAGAAAAAGAGAG
>NW_028234430.1:1853009-1860509 GCF_977035675.1 Penaeus japonicus | reverse complement strand
GAAGAGAGGCAGTAGAGACAGAAGAGAGACAGTAGAGAGAGACATAGAGGACCCAAGAAGGTAAAATGATATAAAATAAAGACACAGTAATCCAGGCAGTTCGAAATTGTGTCAAACTTTCTTCACGAGACGAAGTAGAAATCAAAATTTCGGATTTCCAATAACAATAATTCCCGAGAAGGAAATTGTTTTTAAAAAGTTATATCTCGCTTCTATAGCAGTTGTGTTTTATCTCATCAGCGGTGTAACTTTACACTTTTTTTATAGTGTATATACAGTGTTTGTAATCTTATTTCTCTATTTCCTCCAGCGCTTTGTTGTTTCATAAGTCAATCAACAGAATGTCTCCCTTATTAGTGAAGTGATAACCTTTACAAAATGCCAGAGACATACGCATTGCCAACGGAGTCTGTTATAAGGAATTGACTTATAAGTTATAAGGAATTGACTTATAAGTTATAAGGAATTGACTTCTTATAAGCTAGAGGGAATTGACTTCTTATAAGTTATAAGGAATTGACTTCTTATAAGCTATAGGGAATTGACTTCTTATAAGTTATAAGGAATTGACTTCTTATAAGCTATAAGAAATTGAATTCTTATAAGTTATAAGGAATTGACTTCTTGTGTTATAAAAAAATTGACTTCTTATAAGCTATAAGGAATTGACTTCTTATAAGTTATAAGGAATTGACATTGTTATAAGACGTGTTATAAGGAAGACTTTGACCTCTTCATCGTGTCTTCATCATCATCATGTCATGCAAAGAGAGAGTGCGGTAGAGTGTGGGTCTGTGTCTGTCTTGGAAGATGTAGGTAATAATGATAAAGATGATGATGATGATGATAATCATAATAATCGTAATGATTGTGATGATTAGAATGAGGATAAATTGATAATCCTAGTGGTAATCATTGCTAATAATAATAATCATGATGATGATATATAAAATGGCAATAATAATAATGATAATAATGATGATAAGGATAATAAGGATAATGATGATTATAATAGTCTTGATAACAATAATAGTGATAATCACATCATAATAGAATGATGATAGAAAATGACAATGATAAATAATAAAAATTAAGTAAAAATGGTACAAATGATGATAACAATTATAATTATTATAATCAGTAGTAGTTGTTATAGAAAGAATAACAGTAATAGAGAGCATAATAAATACATGAATAAATAGCATAAACAATTAAAACTAACGATAATTAATATACAAATTAATATTGGTAATAACAAGTACATAAGTCGAAAAAGATCATCATTATGATAATAATTACATAGACATTCATGGTGGATCTCGGGAATTGATCCCATTCATAGATTAATTGAAAGTTTTGTGAAGGTTTATGTGACTTAGTGAAGGAGAGTGAAAGTTGCAAAGAAAGTGGTAATGATTATTGTGCAGTGAAATTATTCGACTGATTTTCTCATTAATGGAATTCGAATTTGCAGTTTCGTGAGGTAATTTATATATATGTATATATATATATATATATATATATATATATATATATATATATATAGATAGATAGATAAATAGATATATGTGCGTGTACGTGTGTGTGTGTGTGTGTGTGTGTGTGTGTGTGTGTGTGTGTGTGTGTATAGATAGATAGATAGATAAGATATTTATATATTTTTCATTTTTCTTCTTTCTTTCATTCTTTCTTTTTTTTTTCTTCTTCTCCTTGGTGTGTATGTGTGTGTGTGTGTGTGTGTTGTCTGTGTCTGTCGCATGAGTGTGGGTGATAGACAAATCCATTAAGTAATATAATAATTTTCACATATTTACTCAATCATTTCAATTATATCACCTATCTTCCTCCATCTATCAATCTATCTATCTATCTCTACCTCTCTCCCTCCCTCCCCTCCCCTTCCCTCCTTCTGTCCCCTCCCTCCCTTCCCTGCCTCTCTCCCCTCCCTCCCTTCCCCCCCTCTCTTTCTTCTCTCTCTCTCCTCCCTCCCTTCCCCTTCCCTTCCTCACTCCCCCCTCCCTCTCTTCCTTCCCCTCACCTCCCATCCCCTTCCTCACTCCCCCCTCCCTTTCTCCCCTTCCTTTCCTCTCTCCCTCCCTCTCCCCTCACTCCCCCACCCTCCCTTTCCTCCCCCTCTCCCTCCCATCACTTCCCTTCCCCTCCCCTTCCCTCCCCTCCTTTCCAGCTCTCACTCCCACAACATGACTGTCAATTTGCTGAATCGATTCCGAAATTTTCTCGAGCAGAGGCGGCGCGTCAATCCAGGAACCGAAGCTTCAGTCTTGGTCAGTCATGATAAACACATGATGTAGCAACAACAATAACAAAAACATAAATACGTGAGTATATTATACCTCACGAAAAGAAATAAAAGGGTATAACTCGAGGCAAATTGAAGAAGAAGAACTAAATAGCGTGATTTCGTGTCTGTGGTACTTAAACGAAATGGGTGATTGAGAGGTAATGGCTTAGATAAATAGGTATATTAGATTATGATATGATATTTGTATTGATGATAATGAACAGTGATAATGACGATGATGATAATGATAATAACTATCGCGACACTGATGATAATAATGATAATGATGATTATTTTTTTATATGGTGATAACCATAATAATAACAGCAATGACAATGACAATTATAATAATGGTTTTGATAATAGCGATAATACTGATAACAAAAGCAAGCAAAACGCAAGCATATCTCCATGAAACCCAAATAAACCACGAGACCCACCCACCCACCCACCCACCTACCCACCCAATAACCCACCCACCCACCCACCCAATAACCCACCCACCCACCCACCCAATAACCCAACCACCTACCCCCCACCCACCCACCCAATAACCCACCTACCCATAAGTCAATGGGTGATTTCGTGTCTGTGGTACTTAAACGAAATGGGTGATTGAGAGGTAATGGCTTAGATAAATAGGTATATTAGATTATGATATGATATTTGTATTGATGATAATGAACAGTGATAATGACGATGATGATAATGATAATAACTATCGCGACACTGATGATAATAATGATAATGATGATTATTTTTTTATATGGTGATAACCATAATAATAACAGCAATGACAATGACAATTATAATAATGGTTTTGATAATAGCGATAATTCTCTGATAACAAAAAGCAAGCAAAACGCAAGCATATCTCCATGAAACCCAAATAAACCACGAGACCCACCCACCCACCCACCCACCTACCCACCCAATAACCCACCCACCCACCCACCCAATAACCCACCCACCCACCCACCCAATAACCCAACCAGCAATGACAATGACAATTATAATAATGGTTTTGATAATAGCGATAATACTGATAACAAAAGCAAGCAAAACGCAAGCATATCTCCATGAAACCCAAATAAACCACGAGACCCACCCACCCACCCACCCACCTACCCACCCAATAACCCACCCACCCACCCACCCAATAACCCACCCACCCACCCACCCAATAACCCAATAGTTTCATAAGTCAATCAACAGAATGTCTCCCTTATTAGTGAAGTGATAACCTTTACAAAATGCCAGAGACATACGCATTGCCAACGGAGTCTGTTAAAAGGAATTGACTTCTTGTGTTATAAAAAATTGACTTCTTATAAGCTATAAGGAATTGACTTCTTATAAGCTATAAGGAATTGACTTCTTATAAGCTATAAAGAATTGACTTCTTATAAGCTATAAGGAATTGACTTCTTATAAGCTATAAGGAATTGACTTCTTATAAGTTATAAGAAATTGACTTCTTATAAGCTATAAGGAATTGGCTTCTTATAAGCTATAAGGAATTGACATAAGGAATTGACATTGTTATAAGACGTGTTATAAGGAAGACTTTGACTTCTTCATCGTGTCTTCATCATCATCATCATGTCATGTAAAGAGAGTGCGGTAGAGTGTGGGTCTGTGTCTGTCTTGGAAGATGTAGGTGTGGGATACGATGATGATAATAATGATAATAATAATAATCGTAATGATAATGATGATTATGATGAGAATGGGGATAAATTGATAATCCTGGTGGTAATCATTGCTAATGATAATAATCATGATGATGATAAATAAGATGATGATAATAATATTGATAATGATGATAATCATGATAATGATAAATAAAATGACAATAATAATAATAATGGTAATAATGATGATAATGATAATAAGGATAATGATAATTATAATAGTCAATAATACTGATATTTACATCATAATGGAATGATGATAGAAAAAGACAATGATAAATAATAAAAGTAAGAATAGTACAAATGATGATAGTAATCATAATACTTATAATCATTAGTAGTTGTTATAGAGAGAACAACAGTAATAGAGACCATAATAAATACATGAATAGATAGAAAAACAAACAAATAAAACAATAATTAATATATAGATAAATATTGATAATAAGTACATAAGTCGAAAAAGATTATCATTATGAATCAACTAATTACATAGACATTCATGGTGGTTTTCGTGAATTGATCCCATTTATACATTAGTTGAAAGTTTTGTGAATGTTTATGTGACTTAGTGAAGGAGAGTGAAAGTTGCAATGAAAGTTTTGGTAATGATTATTGTGCAATGAAATTATTCGACTGATTTTTTTCCGCGTTAATATGGGAATTCGAAATATAGCAGTGTTTTGTATTTTCGTGAGGTATTTATTATATATATATATATATATATATATATATATATATATATATATATAGATAGATAGATAGATAGATAGATATAGATAGATAGATAGATATAGATAGATAGATAGATAGATATAGATAGATAGATAGATATAGATAGATAGATAGATAGATATAGATATTTATATATCTTTCCTTTTTCTTCTTCTTTCTTTCATTCAGGGATTTGTTTTTGTTTTTGTTTTTGTTTTTTTGTTTTTTTTTCTTCTTCTTGGTGTGTGTGTGTGTGTGTGTTGTCTGTGTCTGTCGCATGAGTGTGGGTAAAAGACAAATCCATTAACATAATAATTTTCACATATTTACTCAATCATTTCAATTATATCACTTATCTTCCTCCATCTATCTCTACCTCCCTCCCTCCATCCCCTTCCTCTCTCCCACCCGTCCCCTCCCTCTCTTCCCACCTATCCCTCCTTTCCCCTCCCCTTCCTCTCTCCCCCTCCCTCCCCTCCCCTTCCTCACTCCCCCCTCCTCACTCTCCCCTCCCTCCCTTTCCTCCCTCTCTCCCTACCATCACCTCCCCTCCCCTCTCCTTCCCTCCCCTCACCTCCCCTTCCCTCCCCTCCTTTCCGGCTCTCACTCCCACAACATGACTGTCAATTTGCTGAATCGATTCCGAAATTTTCTCGAGCAGAGGCGGCGCGTCGATCCAGGAACCGAAGCTTCTGTCTTGGCCAATCATGATAAACACATGATGTAGCAACAACAATAACAAAAACATAAATATAAGAGATGATATCATACCTCATGAAAAGAAATAAAAAGGTATAACTCGAGGCAAATTGAAGAAGAAGAACTAAATAGCGTGATTTCGTGTTTGTGGTACTTAAACGAAATGGGTGATTGAGAGGTAATGGCTTAGATAAATAGGTATATTAGATTATGATATGATATTTGTATTGATGATAATGAACAGTGATAATGACGATGATGATAATGATAATAACTATCGCGACACTGATGATAATAATGATGATAATGATAATGATGATGATTTTTTTATATGGTGATAACCATAATGATAATAACAGCAAAGACAATGACAATTATAATAACGGTTTTGATAATAACGATAATACTGATAACAAAAGCAAGCAAAACGCAAGCATATCTCCATGAAACCCAAGTAAACCACGAGGCCCATCCGCCCACCCACCCATCCAATAACCCACCTACCCACCCACCCACCCAATAACCCACCTACCCACCCAGTCCCAGGTAGACGAGGCAGTCTCCGGAAAGCGAGGTTAGAGCCAGGACAAGCGGTGAGATTAGCTCCTATCAGATCTTTGAGGAAAGGGAGAAGGCAAAACTCGGGAGGAAATTGCTCGTAGAGGGAGGGAGGGAGGGAGGGAAGGAGGGAAGGAATAGGGGAAGGAGGGAGGAAAGAAAAATAGAAAGAATGAAGAAGGGAGATTGGGAAAGAGAGAAAAAGGGAGGTAAGGAGGGAAGAAAAGACACATACAAACAGAGACACACACACACGCACAGAAATAAACATACACACACATACACAAACAATCAAACACAGGCGTACAAACAAACAAACAAACCCACAAACAAAGAAACAAACACAAGCCCACAAACAAACAAACCCACAAACAAGCAGAAGAGAGGAGAGGAAAATCATTGGGCAGAAGACCCGGAACAGCCCGACAGCCCGACAGCCCTCGGTGCTTTCCTCTCCAAGCGTCAGGTTCATCTCTTGAGATGGAGAGGAAGTTGAACAAAAGATTCTGCGGTTCCTCCAAGACGTTTGAGCGGGGGGAGGGGGAGGGGGGGCAACAGCAGTCCATAAGTCGAGGGTTTATATGCTTTGTCGTCAGTGTTTTTTTTTTTTTTATTATGATCATTATTATTGATCTAATTATGATAATTATTATAGGTCTAATTATCATCCTTATTATTGTTGTTTTTGTTATCGTTATTGTTATCATTATCATTAACATCCTAATCGTTTTTATTATTATTATCATCATTATTATCATTATCATTATTATTATGATTATCCTTATCATTATAATTATTTTCATTGTCATCATCACTATTATCACTATTATCATTATTATCTTTATCATTATTATCATGATTTCTATCATCATCATTATCATCATCGCTATTGTTGTTATCATCATTGTCATTATTTTGATAACTATTATCATTATCATTCTTGATTTCATTATCATCATTAGTATCACCATTATCCTCATCATTATCAATATTATCCTTATAACTATCATTATCATCATTATAATTATTATCGTTATTGCTATTACTTCTCTCATCATCATCATCCTTATCATCATTACTATTATTGCTATTGTCATAATCATCATAAACATCATAACTGTCATCATCATTTTCATTATTATAATCACCATTATCATTATCATTGATATAAATATCATTGATATAAATAACATTATCATTAATATCATTATCATCATTATTAAAATTTTCCTTATCATTATTATATTCCTCGTTATCATTATCATTATCATCATCAACATTGTTATCATTATCATTAATATCATTACATCATAACTATCATTATCACACACATAAACATTCACACCAGCTGCATGCACAGAAGCCTTCAGGTATCTCATTTCTTCCTTCTTATCGCTCTTTCTCGCCCTCCACTTTTCCCTCCTTTGCGAGTCTTTCTGAGGTGTTGGCTGGTGTCTGGTTGTGTCTAGCGTCATTTTCATTATTATTGTTGTCATCATTGTCTTGGTATTTATTGTCATTGTGTTTGTTTTC
>NW_028234430.1:1844066-1851566 GCF_977035675.1 Penaeus japonicus | reverse complement strand
TATTCCTTAAAAAAGATACTATTCTCTCAGCCATACTTAAACAAAACGCACGTACAATTATGAAAATTCTGGAAAATCTTAACAGTGTGTATGAATGCTCCACTGATGGATCCTTACAGTCTGGAAGCAGAGCAGGGTGAGCTTGTGCTGTGTATAAAAACAATATTTTGCATCACCATTATTACAGGAGGACACATGACTGGGCTATCACTACACAGACTGAGGTGGTAGGAATTCAAGGCTCGGTCGTCGTCTTCTGTGACTCGCAAAGTACTCTCTAGCCTTTTAACACTCTTGATAGACACGATGCAAATATTTGATCTTATATCAAAATAAACGTACATCACGCAAAAAAAAAAAAAAAAAAAAAAAAAAAAAAATGCCCATGTTATACATTTTGTGTGGATACCATAATGGAATCCCGAAGCATGACCATGCTGATCGCCTAGCAAGATCAGCATGTAATATAGACGTAGGAATACCTCTTACTAGAATATCACACTTAATTATAACTTCCTTGAATAGTTTCATAAACTCTCAAAGACCTGACAGCTGTACCATAAAACATGACCCCTATTCGCAGGATAGGTTTATCTATGGATCATAAAGGATAAGAAAAGGACAACGTGATGTCAAGACTGCAAGGATTAGGCTTGGATATAAGTTATGCTGGCAGTTCAGTGCGTGTAAAGTGGAAAATGCTAAATGCAAACACTTGTGCATTATATTTCAGAGTGCCATGTGATACGTCTTTTCAGACCGCCTAGCATGAGGGACACAGAGCTATGTAGCTATTTCATGTCATATGATGGACTAGATGATATATTCACACTGTACGCTAAATTCAGAATGTAATTTTATATATCGTGGATCCATTATTCAGTGCAAAACATTGATGCACTCGCTGATGTATATATATATTTTATATATTTATATTATATATATATATATATATTATTTATATTTTTTTTATATACATATGTGGGTGTGTGGGTGTGTGTGTGTTTGTGGTTGTGTGTGTGTGTGTGTGTGTGTGTGTGTGTGTGTGTGTGTGTGTGTGTGTGTGTATGTGTGTGTGTGTGTGTGTGTGTGTGTATGTGTTTGTGTTTGTGTTTGTGTGTGTGTGAATTAGCATGCATGTGATAATAATATTGATAACGATAACGATAATATCAATAGTAACAACGACGACAACAGAGATAGCAACAACAAAATCAACAACAGAAATAACCACAATAGAGATGCTAACAACAACAACAATAATAACACCACACAACACTAGCATCAGTCTCCAGCATCCTTTGCGGACACCGGGCAATCAATACACATTCCAGGAGAGGATTATCAGCCAAGCTCTCGTGTGTAATCAAGTCGGCGTGGAATGAACCGCGATTTGAAGGATATTATCGAGGTTTTTATGTGCGTTTGCCTTATCAGTTGTTAGGGAAGTAATGGCGTTGATGTTGCTGGTTATGTATGGCTTTTTTGTTTTCTGTTTCTTGAGTTTTTTTTTTTTTTTTTTTTTTTTTTTGTCTGTGTCGAAGGGTGGAGTATTTTTATTATTATTATTATTATTATTATTATTATTATTATTATTATCATTATTATTATCATTTGTTTATTTGTGTATTTATCTATTTTTTGCTTGAGTATTTTCTACGTCGGGAACAAGAGCAATTTTGATTTTAATTTTTTGTTAATCTCTAAAAAAAGTCTTTATTTTTTTATCTTTCATTTCAAAAGTCCACGTCAAAAGAGACAATTCTTTTGACGTGGTAATCATCTATAATCATATATCTCGATAAAAAAAAATCGCAAAAGGAAATCTCAGATTTTGAAAGATAACTCGAAAACTACATTTTAGTCCAAAAATAGGGAGAGGCGTATCTCAAGGATATTCTGCACATCAGCATATTCAAATATTCTAGAAGTTTCTATAACTTTTTTTTTCTCCCAGTCTTGAAAGATATCTTCCATCACGTTATGTCTTTCAAAGAACGGAGGATGATAGCGACTGTGCAAAAAAAAAAAAAAAAAAAAAAAATCGTGAAGCGATTCTTTCCTTCTCGTCCTTCCATCTGATTCTTTCTATTTCTCCTTTTTTCTTTTATACTTTCTATTTTTTCTCTCTATCTATCTTTATTTTCGTTCCCTGACCCCCCCCCCTCTCCCGTAACCACTAGAGCAAAAGTAGATTATTCTGAGAACGTATCTGACAGGTTCTGGGGTTAATATACACTCTATGGAGTATTTACGTGTAGTGTAACTTGTATGTGTAATAGGTATTTGCCTTAGTGTATGTGTATGTACTGTATATTGACAGTGCTTCTCTGTGAACGTGTGTGTGTGTGTGTGTGTGTATGTGTGTGTGTGTGTGTGTGTATGTGTGTGCGTGTGTGTGTTTATGTGGTTTATGTGTGTGTGTGTGTTTTTTTTCCTTTTTTTTGTGTGTGTGTATGTGTGTGTATGTGTATGTGTGTGTGTGGATGTATGTGTGTGTGTGTGAATGCGTGCGTATGCCCCAGTATCTACTCGCTTTCTGACAAGCAACCCCTCCTCCCGTCCCCCTCCCACCCTCAACCTTACCACACCCTCCCTCCCCACCCCCAGGCAGCGTCCCATCCCCTACCTCACAGAATATCTTTTAATCTCACAAACAAGCGGTCGTTACGGACACGACGTGAGAGCGAAGCAGCATCACTCGGGCCTAAAACGAGACCACGAGATTTCATATCATCCCGGCGAAAAAAAGACGAAGATAAAGGGAAAAAAAAGGATGAAAATGCGAGTATTCAGTGACTTGAGATAAGAGACCATGAATTAGCTGGGAGGTGCTATGGAGAGGAAGGGGGGGGGGGTGAGGCTAAGAGGAGGAGGAGGAAGAAGAGGAGGTGGAGGAGGTGGAGGAGGTGGAGGAGAGAGGGGAGGAAAATATGAGGAGCAGGAATGACGGGGAGGGGGGAAGTGGAGGAGGAGGAGGAGAAGGAATGATGGGGAGGGGTGGGGGAATGAGGGGAGAGGGGGAGTGAGGCTGAAAGAAAGAGGAGGAGAGAGGGGAGGAAAAAAAGAGGAGCAGGAATGACGGGGGAGGGAGGAACGGGAAGAGGAGGAGGGGGATAGGGTATGGGGGGAGTGGGGGAATGAAGCTGAGAGGAGGAGGAGGAGATCATGTAATATTGACTTTAGAATGTGTTTAATCCAGTCTCGATAAACAATTTTCTGAATTTCTAATTATTATGCTTCATTTGTGTTGTAATAGTATTTTTGGATGGTTTTTATGTAACTGTCAGTATAGGATTGGATACATTGGTATTACCCACCCCCTAACCCACCTGTTAGATTTGCAGTTAAATGACAAGTAGTATGTGCTTTCTTGATTATTTGTGACTAATAGGGTTTAATCTATGTTATGTTTTTTAAATATCAATGAATGGTATATATAAAAAATTATTAGACATTAACATAAAATATTTTTTAGAAAATTGATATTATATATTAAATATTAAAATTTTATCTAATGGCTAATAACATTGGGAAAATGTGATATATGTTTAAAATAAATTAATAAATGATATTCTTATGATAATAAATTTATATATATTATATCAGTCTTTTGACTATTCAGACAAATAGTTATGCAGGTAAATAAATAATCAAAATTAATAATTTATATAAAGAGAAAAATAAATGAAAATTAAAATGAAAAAATAACAAATATAAATAAAATGATAAAATATAGATGAAAATACATGAAATATAATTATATTATATGAAGGGAGAAAAAGGGGAGGGGAAAGGAAAGAGGAGATGCTGAGAGGAGGACGAGTATGAGGGGTGAGGAGAGAGGAGGAGGGGGATAACAGGGGGGGAGGGGACTATGAGGGGTAACGAGGGGTGAGGGGGTAAGGCTGAGGGGAGGAGGAAGAATGAGAAGGGAGAAGGAGAGGAGGAAGAGGAACGAGAGGGGGGAGAGGGGAGGAGACGAGGAATGGAAAAAGGAGGAACGAAGAGAGGAAGAAGGGGAATAAGGTGAAGAGAAGAGATGGAGGAGGAAGGAGAGATTGAAGGAGGTGAGTAGTAAGAGCGATGAAGGGAAAAAGAGGGGAGGATGAGAGTAGGAAAGGGAATAAGGGTGTGAGGAAAGGGAAGGGTATGAAAGGAAGAGTAGAGAGAAGGAAGAGGAATGAGAGGAAATATTTGAAGAAGAGGAAAGAAGAGGGAATAGAGGCAGGAGGTGAGTAGGGAAAAGAATGACGGAAGACAGAGGGTAAAAGTAAGGGGAATGAGAGAAGGAAAGCAATAGAGAGGAAAGAAGAAAGGAGGAGGAGAGGGACTGACGGAGAGAGAGGAGAAGAGGAGGAGGAGAGCGAATGAAGAAAAGAAAAATAAATAGAGGAGAAATTGAGGGGAAGACGAGAGGGGGCAGCCCATAGCCTCGTTTCCCCTCATTTTCGAGATCATTCCCTTAGCTCTGTAGAGGTGAGCCTCAGAAGATGGGAATTGATTCCTAACGGGTTCTTTGCCTGGCTTTGTTTCCCGTTTGTTTACCGCGTGTCTTGCTGTCAGGGTTGTTCTGCTGTGGGCGGCGGGGTGCTTGGTGCTTGCCTTGGCTTTGTTATTGGACACGGGCGTTCAGGGGGTTCGAGGCTGGATGCAGTCCTTGTGATAATGGTTGTGTATGTGCGTGGATCTTGTATATGTACATGTATGTGTATATGTGTGAATTTATGTGTGTGTGTGTGTGTATATATATATATATATATATATATATTTTTTTTTTCAGCCTGTATCATTACACTGCAGGAAGTAGGCCTCTCAAGAGGGTTATGGCCGGGTACCCTACCTACTGGCCCTAATTGTATCTTGGTGGGGGGTATATATCACACATATTGTGTATACACCATTAGGCAATCGAGGTAAAGTTCCTTGCCCAAGGTAACAACTCACCAGCCGGATTTCGAACGCTCGAATTCAGATCTTCGTCAATTCTAAGTCCGATGCTCTAACCACTCGGCTACCGAGCCCCTATGTATATATATATATATATATATATATATATATTATATATATATATATATAATATTATATATATATATATATATATATTTTGTTTTATATATATATATATATATATATATATATGTTTATATATATATAGATATATGTATATATATATAGTGGATATATATATATATAATAATATATATACATTTACTATATATTTATATATATATATATTTAATTATACATATATATATATATATATTTATATATATATATATATATATATATATATATATGTATGTATACACATATATTCACACATATACACCATAAATGTTCATATACAAGTTACACGCACAGACACAAAACCATTATCACAGGACTGCATCCAGCTTCTCTCTCTCTCTTTATATATATATATATATATATATATATATTATATATATTTATATTATATATAGATATATATATATATATTATATATGATATATATAAATACACACACACACACATTAATTTATATATATATATATATATATATATATATATATATATATATATATATATATATACATACACACACACACACATATATATATATACACACATAGATCTAATCCTTATACTTGCGAGCAGCAGCATCAGTCACAGCAAGCCAAAAAGGCCGAGCACGTCGCTCGAGGGCGCATGTCGCCTAATCTGCTTAGCGCCAACTCTTTCTACTTCGGCCGATCAAGACGAAGAGCGAATCGATTCCCAGCGACACCAGCTGATGCCCCGCCTCGTCAGAAGGACATGTGGTTCGCCAGTGGGTGGGCGGGGAATTGACGTGGGGAGTGGGCGTGGGCATGGGCGTGTAGGGGGTGTTGGGTGTTGGGTGTGGGTGTGGGTGTGTGGGTGTGGGTGTTGGGTGTGGGTGTGGGTGTGGGTGTGGGTGTGGGTGGGGGTGTGGGTGTGGGTGTGGGTGTGGGTATGGGCGTTGGGTGTGGGTGTGGGCGTTGGGTGTGGGTGTGGGTGTGGGTGTGGGTCTGGGCGTGGGCGTGGGTGTGGGTGTGGGTGTGGGTGTGGGCGTTGGGCGTGGGTGTGGGTGTGGGGAGCGGGCGTGGGCGTGGGCGTTGGGCGTATGGGGGTTGTGATGGAGGTTTGTGGAGAGGGATAGGGAGCAGGAAGGGATGTAAGGAGAGGGATCGAGGGGGAGTGTGTGGGGAGAGGGATAGGGGGGTAGGTAGGGGTGGTGGTGGGGAGTTGGAGGAGTGTGGAGGGATAAGGATAAGGGGAGAGGGATGTGGGAGGGAGTGTATGTGTAAGGGAATGGAAGGAGTGAAAGAAGAAGAGGGAGAGAGTTCGAGGGGAAGAAGGATGGGGACGAAGTAGAGTAAGAGGAAGGGGCGTAGGGGAGGGGAGGGGAGGGGAGGGGAGTGGGAGGAGCATGAGGGGAGAGCTCGGAGTTCAGGGAGGGGGAGGGGGAGGGGGAGGGGATAGGAGGGAGTGTAGAAGGAGAGGGAGAAAGTGATTCCGAGTATTCTGTTTACATCTGTTTTCTTTTTTTTCTTTTTTTGTTTCCTCTTTTTTTTGTGGGTGATTATGGATTTCAGATTCTATGGAATCGTGGCGGTCGCTTCTACGGCAGTCTCCCCTCTCCCCTGCGTTTTCTTTCCACTTCTTTTCTGCGTCTGTTAATTTAGCTTTCTCTCTCTTTCTCTCTCGCTCGCTCCCTCCTTGTGTCTCTCTACCTCTCTCGCTCGCTCTCTCTCCCTCCTTGTGTCTCTCTACTTCTCTCTCTCTAACTCTCTAGCACGCTCTCTCTCTCTCTTTCTCTCTCTCTCTCTCTCTCTCTCTCTCTCTCTCTCTCTCTCTCTCTCTCTCTTCTTTTCTCTCTCTCTCTTTTTTCTCTCTCTCTCTATCTCTCACCCGACTCTCTCTCTTTCTGACTCACTCTCCCTTCTTCCCTCTCCTCCTACCTCCTACCTCCTCTCTCTCTCTCTCTCTCTCTCTAGCACCCGCTCTCCTCCTTCTTCTCTCTCTCTTATCCCTTCTCCTCCTCCTCCTCCTCCTCCTCCCCTTCCCGAACGAACATACAAACAAACGCACACAAACACGTGGATCCTCCAGAGTCCTACAGGGACGGAAATGGCCATTGACACAGCGGGAAAAGAACGAGGCGCCCTCGGATCTCGTATCTCTTTCCAACAAGTTTTTTTGTATAGGTGAGAGAGTGTGTGTGTGCCCTTGTATGTTTTATGTGTGTGTGTGAATGAGTATGTGTGCGCGTGTGTTTATATGTATGGGTGTGTATGTATATATATATATATATAGAGATATATATTTTATATATATATAGATTATAAATATTATATATATATATATAGATTTTATATATATATATATTATATATATATATATATATTCTCACCCACCCATCCTCACACACACACACATCACACCCACTCACATATATATTTGTATTATATAGTGTGTGTGTGTTTGTGTCTGTGT
>NW_028234430.1:1816566-1834066 GCF_977035675.1 Penaeus japonicus | reverse complement strand
AATTCTTTCTCTCTCTTTACATTCATCATCGTATTCTCTTTGTTCGGAATGTCATATTCCTTTTCACAAAATGCGCGCGGGAATATTCTCATTTTCTCTTTTTCTTTTCTTTTTTTTATATTTTTTTTATCTCCTTTCTCTCTTTCCCTCCCTGTCCCTCTCTCTCTTGTCTCTCTCTCTCTCTCTCTCTGACGCTCTCTTTCGTTCTCTTCCTCCCTCCTTCCTTCTTTCTATCTATCTATCCATCTATCTAACTATCTATCTCCTTCCCTCTTCAACTTCGCTCCCTCCCTCATTCCATCTCTCTATCTCCTTCCCTCCCTCCCTCCCTCCCTCCCTCCCTCCCTCCCTCCCCCCCCCTCCCTCCCTGCCTCCCTCCCTCTTCCCTCCTCCCTC
The DNA here is from genome assembly GCF_977035675.1 of Penaeus japonicus. NCBI lineage: Eukaryota > Metazoa > Arthropoda > Malacostraca > Decapoda > Penaeidae > Penaeus > Penaeus japonicus. The sequence continues at coordinate 1,833,670 of NW_028234430.1, read as the reverse complement.
CCCCTCCCCCTCCCTCCCCTCCCCCCCCCCTCCCTCCCTCCCATCTCCCTCCCTCCCTCTCCCCCCCTTCCTCCCCCCCCCTCCTCCCCCCCTCCCTCCCTCCCCCCTCCCTCCATAAAATAAAGGGAAGATGTGTCGGAGGGGGGGGGGGGGTTGAAGGGGCAACTGGAGAGTAAGAGGAAGTGGTGGAGTTGGAGACAGATGAAGAATTGGAGAAGATGGAGGATGAGGAAGGTATTAGGAAGAGGAGAATAACAAAGGAAGAATTCATAGAAAGGTGAAAAGAAAATATGATGGAAGAAAAAGAAGAGAGAGAGAAAAGAGGGAAATGCATCAGAGACATGATTATCGAGAGGATAAGAAGAAGAAAGAGGAGGAGGAGGAGACAAAGGGGAGGGTGAAGGGGAAGGAGGAGAAAGGGAAGGAGAAGGAGGAGGAGGAGGAGAAAGAGAAGAATGAAAGTAGAGATAGGAAGAAGAAAGAAAAGAAGAAGAAGAAGAAGAGAACAAAGGGAGGTGAAGGGGAGGAGGAAAAGGAAGTAAAGAAGAGGAGGAGAAAAAAAGAGGAAGAGAGGAGAAGGAGGAGAGAAGGAGAAAGAAGAGGAAGGAGGATAAAGAAAGGGAGAAAAGGAGAAAGAAAGAAGAAAGAAAGAGAAGAGGAGGAGAGGAGAGAAAAGAAACAAGGAGAAGGAAGGAAGAAGGCGTGAAGAGAAAAGAGAAGAAGAGGAGAGATAATAAAGGGTAAGAAGAGGAGAGAGAATAGAAAGAGAAAAGAAAGAGTGAGACAGGATAGGGGAGATGGAGGAGAAGAAGAAAGAAGAGTAGAAGGAGATGAACGAAAGGGGAAGGATTAGGAGACGGGGAAGGAGAAGAATAAGGAGGAGGAGGAGAAAGAGAAGAAGAATAAAGAGGAAGAAAAGTGAAGAAAAAGGAGGAACATTGAAAAAGCATTATTTTTCAAAGTCAAAAAAAAACCAAAAAGCGAAAGAAGAAAAAAAAAAAAAAAAAAAAAAAAAAAAAAATAAAAACAATCACACTAAGACAGAGAAGAAACGATATAAAAAAAAACGAAACGAATCTTAAATCTTCGAAAGAAAACGATAAATGAAAAAAAAAGGAATAATAATGTAGAAAATAATGAATAATCAAGAAGGACAAAGTTTGTCGCAAATTTACGGCCCGTGAGAGGAAAGAGAAACAATACCCAGAAGACGTTCGCGAGGGGGGACGTCATTTTTTTGGACTAGAAGGGACGATCTTCCCTTCCCCTTTGTGCATTGTGAGCTTTTTCTTCATTTCTTACTTATCCTTCCATTTTTTTCTTTTTTACTTTTCCGTCCGGTGTCCGGGGGGAGGGGAAGAGGGGAGGAAGAGGGAAAGAAAAAAAAAAAAAAAAAAAAGGAGAGGGTAAATAGAAATGGACGGGCAGGGAAAAGTAAAAAAAATAAAGGAGTGGGGAAAGGGGGGGGGGACTGAGGGGGGGAGGGGGAGGGGGGGGGAAAAAAGAAGGGGAAAGGAAAAAAGGAAAAAAAGGGGGGGGAGGAGAATGTTGGGGGGGGGAAGTTTGGAGGTTTTGGAGGGGGGGGGGGGGGGTGGGGGGGGGGGTGGGGGGGGGGTGGGGGGGGGGGGAAGAAGGAGGGGAACATTAAGGTGGGGAATAAGGGAGTGGCGGGGAGAGGGAATATGAGGTGAAAGAGACAGTTATAGGAGACTGGGCTGGGGTGTGTTTTGGATCGAGGGGGAAGGAAAGGGAAAGAAAGGGGAGGAAGGAGGAAGAGAAAAAGGAAGGAGAGGTGTAGGAAAGGGAGAGGTGGTGAAGAGGGGAACGTAGGAATCCGGAGTTTGAATGAGTTTTGGTGGAAAGTAAAAAAGTTGAGTTACGGGAGGAAGCGGCGTCAATAAAGGGGTGTGTAGGGAAAAGGAAGGAAGGAAAGGTCATTCTAAATGGGCAACGTTAGAATTGAGAAGAATACTGTTATGAAGTACGATTGGTTAGGGAGGACGGGAGGAAGGGAACAAGGTAGGAGGGAAGAGGGGAAAGGGACAGACGAGCTTAGACACAAAGGAGGAACAACAGAAGATATGGAAGAAGAAACAAAAGATGACCGGTCCTTTGCCGCCGTATCCGTTACTTTGCTCCTTGACTTGAAGGGACGTAGGTCCTTACCAAAAAAAACTCACACACAAAACACCACACTCCCCCCCACCCACCCCCCCAACCCCTCCATACCCCCCTCTTCCCCCACCTCCCCCCCCCCCTCCCCCCCCCCCCCCCTTTCCGATTTTCTTTTTTTTTTTGTCCTTTTCATGTTTATTTTATATTTGTGTGTTTTTATGTTTTTTTGTTTCTCTCTTTATTTTTCCCATCACCCCCTATCTCTTTTTTCATTTCTTCCTCCAACCTTATTCTTCTAATTTCCTTTCCGTACCCCCACTCCCCCCTCTTATTCCCCCTCTCTTATCCCCATCTTTTTCTTTTTCCTTATATCCCTTTTTCTCCTCGTCATTTCCTTTCCCCCTTTTTTTCTTCTTCTCTTTTTCCCTTCTTCTTTTAGCACCCATTTTTCTTTCTTTTTTTTTTTTATTTATTTCTTCTTTCTTTACTTTTTGCATTTGCGCTTCGTCTAGGGACCGCTACGTACGTCCGGCTATTCCGCGGCTGACCGCCAAGCATTCTCCTTAAGTGATCTGCCCCCATGGTGGGCACCAAAGGTCACCCCAGTTTACTTCATGTCGAAACAGCCACCAGAACAAGGGCATGGTACCTTTATGAATCCCCCTTCGGTTTTCCCCCCCGTAATTTCGCTTGTTTTTGTGTCAGGTCTTTATTAGCGGAATGAGTTGCAAAGGAATTATCTATGTTCTGGTACTTACGATGCAGTTTAAACCAGAATACTTGCAGTAAATTAAAAAATTAAAAATAAAAAATTCAAATAATAACTTGCTAGTCGTAATCTGCACTGTCCGTCTTTTCGTCCAATCCTTTCTCCACTCCCCAAGCTAATAAAAAAGTCCTGAGCATGCAAGAAACTTTTAATGGAAACCCAACCAACGCTACCAGGGAGAAATAGGACACAGAGAGACAAAAACACCCTATCGAAGGAGAAAACACGGAACATGTAAAAAGGTTGAGAAGGACTATAGAAGAAAAGGGTGATGAGGAGACCAAAGAGGAAAGAAGAAGATAAAAAGAAGAGTAAAAAGAAAAGATATAACAGACAAGGGGGGGGGGGGCGTAGGTGCAAAGAGAGAAGGAGAAATGGAAGAACTAAGCCACCACCACAATCCCACTCCCCCCCCCCCCCACTGCCGCTTGCCCCGCCTTTTTGACCTTCCCTCCCGCCCTCCCGGTCCTTTCGTACCCACTCTTGCCTTTCTTAACCCTCCTCTCCCATCTTATTATACCCACCTCTCCCCTCGAACTCGTCCTCTCGCCCTCCCTCACTAACCACCCTTCTTTCTACTCCTGTACGTTCTCTTTCCCGCCCTCCTCCCCGCCTCCCCCTTTCCCTCTTACTCTACTCCCCCCCTTCTCCCTCCACGCACTCGCGCTGCTCTCCTCCATACCCCACATCCCTCCCCCCCTCGAGCTCCCTCGCTCTCGCTGCGCTCGGCTCGCGCTCTCTTTCTCGCTCAGCCTCTCGTCTCGGGAGAAGCGAGAGAGAGAGAACAATACACCCCAACAACAAAACCCCATTACACTTAAACACACCCAGCAACAACCCAAAGCCACCTCAAAGAACCTCGAAGCCACCAACCCCAACAGCTGGCCTCAACCCCAACCCAAGAGGACAAGCCACCCAGACAAAAGGGAGGAATAAAAAAAACCCTCTCTCCCACAGCCCATATCATCAATAGAGTCACAAGGGGGGCGAACGAGAATATCGAACCATTTTCCCCCACCCTCCCCCTACGGAAATGGGGCGGTTTTTCTGGGGAGGAAAGGAAGTTGGCGTTTCGGCGTCGGGTGGGTTATTAGGGGTGTAGTAGGGGTGTAGTGTGGTGTGGGGGCTTGGGTGGAATATGATTTTTTGGGGAAAAGGGGATATGGGGAAGGATAAAAAAGGTAGGTATGAGATTCTCCTCTGAATAGGATTAGAGTATTGCGATGGGAATCCTGTTCTTTGGGAGAGTCGTCGCCACAAAGGATGATTATGTGTGTGTGTGTGTGTGTATGTGTGTGTGTGTGTGTGTGTGTGTCAATGTGTGTGTGTGTGTCTGTGTCTGTCTGTGTGTGTGTGTGTGTGTCAATGTGTGTGTGTGTGTGTCTGTGTGTGTGTGTGTCAATGTGTGTGTGTGTGGGTGTGTCTGTGTGTGTGTGTGTGTATGCGTGTGTGTGTGTGTATGTGTATATGTATGTCAATGTGTGTGTGTGTGTGTGTGTGTAAACGCATACACCCATCTTTTTAAGAATGTATGCATATACGCGTATGCATGTAAATACGTTTCCATTTGTATATCCGTATGTCTGTCCGCAACTATGTCTGCGTATGCGTGTGCACGGGATATATATCAAAGAGTGGTAATTATCCCTCTATGTAGCTACTTGAATACCCTTGTGAGGAGAATTTATCTTTGTTCATAACAGTATTCGCTCGGGGAGTTAGGGATGAAAACCTATGTGTTTACTATCATTGTCATTATCATTTTTATCATTAATTATCATAATTAATATTATCATTAACATCTGCATCGATATCATTATTAGAATTATCATTATCAATTCTAAGTTTATCATCTTCATTGCCATCTCTATTATTACCATCATTATTACTATTGTTATTGATATCATAACCATCACAATCACTTTCATTTTTTTATCATCAGCAATATCATTACCATTATCAATAAGCATTATCATCATTAGCATCATCATCATTTTTTTTAGATCATAGTCATTGGTATCACTAAAAATATCACCATCATTATCGTAATCATTATCGTAATCATCATCATCATCACACCATTATCTCTATCAACATCACGAACCTCATCATCATAATCACCACCACCACCATCATCACCATACCGAGTGCATCCTCAGCATAGCAACAGCATCAGCATAACAACCGCAAGACACTCTTAAGACGGTTGGTATTTCCCCCAACAGATGGCGACAGTTGCAAGACGAACACAATTCAGAGGAAGGAAGAGAGAGGAAGAGGAAGGAATAGAGAGGAATAGGGAAGTAAAGATTAGAGAAAGGAGGCGAAGAAAAAAAAGGAAAGGGATAAGGAAAAGAAGAAATGAGGTACCTATAAGAGAGGAAAGAAGAGAGAAGGTGTAGGGAGAGGGAAGAGAGAGGAGAAGCGAGGTAGGAAGAAGAAAGATGAAGAGGAGGGGGGAAAAACAGGGACGACGAGAAAGAAAAATAAAGGAAAAAAAAAGAAGAAGGGGAAGGAGAGGAAAAAAGAGGAACGGTAAGAGAGAAGGAAAGAAGGATGACGGGTTGGGGCAGAGAGAAAAGAGTACTGAAAGAAGGAAGGTGTTTGTGGGGGAGGGTGTAAGATAAAGACAAGTAGCGAGGCAGAGAGTGCATCGAGCCAAAAGCCTGCATATCTCGGACCACCCCCCTTCGGTCCGCTCCTTCTCCGCGCGTCCCTCGCCCTCCTCGTCATTTCCCCTCCCCTCTGCTGCCGCTTCGGCCGCAGCTACTGCCCCGGCCCTTCACTCGCTGCCTCCTCGGCTCCTCTCTCTTCTTCCTCTTTCGTCCATTTGCTTGCCTCCGCTGCGTCCCACTTCTTGCCTCTCCCTCCCTCCTCTTCTTTCCTGCACTTACGTCCCCTTTTTTTAAGTACCCTTCCACTCTCTCCTCCAGCTCGCGTTCTTTCCTCTCTCTTCTTCCTCCTGCTTTCCCTCTCTCTTCCTCCTTCTTTCCCGCACTCTTCTTCCTCTGCTTTACTCCTTGACTTCCCCTTCGCTTCCACTCTCGTCCTCCTCTCGTGCCCTCCCATCGCTCCTCTTTTCCTTCCATATTCTTTCCCCTTCTGTGCCTCTCTCTTCGTCCTCTTATTTCCTCTCTGCTATCATCCTCTTCTTTCCCTCCTCGTCCCACCGCGTCTTTCCTCTCTCGTCATCCCTACGTTCCGCTCTACTTCCTTCCCCCCTCTTTACTTCCCCTCTTCTTCCGCCTTTCCCCTCTCTTCTTCCCCCTCTCACTCTTACCGCTCTCTCTCCGCCTTTTTTTTTTCTTCTTTTTTCTTTTTTCCTTTTTCCCTCCCCCCTCTTTCCCGCATCCCTCTTCTGTCTCCTCTCTCTTCTTCCTCTTTACTTTCCGCTCTCTCACCTCTTCTTCCGCTCCCTCTGCTTCATCACTCGCTCTCTTTCCTCTCTCTTTCATCCCTCTTTCATTCTCTTTCTCTTTCCTCTCCTCTATCTTCCTCTTTCTTCACCCTCTCTTCTGCATCTTCCTTTTCCTCTTCTCTCTCGTCCCCTCCTCTTCTTTCCTTCTCCTCGTCTTCCTCGTTCTATTCCCTCTCTTGCCCTTTCACCTCTTTTTCTTTTCCTCTCTCATCTGCCCTGCCCCCGTAATCCCTTTCTGCCCTCGCCCCTTTTCTCCTCTCGTTCCTCTCCTCTTCCTCCCTACTTTCGTTCCTCTCCCTCTTCATCCTCTTTCCTGCCTCTATCTGTCTTCCTCGTCTTTGCCTCTCTGCTCTTCCTCTTACCTTCCATCTCTCTTTTCTTCCTCGTCTATCCGCTCTCTTCATCCTCTTCTTTTCCTCCTCCTCTTCCTCTTCTTTCCTCTCTCTCTTCCCGATGATCCACTGTGTTCGCCGTGTTCTCTACCCCTCCCCTCTTTCTTTCCTCCCCCTTCCTGCGCTCCTCTTTTTCCTATCTACTCGTCCCTCCTCTTCGCCCTCCCTCTTGCCCGCCGCTTTCGTCTCCCTCCTCTCTGCCCCCCTTCCCCTCTTATTTCTTTCCTCTCCTTCCCTCGTCTTATTGCCTCCCGATTCCCGCCTCGCCCTTCCCCTCTCTTCCCCTTAAGCACCCACTACCTACATCCTTCCCTCCTTCTCTCCTACTTTCCTTCCCCTCCCTTCCCTCCTCTCCTTTCTTTCCCCTCGTCCGTCCTCTTCCTTCTCTCCTTCCTTCCTCCGTACCCTCCTCAATGCTACTCCCCCTCCTCATCCGACCCCCTCCCTCCCCCGAACGCCCTTCCTCCCCCCCTACCTCCATCCTCAACCTCCCCACTCCCCCCCCCCCCCCTACCCCACCCCCCACTCACCCCCCCTCGCCCCCCCTCCCTCGACCCCCCACCCCCCCCCCCGCATCCTTCCTGCTTCCCTCCTCCCCTTCTCGCTCTCGCTCTCTCTCGTCCCCCTCCACACCACCACCACCACCACACAACAACCACCACCGACCGCCACTCTCCTCCTCTCTCGTCTCTCCGCTCCTCTCTCTCTCTCTCCTCGCTGCGCTCTCTCTCTCTCTCTCTCCCACTCCCCGTTTTTGGGTCCTCTGATATCTCCCCCTCCTCACCCTTCCCCTCTCTACTTGTAGGTTCCTGTCCCTCTCGCCCGCTTCGCGGCTCTACCCCCCTTCCGCACTCTCCCTCTCCTTTCCCTCTCGCATCGCTCTCTCCTCGCTTAACTCCTCTCGCTCCTCTCTCTCTCTCCCTTCGCGCTCCCTCGCTCCTCTCTCTCGCGCTCGCTCGCTCTCACGCTCGCGCGCGCTCTCTCTCTCTCTCTCTCTCTCTAATCGCCTCACTCCCCAATCTCTGGTGTGCCTTTCGCTCTCCTCGCTCCTTCGCTCGATCTAGCTCTAGCGCTCTACTCCGCGCGCTCTATCTATCTCGCGAGCCTTTCGCTATCCCTTTCTCTGGCCTCCATATAGCTCTCGCTCAATCTCTTTAGAGAGCCGCGCCGCGCCCTCCCTCTCCCGTCTCGCTCGGTGCTATCTCCTCTCGCGTTGCCTAACCCATTACCCTTACATCCATCCCCACGCTCCCCTGCCGCATCCGCCCAAGTCCCAAAACACCGTCCTCTCACTGGCTGTAAACACGGCCACTGGTTATACCGACCCACGCCACGCAGCCACCAACTCCCTGCGCACGCGCGCTCTATCCACGCTCTCCCTCCCGAACCAAGCGCGCGCTAACTCTCACCTCCGCGTCGAACGCGCAGCTCGAGAAGCGCGAGCCGAGAGAGCTAGCCGAGCCTCGCCAGCTCTCAGCTAAACGCGCGCGCCATCGCGTGCGCTACAGCAGCGCGCGCCGAGCCTCTCGCGCTCTCTCTCTAGCGCGCGAGCGCTCGCTCCCTCTCTCTATCTCTCTCTCTCTCTCGCCTCGAGCGCGCATCGCGCGCTCTCTCCGATCGCGCTGCGCGCGCCTCCCATCTCATACCGCCCCCGCCGACTATCGCGCTCGCGCTATCTCCTCTCTCAGCGCCCTCCACGCTCGCCTGACCCTAATTACTGCGCCCCGCCCCCGATACGACAGTTATCCAACCCAAAACAAACACGCTGAAACTACCCCGCCTTAGCCCGCGCGGCGGATCGCGCACCCTGCCCACACCACCACCCCAACCCCAACCCCCCCCCCCCCGGCCTACCGAAACTCAAGATTAACACGTCCCACCTGCTCTCACATTCACGTTCAGTACCAATACCGCTCTGCGAGACTAATTGCTACCCAAGGACATGATTAAATGCATACAGGAAAAGGTTTCATTCAAGCCATGACAAGATCAAACGGCAAGCCAAGACAAAAGCAAATGCCACACTAGGACAAGAATTGATTCAAACCAGGACAAGACTAATTTCAAGCCAGTCATTTCAAGCCAAGACAAGACTAAATGCCCCCCCTAAGTAAAGACTAATTTCAAGCCAGTCATTTCAAGCCAGGACAAGACTAAGTGCCCCCCCCCTAAGTCAAGACTAATTTCAAGCCAGTCATTTCAAGCCAGGACAAGACTAAATGCCCCATCAAGACAAGACTAATATCAAGCCAGTCATTTCAAGCCAGCCAAAGAACTAAAATTTCCCTCCCCCCCTATAGAGTCAAGACTAAAATACTTTTTCAAGCTCAGTTCAAGAACTCAATTAGAAGACCCACACTTCTGACAAGACTAAATTCCCAGTGGTCAAAAATGCCGCGTCACAAATCCCCATCTTCCTTGCCAATGCCAAAGGACACTGCAACATCGGGCGCTTATTCAAGCTCAGGGCCCCAATCCCATGGCACCGCGGCCGGGGGAGGAGGAGGGGGAAGGGGGGGGGGTGTTGAAAGCTCTCTCTCTCTCTTTCTCTGTCTGTCTGTCTCTCTCTCTCTTTCTCTCTCTCTTTCTTTCCCTCTCTCTCTCTCTCTCTCTCTCTCTTTCTCTCTCTCTCTCTCTCTCTTTCTCTCTCTCTCTCTCTCTCTCTCTCTCTCTTTCTCTCTCTCTCTCTCCCCTTCTTCTCTCTCTCTCTCTCTCTCTCTCTCTCTCTTTTCTCTCTCTCTCCCTCTCTCTCTCTCTCTCTCTCTCTCTCTTTCTTTCTCTTTCTCTCTCTCTCTCTCTCTCTCTCTTTCTCTCTCTCTCTCTCTCTTAATTTCTCTCTTTCTCTCTCTCTCTCTTTCTCTCTTTCTCTCACCTCCCCCTTTCTCTCTCTCGATCTATCTCTCTTGATCTATCTACCTATCTCTCTCACTACTTCTTTTATCAACTTCAACACACACACACACTCTAAGGAGCAAGAGACAAACCAGTGCATTAATATTACCGCATCTTAAGAAGAAGAATGAGAGATGATGATAAATCATAACAGGGAAACAATCAAGAAAAATGAAAAACATTTAGACAGTGGTTAGTGAAAGAGGAAAGGATGATAATTTGGGAGGAAGGAACCACAGATAAATAAAAAAGATGGAAAGTAATGGATGTGTAAAATCAAAAGCATTCATATTCATATAGAAATATGCATAGCTGTGTTCACATACACACGTTGTCATTATAGCATTATTATCATTGTTATCATTATTATGCTTATTATTATTCGGATTATTTTCATGTATAATCATTATCATAAATGTTATTATCCTTATTGTTATTAGCATCATCAATATCATTATATTTATTGTTTTAGTTACAATGAATGTTATTATCATGCTATTATCACTTATCCTTACTGTTATCACTATTATTGTTTTTATCTTTATCATCTTTATTTTATCAGTATCATTACTGCAACCATCTTTATTGCTATCATGGTTATCATTACTATAATAATCATCTTTATCATTATCATTGTCGTGATTATCATTATTGACCTCATTATCAGTGTTATCATTGTAAATATCACAGTCACTATCATCTTTATAATCAGCATCACCATTGTGATAATTATTATATCATCCTCATTATCAATTGTTATTGATGTTGTCATTGTTATCATTATTATTATCATCGTTATCTATATTATGACCAATAACAGTAATAATGATAATGATGATAGTAATAGTAACAATAATTATAATAAAACAAATAATGATAACAGATATTAATAATAATGATGATAATCTAGAGTTGTATTTTCAGAAACGATAAATGATTTATATCTTTTCCAAGCGTATTATTTAGATTCATTCATGAAATTATCATTCTTGAACTTAAATCTAAATTTCTAGTATATTTTATGCTCAGTAATTTGCTTAATGTTCGCGATGATAGTAGTGTCAGTGCTCTACTAATAGATGGCGTTAGCTGTCATCTTCTTGGCCAGAGTTAAGACACAACTTTGTACGTCTATTTTATTGAGATTAATTGGCAGATATATATAGGAATCTGATTGCGAGTATGCTTGATAGTATATTTGTCTTTTAGCATGTCATTATTGTTTATGATCAATGCTGTATTGAGATAAATGCTGAGAGTTTTTTTTTTTTTTTTTTTTTTTTTTTTGAATGAGTGAGTGAGTGGATATTTACTTTCGTTTATGTGTCTTGAGAAATTATTTTGGGTTTCGGTTGATTTTGTTTTTGATTTATTGCTTCGGTGGGTTTTTCGTGAATTAGTTTTTTTGTGTTATTTACTGCTTATCTATAATGTTTTTTTTGTTTTTTTTGGGGGGGGGATTTGAATATGTTTATCTTATATATAATTATTATATATAAGTGATGTGTGTGATTTTTGTGTGACGGAGGAATTATTAATTTGTGTAAATTTTGGAGTTAGTCACATATTTCTTGCAAAAGTGTTTACCACTGGAATATACTTTATTTAATTGAATGTCAATTTGCATTTATTCCCATGTTTTTGTACGTGTAAAGTTATTTTGATGTGTTTGCTGTTTGAAATATGCTTTACTTTATATATGTTTACAGGTTAAAACACATCAATAGAGTTACAGCAGCCTGTCCTATAATAAAGATAAGGATGATAATATAAACGATAGAATATAAATGAAAAAAAATAAGGATATTAATGACAATGATTGAGATAGTGATAATGATCATAATGTTGATAAAAGTAAGATCACAGATTAAAATAGTGGTGATTATGATAATAGTAATAATCAGAATGATAATGATGATATGATACAAATAAGCTAATAATGCTATTGATTAAACTGGTAATAATAATATCAACACTAATAATGGTATTGGTAATAATGATAATAACAATGGTAATATTCAAGATAATCATGATAATGATTATGATGATCATGATGATGATAATGGGGCTAACGAAACCAGTATGTCTATGGACGAGTGTATAAGTATTTGTAAGTGTATATATGTGTTCATGTTTCTATGTGTGTCATTATTTGCATGTCTTTATGTAAGTATGCGTTGTTTCATATATTTATGAACGTGTGTGTGCGTGGGTGCGTGTATATAGATGTATTCGAGTGTGTGTGTTTTCATGGTGGCGTGTAATTGAGATTGGAGAAATATGCTTATATATAAAAATGTATGATATTCAAACTACAAAATTGGATAAGTTTAATCATTAGAAAGAAAAAGTTTTCGCTTTTACAGAGGACAATTTCCGCTTCTTCTAAATTGTTTTTTTTGTTTTTTTTTTTGTTTTTTCGTTCGAGCATCTCTCAGTAACAGCGAATTCCAGGACAGTAACTTCTCTCTCTCTTTCTCTTTCTCGTTCTCTCTCTCTCACACGCACTCTCTCTCTCTCTCTCTCTCTCTCTCTCTCTCTCTCTCTCTCTTTCGCTCTCTCCCTTTCTCTCTCTCTCTCTCTCGTTCTCGCTCTCTCTCTCTCTCTCTCTCTTTCTCTCTTTCTCTTTCTCTCTCTCTCTTTCTCTCTTTCTCTTTCTCGCTCTCTCTCTCTCTCTTTCTCTCTCACGCACTCTCTCTCTCTTTCTCTCTCTCACGCACTCTCTCTCTCTCTATTTACCTCTCTCTATCTTTCTCTCTCTCTATCTATCTTTCTATATTATTTTTCATCTTTATCATGTTACATTGTTCTCTTAAACTAAATATCTCTTATTTCCTATGAAACGCTTTCGCTCAGTCGCGCCCTCTTTGCTTCTTTGTGTTTGTGTCGGAAACGATGTTGCGCATTGCTTTCTTGGTGTGTGTGTATATATGTGTGTGTGTGTGTGCGTGTGCAAAGAGAGAGAAATAGATATTTGGAGAAAGAGTATGAGACAGACAGACAGAAAGATAGAACAGAGCATAAGGAGACAGAAAGCTCGAAGGCGGAAAGAGCTAGCGAGGGCGCTAGAAACGTGACCCCCCCTCTCCCCCGCCCCCGCCTCCACCTCGAACGCCCCCCCCCCCCCCCCCACGCCGAAATGTTTTGAGGACAGGAATCCTTTGCGAAGATGTTCTGGCTAAGTGCCAGCTCCCCCCTCGCAGCCTCCGCGCTCTTATCTCCGGGGGGACAGGGAGGGGAGGGGAGGGGAAGGAGGGCGCGAGAAGGGGGAGGGGGTGCGAGAGGGGTTTAGGCGTGCGGGGGCGTTGGAGAGGAGGGGAAGGGAGTAAGGGGGGGATGACGCCCCCAAGAACCGGTCTCAGGTTCGCCCAGCCCCTTCATTCAGGAGCACCGAGAGCTAGTTATCTGTAGGGCGGTTCGTCGGACGTGGCTAGATGTTGGGATGCTCGAGGTTGGAGTTGGGTCGCCAGTGGGCCCTCTCTCTTTCTCTCGCTCTCGCTCTTCTCTCTTTCTCTCTCTCGCTCTCTTCTCTCGCTATCGCTCTCTCTCTTCTCTCTCTCGCTCTCTCTTCTCTCTCTCGCTCTTCTCTCTCTCGCTATCGCTCTCTCGCTCGTTCTCTCTTTCTCTCTCTCTATCTCTCTCTCGCTCTCTCTTCTCTCTCTCTCTCTCTCTCTCTCCTCCCTTTCTCTCCCTCTTTCTCTCCATTTCTCTCTTTCTCTCAGCAAGCGAAGCCGATCGACAGGTTGAGATGCATTAATTCCTTTCACGTCACTTGCTTATGGGCTCATCCGGACGCCCTCGCCCGCGCGTGCAACCGGATGCCCACGCACACACGCTAATGATTATGCTCCTGTACATACACTCGTATAGATACGTATACGTGTGTGTGTGAGTTTATATATATATATATATATATATATATATATATATATATATATATATATATATGTAGATATAAATATATATATATGTGTATGTATGTATACATATACATATACATATATACGTATACACATACATATACATATGCATATATACACATGTATATACACACACACATATATGTATATATATATATATATATATATATATATATATATATATATATATATGTGTGTGTGTGTGTGTGTGTGTGTGTGTGTGTGTGTGTGTGTGTGTGTGTGTGTATACATATACATATATGTATATGCATATGTACATACATGTCGACGGATTACCTGGACAAATTTATCACACTACTAGCCAGAGAGACAGCCCCCCAGACAGCCAACTCAAAATGAAATCGGACCCTAGTCATTCCGCCAACATCCCAGGGCCGCCCACTCATTGAATCGCAGAATCCCGCTTCCCGCTTCCATCCCGCTTCAACGCGATGCCGAAGAGTTGAGTTGGCACACGCGGACCAGCAGACACTTCAGTGACAGCTCCCTGTTCATTTTTTTTTTTTTTTTCTTAAATGAGACTTCTAGAATATTCGCAAGAGGAATGAGATGGTATTTCAACTTCATGACGCCTCCCCGTGTCATCTTGTTAGCTTATTGCATTTATTTATACATATATTTTTTAGATAACCTGCCTTTTTTTTCTTCTTCTACGTCTTCTTTTACGGTGCGTAGTATCCTCTTCCGTAGGTTTCTATGCTATGTATCTTTATTTTATCTGTATATGTTGAGTCTCGTGCATATTTTTCTTTCCATTGACTTCGCCTTCTTGTCTATTTCTCTCTTTGCAATCTTCTGTCTCTCTGTCTGCTTATCAATTTGTTTCTCTATCTCTCTCCTTTCCGTTCTATTCTTCCTTTTCTCTCTTCGTTCTTCACTTTCTTTTTCCTTCTTTCTTCCCTCTCTTCTTTCTTCCCCCTCTCTTTCTCTCTCCTCCACCCTTCACTCCTCTCCCCCTCATTCTCATTCTCCCTCCTTCCTCCTCCTTCTCCTCTCCCCTCCTCTTCACCCCTCCTTTCCTCTCTCCCTCTCTCCTTTCCTCTCTTTCTCCCTCCTTTCCTCTCTTTCTCTCTCCTTTCGTCTCGTCCTTCTCCATCCATCCCCCTTTCCTTCCCTTTTTCCTCCCTCCTTCCGACCCTCCTCCCTTATTCAACGAACACCGCGAGTGAGAGAGAGAGGCATTGTCAAGGCAGATGTTCTGGTCGAGTGAATGAAGAACCTTTATGTGTGTACGTATGGTGTTGTTGTTGTTTAGAATGACATGAATTAAAAAAAAAACAAAGTTGTGGTTATGGCGGAGGGAGATATAGGTCCGGTTGTGTTGCTTTGTAAATCATAATGGTAATAAGCGTTTTTTAACAACGGTATATATGTTAGTGATGATACTGATAATAGAAATAATCATTATTATGATTAATAGCATTATCATTATCAACATTATCATCACTATCATTATCATAATCGACATTATCATCACTATCATTATCATAATCGACATTATCATCACTATCATTA
This sequence comes from Penaeus japonicus, assembly GCF_977035675.1. NCBI lineage: Eukaryota > Metazoa > Arthropoda > Malacostraca > Decapoda > Penaeidae > Penaeus > Penaeus japonicus. The sequence continues at coordinate 1,818,628 of NW_028234430.1, read as the reverse complement.
TCATAACCCTTTCTACTATCATTATTTTCTCTCATAATCCTTTATAACTCTACATTTATCACAACATCTCATTCCCCTATTTATCCAAAATATCTAACAATCTCTCCATCTCCCTAACCCCCCCCCCCCCCCGAAACTCTCCACCGGTCCACAGTTCTTAGTCCTCTTTTTCCTCTTCTTTCAATCAGCTGCGATGACCGTCGACCTCCCTCTGCCCAAGGGATCACTGCTGTGTGTGGCACCGGCCCATGATAAGGGAAGGAGAAATAACTCACGTCCCGACCTAATAAAGGACCAGCCCCCAAGTTCAATCTCATTTGGCCTCCTCTTGCGAAACGAGGGAGCTAGGAAACCCTGGTGGAAACTGTTTTTTTTTTTTTTTTTTTTACTCGTGTAGTTAGTATTGAATAGATAGTAGTAGTTAGTATGGTAGTTCTTAGTAGTTAGTAGCTCTTAGTAGTTAGTAGCTCTTGAATAGTTAGTAGCTCTTGAATAGTTAGTAGCTCTTGAATAGTTAGTAGCTCTTGAATAGTTAGTAGCTCTTGAATAGTTAGTAGCTCTTGAATAGTTAGTAGCTCTTGAATAGTTAGTAGCTCTTGAATAGTTAGTAGCTCTTGAATAGTTAGTAGCTCTTGAATAGTTAGTAGCTCTTGAATAGTTAGTACCTCTTGAATAGTTAGTACCTCTTGGATGGTTCTTGTTGATTCATTTGTTTGTTGGTTTGTTCGTTTTGTATGTGTGTAGTCGTTGTCGTTAATAGTAGACAGTTTTAGTAGTAGTAGTAATAGTAGTTATCGTAGTAGTAGCACCGGAAATAGTAATAGCTGTAATAGCAAACGTAATACTAATATTAGTACTAGCAACAGTAGCAATAGTCACCGTAGTAATAGTAGTAGCAGCAACAGTAATATCGCCACCATTATCATCATCATCATCATGATCTTTATCATCACCATCATCCTTATTACTAACCTCACCACCATCACTTAAAGAAGCAAAGACCGTGCATGCCATTAGAGGTCATGCATTTCCCCACGTCTGAATTATATCCAAGGCCTAAGGGCTCACGAGCGACGCCCTGGAGGCTTTAACCGTTTATTGAATCGTAGAGCGTTGGTTACCGCAAAAGAGACAATTTAATACACGCTATTAATAACCCGTAATGGTCGTTAGCTCCATTACGCGAAATATATGCCCTGTTATTGAAACATAACACACAACAGGCTTTATTATTTTTTTTTTTTAATTCGTTTGTCTTCTTTAACATTGCACATATAAACACGTATTCTCTTTTATGTTTTATGGATTTCATAGATTATGAAAACCAAAAATCAGTCGTTAAAAAAGATAAATAAATATATACATATGTATATATATGTATATATGTATATATATATATATATATATATATATATATATATATATATATATATATATATATATATATAATACATATATATGTATACTTATATTCATATAAGATAAAGATAGCTAGAGCACAAGTTGCAAATCATTCCCGCATTAGCATATGATTAAAGGAAATCTTGTTTGTCTTAATCCAATTCTTGGCTTATCATCTCGTTAAGCGTTTCATCTGCATCTAAAACCTCGTTTATTTAGAGACGGAGGCTTTGGTATATCCGTTTCCCTATCCTGTCTTTTATCTTATTTCATCCTTTTCCTTTAATTCTTTTCTTTCGAATTTTCCCCCGTGCATAAGAGGAATATCTTTTCGTGGTAATATCGAACCGCATTTGAGGTTCTGTGTGTAAAGGCCCCAGGAAGATTATGTAGTTGTTTGCACTTGCAAGCTATGCAATCATGCACTACCCGAGGAGCAAATACCTTTTCGTCCATGCATTTTCTTTGGCCTGAATGTCAGATGCATGGCGAGGAGGAGGATGGCAACAATGATCATTGTAGTAATGATGATCCTAATGACAATAGTGATAATCATGATAACAATAATGATAGAAATGATAATTAAAATGATGATAGAAATGATAATAATTACAATAATGATAGTAATAATGGTGATAATGATAATAGTAACAATACTATT
>NW_028234430.1:1798382-1800882 GCF_977035675.1 Penaeus japonicus | reverse complement strand
AAGTCTATATCCACAATTTGCTTATCACATCCTGCCCTCGCTAGGCGATCAGCATGATCATGTTTAGCGATTCCAACATGCGATGGTATCCACACAAAATGTATAACATGGCCCCGTTCCTTGGCGCGATGTACATTTATTCTTATATCATTTACGATATTTCCAGCACCTTTATCAAGGGTGTTCAGAGTCTGGAGAGCACTCTGCGAGTCGCAGAAAATTACTCCTGAGCCTTGAGTTAACAGAAAGTCTGTGGCTATGAGTATTCCTGCCAACTCAGTTTGCGTAGTGCTCGCCCAGTCATGAACCCTCCTACAATCTTGGTGCTGCAAAATATTGTTTTTATATACAACATAAGCACATCCTGCTCTACTTCCAGACTGTAGGGATCCATCAGTGTAACATTCATAGTCAATATTCAGAGTTTCAAGATGCTCATTAATGGTTGCAAGGGTGTGTTGCTTAAGTACAGCTGGTGGAACTGTGTCTTTTTTAGGGACATCAGTATAAAATACGTTCAATGTCGACATTTTCCATGGTGGAAGAGAACGTCCATATGGGAACCTACTCAAGGACATATTTAATTGGTGTATGGATTTGTATGTCGTTTGCAACCATGAATTTGAGGGCGACTCGGCACTGCTATGCAAAGATGAATTCACTATCTTATATTTAAGTTGCCTCTGGAACTCTGTATTATAGAAGGGTTCTTTAATTGCTTTGACACCAAAAATAGTATTGATGTATGATATTCTTTCGTAAATAGATGGCAAGTTGAGTTCCTTTCTCATGTTCACAATCCTCGTTGTTTTAGGAGCACCGAGAATGATCCTCATGGCTGCGTTCTGTACAATTTCTAGACAAGTTAACTCTGATTCCTTAAATGATACAAGGTGTAAGGCATGGTAATCTACGACTGACCGTATATATGATAAGTAAAAGAGTCTTGCAATGTTAACATTGACTCCATGTTCTCTGCCAACAAGAGTCTTGAGTGGCTTCAGCCGTTCCCACAGTCTTTTCTTTAAGTTCATAATGAGTTCTGTGTCGTTAATAGCCACCCCGAGATACTTGTATTTGTGGCAAAGATCTAGCTCAATGTCATCTATATGAAAGTTTGGCAGTGGGATTGTAAGAGGATTGAGTGCCTTGGTTTTTTCAACTGAGATTATCAAACCGCACTCAGTAGCTTTTGTAGACAGTACATTAAGAATTTTTTGCATTCTATCCTCGGATGAAGTTTTAATGCAGATGTCATCAGCATAACAAATAATGGAATCACTGCCCTCTAGTGGTATATTGCTTAATAGTCTGTGCATTAAAATATTAAATAGCATGGGGCTAAGTACGCCCCCCTGAGGTGTGCCAAGCTCAAACATTTTAGAGTATGTACTTTTGATTCCCCTGAAGAGAACATGAGCTGATCGGTTTGATAAATACATTTGAATCCACGTTAAAAGTTTACCTTGAATACCAAAGCTAGCCAGTTGCTCAAGGATGAGGTCTCTGTTTGCAATATCAAAGGCAGATTTAAGATCGAGAAATACAGTTTGCATGCCTTGCTGAGAATTTGTCAAGTACTCTGCAAAGCAGTGCTGAGTGCTACGTCCTGGGAGGAATCCATACAGTCTTGGAGTTAACTTGGCATGTATGCGATACATGAGTCTGCTCAAAATAACTCTCTCAAGTACCTTGCATAAACATGAGGTCAATGAGACGGGTCGGTATTTATCAGAGTTCGGTTTGGGAATGGGAATGATTAGGCTTTTAGTCCAGGAGCTTGGGAGTATTCCTTGGGATAAGCTTAGTCTGTAAAGATGTAAGAGTGGGTTACCTGGTACCTGAGCAATGAGCCGAAGTACACTATAAGTGATGCCATCCTCGCCTGGGGCGGTCGCCTTACCCTTGTGAAGTGCATTATTTAATTCCCACTCAGTTATTTCGGCAAAGTCGGAGGGGTCAGTGGCAGAACAAGCTATGGCAATGTTAAAATTCCTATTTATTTTCGTGGTGTTAAGTTTATCTCTTATTCTCTGCGGAAGTGAGTTCAGCTGAGAGGTTCTGGCCCACTGATCTAGTAACAAATTGGCCTGTTCTAATGGGCTGTGGAACTGCGGAGTGGCGACAGCTTTACCTGACAACCTGCTGATTTTTCTCCATACTTCAGCTGCAGAAGTTTGGTGGTTAATACTCTGCAGGAATTGCTCCCAATGTTTACTGCGAATTTGAGCCTTTAATTCTCTGAATTCTTTATTAGCTCTGAGGAATCGTAAAAGATTTTCTGATGTCATGTTATCCCTATAACAATTAGCAAGTTCCTGAACTCGTTTATGCTCCCTACTTAAGATGGGGTCATTTATCCACTTTGGTGCGTGAGGGACTGGGGAACTTTTTTCTTTGAGAGTTTTCTTGAGCAGACCCATGTATTGTAGTAGTCAGTGACAACTTTTATCAGGTCCTGAGAGTAATTTTCGACAGTGGTTACGACATAGGTACTATA
>NW_028234430.1:1788382-1790882 GCF_977035675.1 Penaeus japonicus | reverse complement strand
AAGACAAGCCAGAGACAAGTCAAAGACAAGTCAAAGACAAGTCAAAGACAAGTCAAAGACAAGTCAAAGACAAGTCAAAGACAAGTCAAAGACAAGTCAAAGACAAGTCAAAGACAAGCCAGAGACAAGTCAAAGACAAGTCAAAGACAAGTCAAAGACAAGTCAAAGACAAGTCAAAGACAAGTCAAAGACAAGTCAAAGACAAGTCAAAGACAAGTCAAAGACAAGTCAAAGACAAGCCAGAGACAAGTCAAAACAAGTCAAAGACAAGTCAAGACAAGTCAAAACAAGCCAAGACAAGTCAAGACAAGTCAAAACAAGTCAAAACAAGTCAAGACAAGTCAAAACAAGTAAAAGAAAAGTCAAAGACAAGTCAAAGACAAGTCAAAGACAAGTCAAAGACAAGTCAAAGACAAGTCAAAGACAAGTCAAAGACAAGTCAAAGACAAGTCAAAGACAAGTCAAAGACAAGTCAAAGACAAGTCAAAGACAAGTCAAAGACAAGTCAAAGACAAGTCAAAGACAAGTCAAAGACAAGTCAAAGACAAGTCAAAGACAAGTCAAAGACAAGCCAGAGACAAGTCAAAGACAAGTCAAAGACAAGTCAAAGACAAGTCAAAGACAAGCCAGAGACAAGTCAAAGACAAGTCAAAGACAAGTCAAAGACAAGTCAAAGACAAGTCAAAGACAAGTCAAAGACAAGTCAAAGACAAGTCAAAGACAAGTCAAAGACAAGTCAAAGACAAGTCAAAGACAAGTCAAAGACAAGTCAAACAGTCAAGACAAGTCAAAGACAAGTCAAAGACAAGTCAAAGACAAGTCAAAGACAAGTCAAAGACAAGTCAAAGACAAGTCAAAGACAAGTCAAAGACAAGTCAAAGACAAGTCAAAGACAAGTCAAAGACAAGTCAAAGACAAGTCAAAGACAAGTCAAAGACAAGTCAAAGACAAGTCAAAGACAAGTCAAAGACAAGTCAAAGACAAGTGAAAGACAAGTCAAAGACAAGTCAAAGACAAGTCAAAGACAAGTCAAAGACAAGTCAAAGTCAAGATAAAGTAAATCTAAGGGCACGCCATAGCCTAGTCAAAGACAAGTCAAAGACAAGTCAAAGACAAGTCAAAGACAAGTCAAAGAACAACCAAAGACAAGTCAAAGACAAGTCAAAGACAAGTCAAAGACAAGTCAAAGACAAGTCAAAGACAAGTCAAAGACAAGTCAAAGACAAGTCAAAGACAAGTCAAAGACAAGTCAAAGACAAGTCAAAGACAAGTCAAAGACAAGTCAAAGACAAGTCAAAGACAAGTCAAAGACAAGTCAAAGACAAGTCAAAGACAAGTCAAAGACAAGTCAAAGACAAGTCAAAGACAAGTCAAAGACAAGTCAAAGACAAGTCAAAGACAAGTCAAAGACAAGTCAAAGACAAGTCAAAGACAAGTCAAAGACAAGCCAGAGACAAGTCAAAGACAAGTCAAAGACAAGTCAAAGACAAGTCAAAGACAAGCCAGAGACAAGCCAGAGACAAGCCAGACGACAAGCGAGGTTTTCTATCACAGACACTCTCCGTTGGTCCTTTTGTTCGGAGGAGTGTGGCAACTGTTTTGTCATTAATTATGGCTATGGGAGGTAACAAGTAGAGACTTTCTTTTTTCTTTTTTTCTTTTTGAACTTTTTATTTTTTTTTTCGTTTTCTATCTTGTTTTATTGTTTTTTCCTTTGCGTTTTTTTCTCTTAGTTTTATCTATTTTTTTCTTTCTTTGTTTTTTTTTGTGTGTCATTGTTTTCTCTCTTCTTTTCAATTTCTGTCTCTTTTTTCTTCTTTTGCTCCGTGTCTCTTGCTTCTATCTATGTCCCTTTCTTTCTATCTATCTCTCTTCTGTAGTTTTGTTTAACTTAATTTCTTCCCACTTTTCTCTCTCTCTCTCTCTCTCTCTCTCTCTCTCTCTCTCTCTCTCTCTCTCTCTCTCTCTCTCTCTCTATCTATCTATCTATCTATCTATCTATCTCTATCTCTCTCTCTCTATCTTTCTATCTCTTTCTCTCTCTCTCACTCGCTATTTCACACATAGACACACACATACACTCCTCTAGATTTATCCTCCCTCCATCCTCCCCTCTCTCTCTCTTTGTCCCGCTCCCTCTCCTTCTCCCTTTCCCTCTCTCCCTCTCATTCTCATTCTCCCTTTTCCTCTCCCCCTCCTTCTCCCTTTCCCTCTCTCCCTCTCATTCTCAGTCTCCCTTTTCCTCTCCCCCTCCTTCTCCCTTTCCCTCTCTCCTTCTCCCTTTCCCCCTTTCCTTCTCCCTTTCCCTCTCATTCCCCCTTTTCATCTCTCCCTTTCCGTCTCTCCCTCTCATTCTCCCTTTCCCTTTCTCCTTTTCCCCCTCCCCCTCCCTCTCCCTCTCCCTCCTCTTTCCCAAACTCGAGCAATATTGATACAATATTAATTGCATCACTTGAATTAGTGTCACTGGCCAGGAATCTGTTTATGCTTAATGCTGCGG
>NW_028234430.1:1745882-1748382 GCF_977035675.1 Penaeus japonicus | reverse complement strand
TTATTTTTTTTATTTATTATTTATTAATTTTTATATGGTATCTTTGTCGTTCTCCCTTCTACGTGTTTCGTTCTGGTACAACCTGGTGTTTTCGTCCTGTCTTCACATGCTCCATAGTAATATTGACAACATATTGATATATTGATCTACTGTAATCCTTAACACTCCCGTGAGGCAGAATATTTATAAATATGTTATAGATAAATAAGTAAATACAAATAAAGTTTTAAGTAAATATGTAATAAGATGTATAAGTTTAAGATATATAACTTTTTCATGTCCTCTTATATCTGAAGTTACATTGTCCAATTAGGTGTGGCAACTAAACCTCTACGTAATAGGTACTATTTATGTTCCACACGTGGCCCGTATATTTTCAGATAGTGAGATGCCTATCTATTCATATTTACATTTTGTGTGGTGGGGTGTGATGTGTCGTGTTAGTGTTAGGTTCTGTTGATTGTGTGTGTGTGGTGGTTGTGTGTGTCTTGTGTGTTTGTGTGTATTGGTGTGCATGGTTGTGCATGATGTTGTGGGGGTTATTTTTGTGTGTGTGTGTGTGTTGATCATATCGTTTGGTGTGTATGTGCATATGTTATTGCCAAATCCTATGTATGTGCCTCTGTGTCCTTTTATTTAGTTATCCATACATCTAAACTTATCTAAAAATATATATATATACATAAAAAGACCCACGTAACGGTAAATAAATGCAATTCTTAAAGACAAATATTCCCACATAAAGATAAACAAACAAACAAAAAAAAAACGTATAAAAAGCAAACACAAAGACTGACACAGACAGACAGACAGACAAACAGACAGACAGACACAGTGTTAGACACGTACCCACAAAGGCGAACAGACAGACAAGGAGACCATACTGTGTTAATCAACATGGAAGATGTACAATACACTACATGTGCCCCGAAGACCAGCTCAGAGGAAAGAGCGAACTCATTTTCATTAAGAGGTTAGTTTCATTAGCTCCATAAGGCAGATACTTTCTATGATACGAAAGAAAAAGAGAGGACAAAAGGGACGAAATAAGCGAAAGAGGCTCTTCCTTTAAGATTTTAAAAAGAATGGGAAGCAAGTATGAGAGGACCACTAGCAGCAGTAACTAGCGCCCAGAGCGGGAGGGCAGTATAGAGGAACCCCCCCGAGGGGAGATATAATGATAGGGTGGGTGGGGGGAAAAAAGATGTGGGGGGAAAGAGGGGAGGGAAAGTGGCTGGGAAAAGGAGAAAGAAAAGAGGGAGCAGACAAGGTGAGAAAAAGAATGAAAAGAGGACAGAGGGGAGAGAGAGGAGGAGAGAAGAAGAGGGGAGAGAGGAGGGAGAAAGAGTGGGGGGGAGAGGAGCGATCACAGAGAAGAAGATGGGAGAGTGGGGATTGAGGGCTTAGGGTGGGTGGGGGAGGAGCGAAAAGGAAGGGGAAAGGGGAGGAGAACGAGGGGGGAGGCATGTGAGGATTGGAGAGAGAGAAGGGAAAGGGGGAGGGAAGCGGGAGAGGGAGAAGTGGGGCGGAGAGCAAGAGGGGGATATAGGGTGGGTGGGGGGGGAGGAAGAGGGATGGGAGAGACGAGAGCAAAACCGGCAGGACGAAAAAGCAAAGAAAAAAGAGCGGAGTAGGTGGGGGAGAGTGGGATAGGGGTGGGTGGGGAAGAGAGGGAAAAAAAGAAGAGAAGAAAGAAGGACAAAGGGAAAAAGACAGAGAGAAAAAGGAAAAGAAAAAAAGAAGGGGAGGGGAAAAAAAGAGGGAGAGAGAGGAAAACGAAAGGAAACAGAAAAAGAGGGAGAGAAGAAAAAAAAGAGAGAAAGAGAAACAGAGGGGGGGGAAGAGAAAAAAGAAGAAAAGGAAAAGAAAAAAAAGGAAAAAAAAAGGAAAAGAAAGCGAGGTAGAGAAAGAGGGAGGAGAGGAGGAGAGAGAGTGGGGTTTGGTGGGGAGGTAGGGAAATAGGAGGAGGGAGGGGGGAGGGAGGAAAGGGGAGGGAGGGAGGGAGACGGGGCAGGAGTCGGAGGAGGCCGGCCGCGGGAGGGCGGGGGAGAGGGAATGGGAGGGGGGGGAGGGAAGGGAGGGAGGGGCGGGGGGAGGAAGGGAGGGAGAGAATGGATGAGGGAGGGTAGAACGTGGAAACCTGGGGGACAATGGGAAGGGAAAAAAAACAGAAAAGAAGGGAAAAAAAAAAAAACAGATGACAAAAAAAAAAAAAACAAAGGGCAGGCAAGGGAGGCAGGAGGAGGAGGGAGGGGTTGTTAGGTTTAGGTTAGGAGGAGGGAGGGGTGTTATGTTTTTATTTTACCGTAGGGGACGGTTGAGGGGTTTTTGTTTTGTTTTGAGTGTTTTGTTAGGGCCCCAGGATGGGGGAAAATAAGGGGGGGGGAAGGCGAAAGCCAGCGCGGGGGAGGGGAAGGGAAGGGAGGCAGCAGGCAGAGGGGGCGGGAGGGGAGGGAAAGGGGGAGGGGGGAGGGGGTGGGGAAGATGGGACGGGAAGGGA
>NW_028234430.1:1738382-1740882 GCF_977035675.1 Penaeus japonicus | reverse complement strand
TCTGAATCTTCCGAATTGTTCTTATAGTTTAGATCCTTGTATCTCGTAGCGTTTGTCCGTGCGTATATATATCTATGTGTGTGTGTGTGTGTGTGTGTATGTATGTATATACAGTATGTATATGTATACTATATCTTTGTAAATAATCTAATTAAGCCTATAATACTAAAACGGATGCCCAAACCCACATTTACAAAAAACACATTAAAACTAAACACACATTTAACTACAAACCAGCTAAAAACCAGCTACTCAAATCCTCCATAATCACTACTCATCGTCACACTCACAACATCCACACACAACATTTCAATATCTCTCACTCGACACACAATCAATCAACAGTCCAACACAACATCAAGCACTCAATCACATCAATCAATCAACACTCAAATCGACAATACACAATTAATCACAACAATCCAAAACTCAATCACAATTCCATCACACAATCCACCAACCAGCTACTCAATCAATCTCATCACCTCAATTCCACACAATCACACAACCCACAAATCAGTCACACAACAAATCAAATTCAAAAACCAACCAGCTACTCAAACAATACTCAATCCATCAACATAATCACCACCACACAACATCATCACACACTCAACCAACTCAATATCAATCCACATAATCATCACAAATCATCAAATCACCCACAAATCAAAACTCACAATCATCAATATCCACAATCACATCAAATATATCATCATATCACACACATCAATCATCAAATCCATAATCAATCACACACAATTCTACACACACCACAAATCACCTCTTAACAACTACAAATCACTCATTCAAATTCTCAAATCACACAATCACACACACCACCCACACACATCACATCACTCAATATCACACAAGCATCACATCCACATCACCTAACACAAACCACAATCAAACATCACACAACAACACTCAATCAAACACACAAACTCAATCACAAATCACAACTCAACAATCACAATCCAATCAACAATATCAAAACCAGCTACTCAATCACCATCACCAATATCATCCAATCAACAGATCCAATCACAACAACTCAAATCATCAATCACATCAAATCACACTTCAAATCAACAACAAACCAGCTAACTCAATCACCAAATCATCACATCCAAATCAATACATTCACAGCAAGCAAACACAACCAAGTCAATCACAATCAAATCACAATCATCACTACACAATCACTTCAAATATCACAAAACAACAAAGTTGACATCAACTCAATCACCACACCACCCGATAACAAGGTGCGTGTGAGGCGTGGCGCTCGCGCGCTGGCGGAGTTTTGTACTGGGGCATCCAGGTGGGATGTAGTGTGTAGGGTCTTGGTCCGGGAGTGGGGGATCACAGCCAGCACCCACCCACTAGATCACTTATCTCCATCATCTACATCTACAATCAGTCCTGATGCAACAACCAGGTGATTATGTGGGTAATGAAGTTGGTAATGCCAACAAAAAAAAACGGAAATTCAGGATAACGACCACTTGGAATAAGTGGAAATGTATGTGGAGGCACAAGTGGAGAAGCATTCCTGATCGCCCCTCGGGGGTGTCTGTTCCACTTTAAAAAAAAAAAATGACGTCATACGATCATTGGGTGGTCAACATGGATAATCGACTTGCACGAGGCTGATATACTGTAAATTGGCAAGAACAATGTTTATAAACTAAATTGGCAAGAACGATGTTTATAAGCTTTGTATAAACATTTCTCATCTTTGTTTGATTTGATTATTGACTTTTGTTTACTTCTTTTTTTATCCGATTTTCCTTTGTAAATTTGTGTTTGTTTCTACTGCAGATGTCCCTCTGGTGTTCTTCTTTCTGTCTTGTTTCTACTTTTCCTCTTCTTCTTCCTCTTTTACTTCTTTTGAAATTATCTACTACTTATTCTCCATTTTCACTTTCATCTTTCATTCCTTTCTGTTTCTCTTTTTACTCGTTTCCTCTTTTTTTTCATGCCCCTTCTTTACCTCCCTCTTTTTTGCCTTTTCTCTTCCGTTACAATTCCTACCACTTTCCCTTTCCTTCCACCCTTATTCCATTCCCTCCATTCTCTTTTTCTCTTTTTTTCTACCCTTCTTCCGTCCATCAGCCTCTTCTCCCTCCATTCCTTCTACTTTCCTTTCCATCCTGTTATTTTTTCTTTCTTTCTTTCTTCCCTCTCCCCTTCTTCCTTCCTTCCATCACTCTTTTTCCCTCCCATTACTTTCCATCCTCATTCGACTTCTTCCATCCCCTCTCTTTTCATTTAATTCCTCTTTCTACCCTCTTTCCACATCCTGTCTCTCCTTTTTCTCCCTCCACCCTTTTTCCCTCCTTCCATCCCATCTTTTCTCTTTCCTTTCCTCTTTCACTCATCCGTCCTTCCATCCATTCTCCTGTTTATTCCTCACATCCCTTCTTCTCCTTCCTCTTCTCACCATTCTTCCCTTCTTCCATCTCTCTGCACCTTCTTCCCTCCTTCTTTCCTT
>NW_028234430.1:1715882-1720882 GCF_977035675.1 Penaeus japonicus | reverse complement strand
AGGTGTTGGGGGAGGAGGGGGGAGGGGGGAGGGTTATTGGGGAGGGGTAAAGGTTGTAAATGATGTGGATGGGGTTATGTAGAGGGGTTATTGGGGATGGAGTAGATGGATTTGTCGGGTGGAAGGGGTTGGGGTTATTGGGGGGGAGGGGAGGTGGAAGGGTAATGGGTGTGTGTGGAGAAGTTTGTGCTGAAAATTATGGGGAGAGATGGAAGAGTTATTGGGGAGGGTGGAATATTATGGGTTAGGTGGAAAAAATTATGGGGGGTGGAGTGGATGGGTTCGGGGGGTAAGGGTGGAAGGATTTTTTTTTTTTTTTTTTTTTTTTTTTTGTTTTTTTGTTTTTTTTATTGGGGGGGGGGGAAGAGGAAGAATCATGAAGAAGGAGGAGTGGATGAATCATAGGAACAAAAGGAAAATGAGAAAGAGAAGAAGGGTTATAGGAGAAAAAATAGAAAAAAAAGTTATGGGGGAATATATACAACATTCAGGGGGGGGGGGGAAATATCGCATTAATCAGGGGAAAGAGCCACAGAATTATAGGGGGAGGATAAAATCATTAGCTGAAAGGGGGGGGGGGAAGGGGGGGGGGGGGGGGGGGGGGGGGGGTATATGGAAGTAGGGAGAAAGGGTGGGATATAGACCACAGATGAAGGGGATATGTTCGGATATGTTGCGGTATGTTGTCGAAGATCTGTGTTATTTGTTAGGTCGTTCGTGTTTGGTCGTTGCTCTGTATTTCTGGGTTAATGGAATCGGTCATGGTTGCTGGAGCATGAAAAGATTACAACAAAAAAAAAAAAAAAAAAAAAAAAAAAAAAAAAAAATATATATTATATATATATATATTATATATATATATTATATCATATATTATCATATATATATATATATATACCTATATATATACATAAAGTAAAATTGATTCCTAAAAGAATAGAAAAAATGGAAATTGTGTTATCCTTTGCATACTTACTTTTTAACATTTAATTATTCTTTTTACATATATCATTACTTTCACCACTATCACCATTATTAGCCTTATCATTACCGTTATTATTACTATTATTATTACTATTATTATCATGATTATCATTATTATTATCATAATTATTATCATCACTATCATTATTATCATTATCATTAGCACTATTATCACAATCATTATCATTATCATTATCATTTTTATATCATTACCATAATTATTATCATTATCATAATTATCGTTATCATAATCAGCGTCGTTATAATTATTGCTATTGTTATTATCTTATCACCAGTATTGTTATCATAACAATGATTATTGTTATTATTATTATCATAATCATTATCATTGTTATTATCATTATCATTGTTACCATCATTATCAATATTATCATTATCATCAGTATTATCATTGCATTATCATCATCATCTTTATCCTCTTTATTATCAGTGTTATCAATATCATTATCACTATCATTGCTACACAGTAATTGACATTGCTATTATTTTTATAATAATCATTATTTTATTTTCACTCGTATGATTATCAATATCATTATCGTCAATATTGTTATCATCATTATCAATATTATGATTGTTATCATTATCAACATTGTAGTTATCATTATCATCATGAACATTAGCATTATCACGACTATTATCATCATAATCATCATTAGTATCATAACCATTATGAACACCGCCATTTTGTCAGAAATCAATCCATAAGAATGACCTCCTCAGCTCAAGTCATTCCCGATCACACCCTAATGATATAAATCCCATGTCATCTTGCAACTTCTCTCCCTGTTCGTTCATCTCGATCTCTGTGTCATCTCGCCTTAGTGTCACGCCCATTCCCTTTAATGCAAATTTCATCCTGTTTTACACTTAACCCTTTCAACCCACGCGCCCCCACTCCAGCAACCTCAGAGAACCAGCCTCCACCGATCTCGCGACTGTGGCTGAACCTCTTTACGTTCATAAGTATGTCGGTGAATTTCGTTATAGAACCTTAACTCTTCATCTGGTTCTATAGTATTAGATTTAGGAGGTTCGGTTTTATCTTCTATTTATCTAAGAGTCACTCAACCTCACTCGTTTTATCCAACCGGTTTCTGTTCTTTTCGTCCAACAACCTCTAATCCTATTTCATATTCACCATTTTCACGGTCACCCAACTGTACCGTTTTTAGTCACCATAGTGTGTTAATTTCACCAACCCTGTTTGATAGTGACTATTCTAATCATGTAATAAAACTTCGACATCTTTGTTCCTGATGTTCTTTAACAAGGTCATATTCTAGTCTCATATCTACCAGTCTCCTCATTATGATTAATAACTAGACTTCATCACGCTCACCATACAACACAATTTCACTTTCCTTCACTTTGAGCTTGTCATTCTCGCCAGGATATTCAAACACACCATCCACACCACAATTTATCGCCTAGCCTCACCATGGTTCATTCAGTAAGACCAACCACAATGAAGAAACTCATAACCTCATCACCTCATTTTTTTTTAAGGCTTCAGTAGCAAGCTGACCCCAATATTTCACTTTTTTTTAAACCTTCCCTCACCTCATAAATTCTCATTTAATAACCTAACCCCACCATCCCTACCCCAGCCTCACAGCCTCACTTCATCTCACTTTCTGAACCTCATAACCTCACCTCATCTCACCGAGACAACAACCCAAAACACTCACACACTCACAGAAGACTCATCAAACTCTACCCAAACTATAACCTCACCATAACCTCATCCCATCAAACATTCAACCAACAAGCCAATCCCAAGAACCCCACCTTATAAACCTCACACGATGAACCCCAACCCCTCATCCCAACAAAGGCTCAACCAGCAAGTTTCCCCCCCTCAAAAAAAAAAAAAAAAAAAAAAAAAAAAAAAATCCCCAAACGTGCTTCACAACCTCACCTCTCGAACCTCACTCCTCATTCCCCTTCACCTCACTTTACCCAAAAGCTAATCCAACCTCGAAAAACCTCATCCCCAAGATATTCTCTCTCTCTCTGCCACGCTTCATCCCTCTCGTGAGCAGACGGCTTAAGCATCAAAAGAAGGAGGAGGTTGAGTGGATGTATCATTTAGCCCCTTGAGCGCGGCAGATGGCAGAAGGGGGGGAGGGGGGGAGGAGGGGACGGGGAGGAGGGGACGGGGGAGGGGAGGGAGGAGGGGACGGGTGAGGGGGGAAGGGGAAGGGGGGGGGAAAGAAAGGTAACGTTTTCCATTTTCTTTTTTTTTATTGAGGTTGAAAAAATTGTGTCAATATCATTCCTATGAATACTATCATCATTATATTCATTATTGCTATTGTTGTTATCATTATCATTGGTATCATCATTATTATCATTGTTGTTGTCCTTGTTATGATATCCTCCACATTGTTATTACTATATCATCTTTATTAAGAGCCAAGTTCTTATTACAATCATAACTAAGTAGTATTATTGTCATCAATATTACTCTCATAATTGTTAATATCATCATTATTATCATTACTATTATCATCGTTATCACCATCCCCGTTCCTACTATTACTAGCATCATCACCATCATTATTACTATCATTCTCATCACCATCGTCATCACCATCATTATTACTATCAGTCTCATCACCATCATTATTACTATCATTCTCATCACCATCGTCATCACCATCATTAATACTATCAGTCTCATCACCATCATTAATACTATCACTCTCATCACCATCGTCATTCATCACCATCGTCAGTCATCACCATCACCAATCCTGTCACGTACCCAAGCCACAGTAATCACACAGAGAAAGGCGATGCAATTAGCATATCACGCCGGTAAATACGTGGGCGTTGACCTGGTTAAACTAGGCTTAAATTTCTAATTAACCAAAAGCCACGGGCGTGTATTCAACAGCGAGGGAAAAGGGGGGAAAAAGTTGTAGGTCTTCATCTCTGAATTTCCAAGACTTTCCGTGTGATTTTCGTATATTTTCGTACGAATGGAGAAAAATGAGATGGTGTAGTCATTACTCATTTCATTCCTATTATTCTTATTATTCTTATTATCATTATCATCATTATTATCATCATCATTATTTTTTTTTTGTTATTATTATCATTATTATTATTATTATTATTATTATTATTATTATTATTATCATTATTATTATCATTATCATTATCATCATCTTTATTAGTATTATCATTATTATTATTACTATTATTATTATTATTATAATTATAATAATAATTATTATTATTGTTATTATTATTATTATTATTATCATCATTATTATTATTATTATCATTTGTAATGTTACTATCATTATTGTCATTATCATTGTTATGGTTGTTTTTGTTATTACTATCATCGTCGCTTTAATTATTATTATCACGACCATCATTATCATAGTTATGATTTTGATTATCATCATTATCATAATTATCATTATTACTATTATTATCAGTACTATAATCATTATCATTGTCATTATTATATTCATTATTATCGTTATCATTACTAGCATTATTACTATTATCATTATTACTATCATTATCATTATACCTTTATTGATATCGTCATTAATATTACCATTATCATTATCATCATCGCTATCATTGTTACCATCTTTATCATTATCTTTATTTCCATAATTATCATTGTTATAACCATTGCCATTATCATTTATTTCATTATCATTATCATTACTGTCATTAGTAGTGTCAGTATTATTACTATCATTAGTAATATAATTTTTTATTGCCATCATTATTATCATTATCATCATTATTATGATCAATATCATTATCATAACTGTTATCATTATCACTATCATTATATCGTAACTATCACTGCTATTGTTATCTTTATAATTATTGTTATAGTTATTGTTATTAATATCATTATTACTATTATCTTTATCATAATTTTTATCATCATTATCATATCTATCATATTTATCTTTCTTATTATCATTATCATTACCATTAGTTTTATTACTATTTGT
>NW_028234430.1:1700943-1703443 GCF_977035675.1 Penaeus japonicus | reverse complement strand
GTAGAGTTTGATGAGTCTTCTGTGAGTATATGAGTGTTTTGGGTTGTTGTCTCGGTGAGATGAGGTGAAATTATGAGGTTCAGAAAGTGAGATGAAGTGAGGCTGTGAGGCTGGGGTAGGGATGGTGAGGTTAGGTTATTAGATAAGACTTTATGAGGTGAGGGAAGGTTGAAAAAAAAGTGAAATATCGGGGTCAGCTTGCTACTTAAGCCTTCGAAAAAATGAGGTGATGAGGTTATGAGTTTCTTCATTGTGGTTGGTCTTTCTGAATGAACCTTAGTGAGGCTAGGCGATAAATTATGGTGTGGATTGTGTGTCTGAATATCCTGGCGAGAATGACAAGCTCAGAGTGAAGGAAAGTGACATTGTGTTGTATGGTGAACGTGATGAAGTCTAGTTATTAATCATAATGAGGAGACTGGTAAATATGAGACTAGAATATGACCTTGTTAAAGAACATGAGGAACAAGGATGTCGAAGTTTTATTACGTGATTAAAATAGTCAATATCAAACAGAGTTGGTGAAATTAACACACTATGGTGACTAAAAACGGTACAGTTGGGTGACCGTGAAAATGGTGAACATGAAATAGGATTAGAGGTTATTGGACGAAAAGAGCAAAAACCGATGGGTTAAAACGATGAGGTTGAGTGACTCTTAGGATAAATAGAAGATAAAATCGAACCTCCTAAATTTAATACTAGAGAACCAGATGAAGAGTTAAGGTTCTATAACGAAATTCACCGACATACTTATGAACGTAAAGAGGTTCAGCCACAGTCGCGAGATCGGTGAAAGCTGGTTCTCTGAGGTTGCTGGAGTGGGGGCGCGTGGGTTGAAAGGGTTAAGTGTAAAACAGGATGAAATTTGCATTAAAGGGAATGGGCGTGACACTAAGGCGAGATGACACAGAGATCGAGATGAACGAACAGGGAGAGAAGTTGCAAAGTGACATGGGATTTATATCATTAGGGTGTGATCGGGAATGACTTGAGCTGAGGAGGTCATTCTTATGGATTGATTTCTGATAAAATGACGATGTTCATAATGGTTATGATACTAATGATGATTGTGATGATAATGTTAATGATGATAATGATAACTACAATGTTGATAATGATAGCAATCATAATATTAATAATGATGGTAACATTATTGATGGTAATGATATTGATAATGATAGGAGTGAAAATAAACAATAATTATTATAAAGATAATAGCAATGTCAGTTATTGTGTAGCAATGATAGTGATAATGATGTTGATAACACTGATAATAAAGAGGATAAAGATGATGATGATAATGCAATGATAATACTGATGATAATGATAATATTGATAATGATGGTAACAATGATAATGATAATAACAATGATAATGATTATGATAATGATAATAACAATAATCATTGTTATGATAACAATAATGGTGATAAGATAATAACAATAACAATAATCATAACGACGCTGATTATGATAACGATAATCATGATAATGATGATAATTATGGTAATGATATAAAAATGATAATGATAATGATAATGAGGATAATGATCATAGTGATAATTGTAATAATAGTGCTAATGATAATGATAATAATGATAGTGATGATAATAATTATGATAATAATAATGATAATCATGATAATAATAGTAATAATAATAGTAATAATAACGGTAATGATAAGGCTAATAATGATGATAGTGATGAAAGTAATGATATATGTAAAAAAATAATAAATATAGAAAAATAATTATGAAAATGATAATACAATTTCCATTTTTTATATTCTTTTAGGAATGGATTTCACTTTGTTTATACATATATATATATATGTATATATATATATATATATATATATATATTATATATATATATATATATATACATATATATATATATATATATGTATTTTTTTTTTCTTTTTTTAAATCTTTTCATGCTCCAGCAACCATGACCGATTCCATTAACCCAGAAATACAGAGCAACGACCAAACACGAACGACCTAACAAATAACACATAGATCTTCGACAACATACCGCAACATATCCGAATATATCCCCTTCATCTGTGGTCTGTATCCCACCCTTTCTCTCTACTTCCATATACCCCCCCCCCTCCCCCCTTTCAGCTAATGATTTTATCCTCCCCCTATAATTCTGTGGCTCTTTCCCCTGATTAATGCGATATCCCCCCCTCTGAACGTGGTATATATTCCCCCATTACTTTTTTTCTACTTTTTCCCCTATAACCCTTCTTCTCTTTCTCATTTCCCTTCTGTCCCTATGATTCATCCATTCCTCCTTCATGATTCTTCCCCCCCCCCCCCCCCCCCCCAAAAAAAAAAAAAAAAAAAAACTTCCATCCCTTCCCCCCAAACCCATCCACTCCATCCCCCATATTTTTTTCCCACATAACCCATAATATTCCACCCTCCCCAATAACTCTTCCATCTAGCCTCAAACCCCTTCCATCTCTCCCCATAATTTCATAATAATTC
>NW_028234430.1:1675943-1680943 GCF_977035675.1 Penaeus japonicus | reverse complement strand
ATTTTGCTTGAATTCTAATATAGAAAAGAAATATATTTGAGCCTTTATTTGAAGTTAAAAGTTCTTCTTGGTAAATATACATACAATACTAATACTGATAATGGTGATAGTAGTCATAACATGACATAAATAATGATATTATCAATGATGATGATAATGATAACGATGATTACACAAAATTATAATATCAATAATAATACTAATCGCCATCATTATCATAATAGTAATAATAACAATAATAGTAATAATAATCATTATAGTTATAATAGTTTCTGTTTTTTTTCTCTCTCTCTCTAAAACGACGAAAAAGTTATGAAAATCTTTTCTGACTTGATCATGAGAAGAAAGACTTTGAACATAGATTCCTCTTCTTGAAAGTCTTTTCCCGAGAAAGGATATGATTTTTTTTTTTTCCTGAATCTTAACCCTTCTGGTTTGGGTTCCAGTGTGAAAATTTCCTCATATGCATCTATTATTTTTTTACATCTTTATTTATTTTTAAGGTCTGTATATGAAGTCCCTTTCTCTCTCTCTCTCTCTCTCTCTCTCTCTCTCTCTCTCTCTCTCTCTCTCTTACTCACTCTCTCTTTATCTTCCTCTCTCTATTCGTATCTCATTCTCTCTCTCTCTCTTTCTCTCATACTCACTCTCTCCCTTTCTTTCTCTCTTACTCACTCTCTCACTTTCTCTCTCTTTATCTTTCTCCCTCTATTTGTATCTCATTCTCTCTCGCTCTCTTTCTCTCTTACTCACTCTCTCACTTTCTCTCTCTCTTTATCTTCCTTCCTCTATTCGTATCTCATTCTCTCTCCCTTTCTTTCTCTCTTACTCACTCTCTCACTGTCTGTCTCCCCTCCCCCCCCCCCTCTTTCTCTCTAGACTAGATAGTCGAATAGATAGTTAGACAGACAAACAGATAACAGAAGAACTACCTTAACCCAAATTTTAAACGTGAAAAGTGGTTATTCGAAGAGAATAACTCGGAGTAAAGAATAATTAGACGGAATTATAAATTATTCAAAGAAATTATTGGAAAAAAATCAAAGGAACACAGACCTCAACCCGAGAGACATGTCTACCACAATCTCTACCCTGGATTGGAAGGGAGAGAGATAGATAGTTAGTTAGATAGATAGATAGAGATAGATAGATAGATAGATAGAGAGAGAGAGAGAGAGAGAGAGAAAGAAGAGAGAGAAACACACACACACACACACACACACACACACACACACACACACACACACACACACACACACACACACACACACACACACACACACACACACAACCACACACACAAACATATCTATATATATATATATATATATATATATATATATATATATATATATATATATACATACATACATATATAATACATATATAAAACTCAAAATCCAAGACACTCAACACGTCAAAAACTGTTAGTAAGAAGACTCTCATTTTTCTCGCACGGACTAAAAAATTGTGCTGGCAGGGCGGTTGTGATCGACTCTAGTTATTTATCGCTTCCAACGCCAGCCTCCCTTCAGCATCCTTCAGCATCATCATACTTCTTCAGAACCGCCCCCCCCTCAGAGGCAGCCCCCCTCAGCCCCCTTCAGTCCCCTTCAGCCCCCTTCAGTTCCCGTCTTTGCCGAGGAAAGGGATTCTTGCTTGATCTTTTATTTTGTCGGTGGTGTTATCTCCGAGGTTGTTGTTGTTGTTGTTAGTTTTAAGGACATTATTTTTTTTGTTGGTGTTGTTGTTGTTGATTATAATGATGATGATATGGTGATGCTGTTACTACTACTACTACTACTACTACTACTATTACTGCTGCTGTTGCTGCTATTACTAGAACTATTACTACTGTTGCTGTGACCACTACTACTACTATTATAAATATAATGAATATATAAATAAATGATAATGATAACTGTGTTTATGTGAAAAATGGTAATGATATTTCTGCCATTACTATTACCCCTACTACTACTGCCATCACCACAACCACTACTACTTCTCACTACTACTACCACTATTGATATCAATGGCATATTAATATGATATTAATGGCAATAGTCATGAGCATCACCATCATTGTGGTAATTATCTGAAATGCATTGTGTCTGATCAGGATAAAGCCAATACAATTACAATAATCATTATGGTAGTCATTGTGCGGATGCGGAACAATGAGTGGTCATGTGCGTGTGTGTGTGTGTGTGTCTGTGTGTGTATGTGTGCGTGTGTGTAGGGGGCGAGAGAGAGAGAGAGAGATGTAGAGTCGTGGATTGGATGTGGGTATTGAGTTGAGGACGATGTACGATGTGGTGGCGGCACAGGGAGGAAGACGATGGTGAGTGCGAGAGCCTTAGATTTGAATTGGATAAGAAGGAAAAGAAAGGAGTGAGACGGAGTGTGAGGGAGAGAGAGAGAGAGAGATGATGATGATGAGTGATGAGGCTTGATAAGACGAGTAAAGGGAGGAGCCTACTAGAGGTGAGAGGGTAAATACGCAGAGAGGCATGAGCAGACGGAGGGATCTGATCCGAGAGTAGTGGAGGAGAAGTGGAGAAGTAGTGATGTGAGGAGAAGTGGAGAATGTGAGATGGGAGACGAAGGGTGGTGTAGGAGGATGGAGAAGTTGAGAGTTGAGTGAGTAAGTTATAATGGTCCGGGAGGAGGACGAGGTAGGTGTTATATAGTAAGGGAGAGAGGGAGGGAGCGGACGAGACGGGAGGAGAGAGATAGGGAAGAGGAACGCTGAGAGGAGAGTGATCGTAGTAGAGAGACAGAGAGGAGTGAATAGAGAGAATCGATGGTAATTTGAAGAGAGATAGAGAGTTGGCACCACGAGTATGATTAGAGATGTGGGAGAGGACGATGATGGATGAGAGTGAGAGAGTTTCGGAGAGAGGGGAGGGAGGAGTAGAGGAGGGAGAAGAGAAGATGAGGAGAGACAGGAGATGCCAGAGAATTGACTTGATAAGAAAGAGAAGAGAGGAGTGAGAGGAGATATAGAGAACCGAGGGAGTTGGGATGAAGAAAGATGTTAGAGAGATGATGGAGCAGAGTCGAGACAAAAGAGAGAAGAATAGTATAGAGAGAGAGTATGCGAATGAAGTTCAGAGAGAGAGAGAGAGAGAGAGAGAGAGAGAGAGAGAGAGAGAGAGAGAAAGAGAGAGAGAGGGAGAGAGAGAGAGAGAGAGAGAGGGAGAGAGAGAGAAAGAGGGAGAGAGAAAGAGAGAGAGATAGAGACAGAGAAAAAGAAGAGATTGATTCCATAAATAAATGCAAATCCGAGAAAGATGGAAGAAAGAGAAAAAGCCAAGAATTCCGTAAGAGTGGCAGTGTTCATAAAATATTCCACGTAAAGAGAAAATGCCCCTCCACTCCCTCTCCTTCCCCTCCCTCACCCTTCCTCTCACTCCCCCTCACCTCTTTCTCATCTCCCTCCTTCCATTCTCACACTTCTTCTAGCTCCCTACTTCTCCCATCCCCCTTTATAAATCTCCCTTCTTCTAATCCCTCTCCTCTAGCTCCCTCCCTTGATCTTCATATTCCCTTCGTTCCCCCTTCCCTTAGCCCATTGTATTCACCCTCCACTACCACTACCCTCTCCCTCTCTCCCTCCTTCTTACCCTTTCCTCCTCTGCCTCCCCCTTTTCATCCTCCCTAACCACTCTCTCTCTCCCTCACTCTTGCCCTTCCCTCCTCTGCCTCCCCCTTTTCAATCTCCCTAACCTCTCCTTCCCTCCCTTCCTTCCTCCCCCATGCCTCTCCCTTACCTCTCCCTTTCTCCCTCACTCTTGCCCTTCCCTCATCTGCCTCCCCCTTTTCATCCTCCCTTACCTCTCCTTCCCTCCCTTCCTTCCTCCCTCCCCCATGCCTCCCCCTTTCCATCCTCCCTAACCCCTCCCTCCTGCCCTTTTCCCTTCCCATTCCCTCCCTCCCTCCCTCTCCCTCCCTCCCTCCCTCCTTCTCCCTACCTCCCCACTCTCTCTCCCTCTTCCTCCCCCACCCACCCTATCCCCTCATACTGCTCCCATCTTTTAATCTTAGAAGCTCTTTCGCTATTCATAGAAAGTATCTGCCTTATGGAGCTAATGAAACTAACCTCTTAATGAAAATGAGTTCGCTCTTTCCTCTGAGCTGGTCTTCGGGGCACATGTAGTGTATTGTTCATCTTCCATGTTGATTAACACAGTATGGTTTTTCCCTTTTCCCCTTTCCGTGAATCTATTCCGTATGGTTTCTTTCCTTGTCTGTCTGTTTTCTGTCCTGATGTCTGCTGTTCCTCGTTTTCTGTCTGTCAGTCTTGTTCGCTTTGTTGGTTTGTGGGTACGTGTCTAACACTGTGTCTGTATGTCTGTCTGTTTGTATCGGTCTTTGTGTTTGGTTTCTATGAATGTAAGTATCTTGGTTTTCTAGGGTTCATGGGTGTGCGGTCTTTCTTTTTTTCTTTTTCTATCTTCTATGAATAATTCATCGTTCTTTCTTTCTTTCCCTTTCCGTCTTTCTTCCTTTTCTCTACCTCCCTTTTTCTTTTGTTTTTCTTTTTGTTTATCTTTGTGTGAGAATATTTGTCTTTTAAAAATTGCATTTATTTACCGTTACGTGGATCTTTTTATTTTTATTTTTTTGTGTAGTTTAGATGTATGGATAACTAGATAAAGGGACACAGAGGCACATACATGCACATACACACACACAAACACACCCACATACACACATACACACTTCTAAATATACGGCCACGTGTGAACATAAGTAGTACCTATTACGTAGAGGTTTAGTTGCTACACCTAATTGGACAATGTAACTTCAAATGTAAGAGGACATGAAAAAGTTATATATCTTAAACTTATACATCTTATTACATATTTACTTAAAACTTTATTTGTAATTACTTATTTACTTAAAACATGTTTACAAATATTCCGCCTCACGGGAGTGTTAAGGATTACAGTAGATCAATATATCAATATGTTGTCAATATTACTATGGAGCAT
>NW_028234430.1:1668443-1670943 GCF_977035675.1 Penaeus japonicus | reverse complement strand
AAAAAAAACAAAGAAACAAAAAAACAAAAAACAAATAGAACCTTGTGAGATGACACCGATTTCATAAACAACTTTATTATTCCAGGCAATCAAGTGAATTTGATAGTGAATCGATCTTCTCGTACGGGTTGGGAAGGGGGGGTGGAGGGGGGGGTTATAAAAGGATGGTGAATATTCAGTGGTTTCCCCTCTTCGCTGACAACTGCCTTCCCTCTTGTGCCGCCGTTTCCTCGTCTTTGTTGTTGTTATGTTGGTGAAGGTGTTTTGCTTACTGATGTTCGTCTATAATATTAGTTTCGTTTGTTCTTCTTCTATATTCTTCTATGATGTTCAGTGGTGGTTCTGTTGGCGAAGACGGTATTCATCAGTAATGTTCTTTCGTTAGTACCTGGGGTTTACTTACTTACTTGTTCACGAGATCACATATGGGGTTTCGCGCCAACCTTTCCCGCCTTGATTTCTTAGCTCCGCCTTGATTTCTTAGCTCCGCCTTGATTTCTTAGCTCCGCCTTGATTTCTTAGCTCCGCCTTGATTTCTTAGCTCCGCCTTGATTTCTTAGCTCCGCCTTGATTTCTTAGCTCCGCCTTGATTTCTTAGCTCCGCCTTGATTTCTTAGCTCCGCCTTGATTTCTTAGCTCCGCCTTGATTTCTTAGCCCCCGACTTGATTTTCCTTTAGCTCCGCTTGAAATTCTTAGTCGCTTGAATTTTCTTAACTCCGCCGCTTGATTTCTTTAGCTCCGCCTTGATTTCTGCTTAGCTCCGCCTTGTTTTCTTAGCTCCCGCCTTGATTTCTTAGCTCCGCCTTGTTTTCTTTTAGCTCCGCCTTGATTTCTTTTCTTAGCTCCGCCTTGTTTTCTTAGCTCCGACCCGCCTTGATTTCTGTAGCTCCCGCCTTGTTTTTCTTACCTCGCGCCTTGATTTCTTCATAGCTACGCCCTTGATTTCTTAGCTCCGCCTTGATTTCTTAGCTCCGCTCTTTGATTTTCTTAGCTCCGCGCCTTGGTTTTCTTACTCCGCTTGAATTTTTGATTTCTTAGCTCCGCCTTAGTTTTCTTAGACTCCGCCTTGTTTTCTTAGCTCCTGCCTTGTTTTCTTAGCTCCGCCGGTGTTTTGCCTTAGTCCGCCTTGATTTCTTAGCTCCGCCTTGATTTCTTAGCTCCGCCTTGTTTTCTTAGCTCCGCCTTGATTTCTTAGCTCAGCCTTGATTTCTTAGCTCAGCCTTGATTTCTTAGCTCAGCCTTGATTTCTTAGCTCAGCCTTGATTTCTTAGCTCAGCCTTGATTTCTTAGCTCAGCCTTGATTTCTGAGCTCCGCCTTGTTTTCTTAGCTCCGCCTTGATTTCTTAGCTCCGCCTTGTTTTCTTAGCTCCGCCTTGATTTCTTAGCTCCGCCTTGTTTTCTTAGCTCCGCCTTGATTTCTTAGCTCCGCCTTGTTTTCTTAGCTCCGCCTTGATTTCTTAGCTCCGCTTGGTTTCTTAGCTCCGCCTTGATTTCTTAGCTCCGCCTTGTTTTCTTAGCTCGCCTTGATTTCTTAGCTCCGCCTTGTTTTCTTAGCTCGCTTGATTTTTGCTCGCCTTGATTTCAGCTCCGCCTTCCCTTGTTTTCTAGCTCCGCCATGATTTCTTAGCTCGCCTTGTTTCTTAGCTCCGCCTTGATTTCTTAGCTCGCCTTGTTTTCTTAGCTCGCCTTGTTTTCTTAGCTCCGCCTTGATTTCTCTTACTCCGCCTTGAATTCTTTAGCTCCCTGATTTCTTAGCTCGCCGTGTTTTCTTAGCTCCGCCTTGATTTCTTAGCTCCGCCTTGGTTTTGCTAGCTCCGCCCTTGTTTTCCTTAGCTCCGCCTAGATTTCATTTCTTAGCTCCCCTTGGTTACCTTAGCTCCGCTTGAAGTTCTTAGCTCCGCCTTGATTTTCTAGCTCCGCCTTAATTTCTTAGCTCCCTTGTTTCTTAGGCTCCGCCGTGTTTTCCTTAGCTCCGCTGATTTCTTAGCTCCGCCATGTTTTCTTAGCTCCGCTTGATTTCTTAGCTCCGCCTTGTTTCTTAGCTCCGCCTTGTTTTATTGAGCTCCGCTTGTTTTCTAGGCTCCGCCTGTTTTCATAGCTCCGCCTGATTTCTTCGTAGTCCGCCTTTGATTTCTAGCTCCGCTTAATTCGTAGCTCCCGCATGTTTCTTAGCTCCGCCTAGATTTCTTAGCTCCACCTTGTTTTTTAGCTCCGCCTCTTGTTATTTGTCGCCTTGATTTTTAGCTCCGCCCGTACCTTGATTTCTTAGCTCCGCCTTGTTTTCTTAGCTCCGCCTTGATTTCTTAGCTCCGCCTTGTTTTCTTAGCTCCGCCTTGATTTCTTAGCTCCGCCTTGATTTCTTAGCTCCGCCTTGTTTTCTTAGCTCCGCCTTGTTTTCTTAGCTCCGCCTTGATTTCTTAGCTCCGCCTTGTTTTCTTAGCTCCGCCTTGATTTCTTAGCTCCGCCTTGTTTTTTTAGAGCTCGCTTGAATCTTAGCTC
>NW_028234430.1:1616399-1633899 GCF_977035675.1 Penaeus japonicus | reverse complement strand
TATATATATATATATATATATATATATATATATATATATGTATATATATATATATATATATATATATATATATATATATAGAGAGAGAGAGCTTCGTAGAGAGAGGAGGGGAGAGAGAGGAGAGAGGAGAGAGAGAGACGGCTGAGAGAGAGAGAGAGAGAGAAGGAGGGGAGAGGGAGAGAAAGAGAGAGAAGAGAGAGAGAGAGAGAGAAAAAAGAGAGAGAGAGAGAAGGAGAGAAAGAAGAGACGAGGAGAGAGAGAGATTTCTGAATGGAGAGAGAAAGGAGAGAGATTTTATTTTGAGAGAGAGAGAGAGAGAGAGAGAGAGAGAGAAAGAGAGGACATAGTAACGGTGCTAAGAAAGTAAGAGGAGGGGAAGAGGGAGGAAGGGTGGGGGGGCGAAAGGAGGAGGGGAGGACGTAGCGATAATAAGAAAGAACTCTTCAAGTGAGGGAGGGAAAAGCTAGGGGAAAATAGAAGGGATGGAGGGAAAGAAGAAGGGAAAAATGATAGGGAAGGGGGAGGGCAAGGGAAGGAGAAAAAAATAAGGGGAGGGGGGTGGGGGGAGTGGGTGAGGGGGGGGGCTTGACTTGGCAACGCTCCAGGGAGGTTATTGCTTGTTATGACCCACGTAAATACCTTTTTTGGGGGGCGTTCAGCCGGAGACAATCCGTGTGTTTTTTGTATGCAAGTGTGTGCATGTGTGTGTGATTGTGTGTTTGTTTGTCTGTTTGTTTGTTGGTGTGTTTGTGTGGTGATTCACATCTCATTTTATGAATACTTTCTGATATAAACATACCTAGCAACCAACATTTATTCTCACATACCGACAAGATGGAGACAGAAAAGCAGAAAGAAAATGAACATATATATCTATAAACACACACACACACACACACACACACACATATATATATGTATGTGTATATATGTATATATATATATATATATATATATATATATATATATTATATATAATATATATATATTACTGCACTGTATATATATCCATATATATGTACGCACACACACACACATAAATATATATGTATGTATGCTACTATATATACATATATGCACTAGTTATTATATATATATATATATATATATATAACTACATATATATATATATATATATATATATATATATATATACATACACCTACATATCCACTCTATCGAGCCTCAACCCCTTAACCCTTCCAGCCGCCCTCAGCCGAGTCCCGCCCGCGGATCCCGGGAACAGGGAATCGAACCCCTTTAAGGGATGGTTGGCGGCCTTAGTTTTGGGATCAGGTGTGGGCTTGCGCTCACGACGACCGGATCTCGGGATAATAAGCTTCGCCGTTTCGAGGATTGGCTGTTCAATGCGGCGTGTGGAAGGTCGAGGGAAGAGGTGGAGAGGTGGAGAGGGATGGCTGGGTGGAGAGGTGGAGAGGGATGGCTGGGTGGAGAGGGATGGCTGGGTGGAGAGGTGGAGAGGGATGGCTGAGTGGAGAGATGGAGAGGGATGGCTGGGTGGAGAGGTGGAGAGGGATGGCTGGGTGGAGAGGTGGAGAGAGATGGCTGGGTGAAGAGGTGGAGAGGGATGGCTTGGTGGAGAGGTGGAGAGGGATGGCTGGGTGGAGAGGGATGGCTGGGTGGAGAGGGATGGTTGGGTGGAGAGGTGGAGAGGGATGGCTGGGTGGAGAGGTGGAGAGGGATGGCTGGGTGGAGAGGTGGAGAGAGATGGCTGGGTGAAGAGGTGGAGAGGGATGGCTGGGTGAAGAGGTGGAGAGGGATGGCTGGGTGGAGAGGTGGAGAGGGATGGCTGGGTGGAGAGGTGGAGAGGGATGGCTGGGTGGAGAGGTGGAGAGGGATGGCTGGGTGGAGAGGTGGAGAGGGATGGCTGGGTGGAGAGGTGGAGAGGGATGGCTGGGTGGAGAGGTGGAGAGGGATGGCTGGGTGGAGAGGTGGAGAGGGATGGCTGGGTGGAGAGGTGGAGAGGGATGGCTGGGTGGAGAGGTGGAGAGGGATGGGTGGGTGGAGAGGTGGATGGGGATGGCTGGGTGGAGAGGTGGAGATGGATGGCTTGGTGGAGAGATGGAGAGGGATGGCTGGGTGGAGAGGTGGAGCGGGATGGCTGGGTGGAGAGGTGGAGAGGGTTGGCTGGATGGAGAGGTGGAGAGGGATGGCTGGGTGGAGAGGTGGAGAGGGATGGCTGGATGGAGAGGGATGGTTGGGTGGAGAGGTGGAGAGACCGGGTGGAGAGGGATGGGGGAGGGTGGAGAGGTGGAACGGGATGGGGGAGAGTGGAGAGGGAGGCCGGGTGGAGAGGGATGGGAGAGGGTGGAGAGGTGAAGAGGGATGAGGGAAGGTAGAAAGGTGGAGAGGGATTATGGTGGATGGCCGGGTGGAGAGGTGGATAGGGATGGCAAGATAGAAGGGTGGATAGGGATGAGAGAGGGTGGATGGCCGGGTAGAGAAGTGGAGAGGGATGGAGGTGGATGGCCGGGTGGAAAGGCAGAGAGGAATTCGTGAAATATAATAATTTTCATCATTATCATGATCATCATCCTCGCCATCACCATCATCATCACCATCCTCATCATCACCACCATCATCACCATCATTATCATCATTCACCCCCTTTTTCCATCACCCTTTTGAAAACCGACCTGAACTCTCCTATGCATTAGCAAAGTCGTTATCCGTGCTTGAGAAATATTGCAATTTTTCTCCGACTGACGGGATGCACATTGAAAACTAATGCGTGATCGTGCAAGCAAAAAGCAGTAGAGTGATTTTGCAATATTGATCAATCCTTATTTATGTATTTTTTACTCTCCGCATTCGTATCATGATATATATTTATCTATTGATGTATCTGTCTGTTTATTCCTTCATCTATCTTCGTCTTCCTTCGTTTATTAATCTATCTATCTATTGAGATATTTACTCTTATGTCTTTGACAAATTTTGATATTCGGATCCATTTCTTTCATGCTTCTTCTCTCTCTCTCTCTCTCTCTCTCTCTCTCTCTCTCTCTCTCTCTCTCTCTCTCTCTCTCTCTCTCTTTTCCTATATTTTTCTTTTCTTTTTTTTTTCTTTTTTTATTTCTCCTTCTTCTTCCTCTTCTCCTTATTCTCCTTCTTCTTCCTCTTCTATTTCTTCTTCCTCTTCTTTTTCCTTTTCTTCCAATCCTTCTAACTCTTCTTCTTCCTCCTCCTTTTCTTATTCTTCATCCTCTTAATCCCCTTCTTATTCTCACCTCTTCTTCTCATTCTAATCTACCCTCTATCTTCCTTTTCCTTCCTCCTCCTCTTCTTAATTTTCTCCTCTTTCCCCTTATTCCTCCTTTATCATCACCTTCCTCTCTTTTAATCATGCAACTTTTCCTCGCCATCTCAACCGCATATGCAACGTCCACCGTGCCATCGCTATCACCAAAGCTCCATCATAAAATGCAAGCAATTGAGAGAGCCATCGATCAGCCTCATGCACGATCTAATCTTGCCGAAGGCCATGAGGCTTATGAGGGCGGCATGAGGCACATGAGATCGAAAGCATTGAATTCGATCGGTATGAGTCATCCTTTTGATCCGACGGAGTGTAACCTTGGCAGACGCGCGTGTGCTTTCGCATTTGCCTAATATATATATATATATAGATTTTTTTTTCTTTTTTCCTTTTTTTGAGAACTATATATAATTTTTTCCCCTTTTTTGAGAACTGTATATATATAGATTTTTTTTTCCTTTTTTATGACCTATATTTTTTATATTTTTTCCCCTTGTTTGAGACTTATATTTTTTATATTTTTCTCCTTTTTTGAGACCTATATATTTATTTTTATATTTTCCCCTTTTTGAGATGGGGGAGGGGAGGGAGGAGGGGGCGATGGGTCTTGGGAAGATGTATTTGCGTCGGAGAGGGAATATTTTTTTATATATTAGCGAATAGATATATTAATTGACAGTTCATTGCGCATGCACACGTGTAAATACACATTTACACATATACACATACATACATACACGCACACACACACACACACACACACGCGCGCGCGCGCACACACATGTTGCAGTGTGCCTTATTGAAAATGCCGTGATGTGCATGATCCATCAATGTCAATGTATTTTTTCATGTGATTACAGGATGACATTTTCCAGCATTGGTAAACAGTGAATCACCACCCCCCCCCCCACCCCGCCTCATAAGCCCCTTAATCTCTATCAGCCCCCTCCCCCTCCTCCCCTCCTTTTTTTATCCTCGTCTTCTTCTTTATCTTCATCTCATTCTATTTTTCTTCTTCTCATTCTTCTTTCTTTAATTCTGTTTCTTCTTTCTCTTCTTCTCTTTCTTCTTTCTCTTCTTCTCTTTCTTCTTCTTCTTCCTCTTCTTACTCCTCTTCCTTTTTCTCTCTCTTTCCCTCTTCCTCTTTCTCTTCATCCTCCTCCTTCTTCTTCTTCTTCTTCCTCTTCACCATCATCATCCTCTCCCTCCTCCCCCTCCTCCTAATCTTCTTTCATATTCTTATTATTATTATCGTCCCAATTATTGTTACTAACTATTACTATTATCAACATCATTATTGCTGATATCATTATCATTATCGTTATCATCATTATCATAATTATCATTATCATCATTGTTGCAGTTGTTATTATCATCATTACTATTGTTGTTGTTATCACTATCATAATCATCATCATTACTAATTATCACCATCATAATCATTATTACTATCATCATCATCATCATCATCATCATTATCATTACTACAGCTACTATCATCTCTCTCTTTCTTTTTTCCTTTCCTTCATTTTTTTTTCTAATTTTCCTTTTTTAAAGAGGAAGAGGGGGGGGGGGTGAGGAGTAGCGAGAGAGAGGTGTGTGTGTGTGCGTGGAAGCCAGAGATAAAGAGGCTGTGAGAGTGAGGAAGAAATTATATGAGACAGGTAGAATAGGATGGGAAGGGAAGGGAGGGAAGGGAGGGAAGGGAGGGTGGGTAAGGTGGAAGAGGGGAAGGGAAAGGGGAGAGAAGGGCGGGAGGGATGGGAGGTGGAAGAGAGGAAGGGAGGGAGGGGAGGGAAAGGAGGGTGGGGAGGTGGAAGAGGGGAAGGGAGAGGGGAGAGAAGGGAGGGAGGGATAGGAGGTGGAAGAGGGAAAGGGAGGAGATGGAAGGGATGGGAGGGAGAGTAGGGTGGGAAGGAAGGGAGGTGGAAGAGAGGAATGGAGAGGGGAGGGAAGAAAGGAGGAGATAGAAGGTGGAAGAGGGGAGGGGGGAAGGATGGAGGAGAGGAAGGAAGAAAGGGATTGGAGGGAAGGGAAGGAAGGGAGGAATTGAGGGAGGGAGGGACTGTTGGCATGGAGGGAAAGGAAGGAAGGGATGTGAAAGGAAAGGGAGGATAAGGGAAGGCGGAAAGGATGGAGGAGGGAAAGAAAAAAAGGAGAGAAGGAGTAGATGTATGAGGGGAGGAGGAAAGGAAGGAGGAAGGGAGAGAGAAAGGGGAAAAGGGAGGAAGGGAGAGAAGGAAGAAGGGAGAGGATGATTGAGTGGAGGAGGAAGGAAGCAAGAATGGAATGATGAAGGGAGAGAGGGAGATAGGGAAGGAGGGAGGGAAGAAAGAAAGAGGAGACGTCGGGGAGAAGATGGAGGAGGGAGGGAGGGAAGGAGTGAGGGAAGGGGCGGAGAGGAGAACAATGAGGTAGTATAGAGGAGAAATTAGGAGGGGGGGCGAGAGGGGAGAGAGAACAATGAGGCAGTACAGGTGAGTTATTAGGAGTGAGGGGAGTGGGAGGGGGGAGGGGGAAGAACAATAAGGCGCAGGTGAGAAATTAAGAGAGAGGAACCAGTGGGAGTCGAAGTGCAGAAAAAAAAAAAATAGCGAATAGGGGAGGAGAGAAAAAATGAGATAATGAGATGAACCGGAATATGCAAGCGCAAGAAACGAAAGAAAAAAAAAGAACAAAGAAGACGTTACACAAAGAAATAAAATGTAAGATGGTTAAGAAAAAAAAATCCGTTTTCGATAGGCAAAACTTCTTGTTTCTTCTACAGAAAAGAAGATGATACTATGGCGAAAAGGACACGAGGAAAACAAAGCAAATGCTGAAAACTAAAGATAAAGAAATAAAAAAAATGATAATAATTCATAAGAAGGGGTATCACTAAGCAGGAAAATGAAAGAAAGAAAGAAAAAAATAATAATGATAATAACAATAATAATTCATAAGAGGAGGTATCAAAAACACATAGAACAACGATAAACTGAGGAAGAAAGTGCATTGTGCACAAGTCAGAGCCCTAGATTTCTCCCAGGGTTCAGGAGCTCGTGATTGGCTAAGCGGTTGAGCCAATCAGAAGCCAGGGATTCCCAAAATAAAACAGACCTCACAAACAAAATGGTTGGGAAAGAAAAAAAAAAAAAAGAAAAAAACAGGAAAGGGGAATGGAAGCGGGAAGGAAGGGTGGGAGGGAGGGAGACGAGGGAGGGAGGAGGGAGAGGAGGGAGGGAGGAGGGAGGGGGAAAGGAAAAAGGGAGATGGGGATGGGGATGGGGAAAGGGAGGAGGGATGAGGGAGGAGAGAAGAGGGGTGAGGGAGGAGGG
This sequence comes from Penaeus japonicus, assembly GCF_977035675.1. Classification (NCBI taxonomy): domain Eukaryota; kingdom Metazoa; phylum Arthropoda; class Malacostraca; order Decapoda; family Penaeidae; genus Penaeus; species Penaeus japonicus. The sequence goes on along the minus strand of NW_028234430.1, from coordinate 1,627,302 downwards.
GAAGAGGAGAGACGAGGGCTGGGGAAGGGAGAAGAAGGAGGGGAGGAGGAGAGACGGGGGATGGGGAAGGGAGAAGGAGGAGGGGGAGGGGGAGGGGGATGTAGTTGATCCAGGGAAGATGGAATGAAGAGCTTGAGTTGGATGAAGTTGCCCAATTTCATTTCTTCAATTGCAAATACCAAAGTTTGATGATTTTTCTTCCTAATTTTAAATACCCCTGCATGTGTAAAGGAGAAGATTTTAAAAGAAAAAAGATTTTAAAGAGGGGTTTAAGTTTAAAGACAGGACCAGTTGTCAGTCGGACAGGTAAGATGGAAAGGGGTATTTTTAAGTCTGTCGCGGCGGGGGTGGCGGGGTGTAGTGGTTTTTTTTGTGTGTGATGTTGTGTCTGGTGTGGGGGTGTGTTTGTGTGTGGGGTGGGTGTGGGGGGAGGGGGGGGGGGGGGGGGTTTGCTTTTGGGGTTTGATTGAGATGGGTGGAGTTGTTTGAGTGGTGAGGTGTGGTGAGGAGTTGGGTGGTGGTGGGGATTGGGGTGGTTTGGGGTGAGAGGGGGTGGTGTGTGGGGTTTGAAGAGGTGGGGGTGGGGGGGGGGGATTAACTGTCAAGGGCTGTTGAAGTAGTGGTGGTGTGAGTTTTGTGGGGTGTGTGGGTGGTGTGAGTGGGGTTGTGCTGGTGTGGGTGTATGAGTGTTGTGTTGGTATGTGTGGGGGAGTGTGTGTGTGTTTGAGAGGATGTTGTGTGTGAGTGGTGTAGAGTGTGTTTGTGGTGGTTGAGTGTGTGTATAGTAGGAGTGGTGAGGGGGGGGGGGGGGGGGGGGGTGGGGGGGGGGGTGGGGGTGGTGTGGGGGGGGGGGGGGGGGGGGGGGGGGGGGGGGAAAAGGATTTAGAGAGTGGTGAGTTTGAGTTTTTTTATAGTTTTTATAATTTTTAAAGTGTGAGTTAGATAGTGTTGAGGGCGGGGGGGGGGGGGTTTTTGTTCATTGTTAAATAAGTGTTGGTGTTAGTGAGGGGATAGAGGTGTGTGGTGATGTGTGGGCTGGGGGTGTTCTGGGTGGGGGAGTGTTGAAGTTTTAGTGTGAGAGGTGGTGTGGGTGTATGTGTTTTTGAAGGTGGGGTGTTTGGATCGTATAGGGGAGAGTTTTGGGGGGGTGTGGGGGGGGGGGGGGGGGGGGGGGGGGGGGGGGGGGGTAAAGACAGACGCTGGAGAGTTTGTGGTGTGGTGGTGAGTGTGGTTGTGTGTGTGGTATGTTTTTTATGTGAGTTGTGTGTGGTGTGAGAGGGTTGTGTGGTGAGTGTGAGTGGGGGGTTTGGAGTTTTGTGTTTGTGTGTATATATTATTTTTTTTGAGGGTTTATTTTTATGGGGGGGGGGTGTGGGGGGGGGGGGGGGGGGGGGTGTGGGGGGGGGGGGGGGGGTTGGGGGGGGGGGGGGTGGGTGTGTGGGGGGGGGGGGTGGGGGGTATTGTATTTTTAGTTTTTTGTAAAATATTTTTGGGGGGTTTTTGGGGTTTTGGGTTTTTGTTTTATTTATTTTTTATTTTTTTATATATGGGGGGGGATGTTATTTTTTGTTTTATATATTGTTTTTACACATTCTGTTTTATTTTATATTTTAATATAAATTACATTTATACTTATTTAACACATACAACTTTTAATAATTCTTATTATATTTTATATATATTTATAGATAACATAAACACAACATATATTTATATGATACTTATATTTATAATATATTTATCGATATATATATATGGTTAGTGCTCTATATATGGTATATATGTATATTATATATATATAAATATATATATAGTTATATTGATATATATCTACGATATTTATGAATATATGTATTGGTATATAATTTATATTTTTAATATATATAGACATATATATATTTTTATATATCTATATATATATTTAATATTATTATAATATTATTTAATAACTAGTATATTGTATAATATAGTTAATCATACTTCTCGCTATATATATATATATATATATTTGAAAGATATTGGATATATTATATAATTCTATATATATATATACACAAACAACACACACCCACACACCACACCACACTCCCCACAAACAACTCACTAACACAACATCAATAGATATATATACTATATAGTTATTTATATATATATATATATTGTATTATTTATATATATAATATATATATTTATATATATTTGTTATTTAATTATACAAATGTCTCATATACTGTATTAAATATATATTATATATATTATATCATATATATATATATAAAGTTCTATACACACACACTCACAACACCCACACACACATACATACATTATATATATTATATATTTTATATATATATTTATATATATATATATATATACTTAAAATATATATTATATATCGTTAATTATATATATATTATATTATATATCATATATATATATATATCTATATATTATATATTATATATATATATATATTATATACATATTTATATGGATATATATCCTCGTCACTATATCTTCTATATATATATATATATAAGTTATATATATATATATTATAGTCTATACATCTATATATACATATATATACACACACATATATTGAATTATATACGTATATATATATATATATTATATATCATATATCATATATATATAAGTTATATATATCATCATATATATTGTATATATATAATATTATATATATCATATATATATATATATGTATATATATATTATATTCTTATACTATATCATATATAATATTACTATATATCTATATATACTATATCATTGAGAGACAGACACATCCTTTCTTCCTTCTTCCATCCCACAGGTTTATTTGTATCTCTCGAACAAAGAGACTAGAGGCTCCAGAGATTATTAAAAAGTTCAGTCTCTCAGCCTCCACCGTCAGTACTACCCATGTTAGTGCCAGATAAGTGCCTATCGTGACAGCATGGCGTCAGCTTGCAATATATTACCGCGGAAGATAGTTTAGCAAGAGGGTCGTTTTTTTTTCTCTGCAAGACCGAGACTGACAGCTAACTTGCAAGGGGGTTCTTTTTTTTTTCGTTTTTCTTTTCTTCTGTTCTTTTTTTGTTTTCTTTTTTCTTTATTTTTCTTTTCTTCTCTTTTTTCTGTTCTTTTCTTTTTTCTTTCTCGCAATTGTTGCTTGACGGTGGGTGGTCAAGCTGGTCTTTGTGCTTTGGTGGACTTGGAAATCAGCGAGTGCTTTGAGACTCTCCGCTTCCTTTGTTCCTTCGTCGTTATCATCATCTGTCTTCTTTTATTATTGTTGTTGTTGGCTTTTGTCTAGCGTTTAGGTGTCCATCAAATTCATCTCGGGTTCATACGTACCTAGATATGTATTCACATTACAATCTATTCAGCTCCCACAACACCGTAGAAATTCGGGAGTGCTTTCAAATTCCTCTCCTTCGTCTTTATCATTATATCTTAATCTTTATATAACTTATCTACCTTTTCCCATCCGTTCATTATTATCCTACTCCTTCTATCTATCAATTTTCCATTCCTTTCCATTCGCCTCTCATACATACATAGAGCCAAGCATAAATCAACGCACCCACCCATCTCCATTCCCAACTTGCTCTCCATAGAATAAACTTGCAAAGTAAACATGGCATTCAAGAAACACTATTACGGTTGCAATGTCAGCGTTATTCATCAGCTGACGTGCAACACATGGCCGTAATGATTCGGCAGAGAGTGGCAGACGACCATTACCCAGGCATCAACAGCGCTCGTATGTCACTCCCTGTCATTATCCCCCGCGATTATTTTCATTCCTGTGTAAAGATAGAGCGAGAGAGAGAGAAAGGGAAGGAGGGAGGGAAGGAGAGGAGGGAGGGAGGATGAGAGAGATAGAAAGGGAGGGAGGGAGGAAGAGAGAGGAGGATAGAGAGGAGGAGTGGAGGGAGAGGAGATAGTTAGGGACATGGGGCGGGAGAAAAGGATGAGGAGGGAAGGGAGGACGGGAGGGAGGAAGAGAGAGAGAAAGAAGGACTGGAAGAGAGGAAGGGAAGGAGAAGTGAAGAGAGGGAAGAGAGATGAGAAGAAAGAGAAAGGAAACTGGGGGGGAGGAAAACAGGGAAAGGGAGGAAAGGAACTAGAGATAAAAGAATATATATATATACAGTTTATATATATTTATATATATATATATATATGTATATATATATATATACATTACAATATATCTATAGATATATATATGTGTGTAACATGATATACATATATATATATATATATATATATATATATATTATATATATATATATATATATATATAAAGAGAGAGGAGAGAGAGAGAGAGGGGTAGAGAGAGACAGAGACAGAAACAGAGACAGAGAGAGAAAAAAGAAAGAAAGAGAAAAACAAAACAGACAGAGAAGAGAAAGACAAACAGAAACACAGAGATAGAGAGAGAAAGAGCAGAAGAGGGTTGCAAGTTCAGAGACAAAGACAAATCAAGGGCAAGAGAGAGAGAGAGAGAGAATAAGGATGAGGGAGAAAGAACAAAATACCCCACAAGCATAGGATTTCCTGACATAAGGGATCAAGTAATGAAGAGCTTAATCATGAGTAAACTATTTACGTAACGAGAGGGAGTATGAAACCTTGATGGTAATTTGATTCATTAACTTTATGCAATAGAATGATACTGATTTCATCATTTGTTGTTCTGATTATCATTACTGTTGTTATGATTGTTATGATCATTATCACATCGAGATCATTGTTATTACTGTTATCATTATCATATCATCATGGTAATGATGATTATTATCATATCATCATTTTTATTATCATTATGAATATCATTGTTTTTAATACAATAATTACATTATTATAATCATCATTATCATTATCATAATCATGATTATAGTCATTATTATCATCAACCTGACTATTATCATCATCATTATGATATTTATTATCATTATTACATTCATTACTCTTACTGTCTTTACTATATCGTTATTACTATATCTATTATCATTATCATTACCATTGTTACCCTTATTATTGTTATTATAATCATCACTAAAATTATTATCATTATGATTATGATAATCATTATCATCATTGTTAATATCATTATCATTACAATCATTGATCCTATTGTGATCGTTGTTGTTGTCATTATCATCATTATTATTATCATTATAGTTACTACCAGTATCATCATAATCATTATTTTTGTCAGTATTACTGTTATCATTACTGTTATATTTGCCATTTTTATTACTATTAGTGGTGTTATCATCATTATCATCATCCCTATCATTACTATTTCCATCATCCTCCTTATGTTCTCATCAGTATTATTATTTTCTTCCTATTTAATTTGTTTTGTCCACATCCTTACAATGATTATCATCATCATCATCATCATCATGCTATGACAATCATCCTCACCCCCCCTCACCATAACCACCATCACCACGACCACTAGCACCATCAAACACCACCATCCTCAATCATCACCCACAAAACAGACATCCAGACGAGCCTATAGTGACACTCCTCTCATGAACCGTTTTCATGGTGTTGTCCTTTTCCGTAGAGTCAAGGTCAAGTAGAAGTTTGACCTTGTTTACCTTAAAACTTTTCAGTAGAATTTTGAATTTGCTCTCCTTAAAACTTCTTGGTAGACAGTCTCCCAGGACACTTTGCATTCCCTTAAAGCTTTTGACTGACTGGCTGACTGGTTTTTAGTAGAAATGGAATTTTGCTTTCCTTAAAAAAATAAATAAATGAATAAATAAATAGATCGGTTCTCAGTAGAAATGAGACTTTGCTTTCCTTAAAAAAATTAGATCGGTTCTGAGTAGAAATGGAATTTTGCTTTCCTTAAAAAAGAAAATAATAAAATAAATAGATCGGTTCTCAGTAGAAATGGAATTTTGCTTTCCTTAAAAAAAAAAAATTAGATCGGTTCTCAATAGAAATGAGACTTTGCTTTCCTTAAAAAAAAAAAAAAAATTAGATCGGTTCTCAGTAGAAATGAGACTTTGCTTTCCTTAAAAATAAATAAATAAAAAAATAGATCGGTTTTCAGTAGAAATGGAACTTTGCTTTCCTTAAAAAAAAAAAATAGATCAGTTCTCAGAAGAAATGGAACTTTGCTTTCCTTAAGAAAAAATGTTAGATCGGTTCTCAGTTGAAATGGAACTTTGCTTTGCTGAAGACCTTTTGGTTGAGGGTCTCCCAGTGGATATTTGACTTTGCTTTCTTTAAAACTTTTTTGGTAGATAGTCTTCCAGTAAATCGGGACTTTTTGGTAGATGGGCCTGCTTTAATTGAGGGTTTATTTGATGCAGTAACTAGAATCCGCATTTTATTTCATTTCTGTCTATCTTTCTTTCCTTTTTTCTTTCTTTTTCGTTTTTATCCTTTTTGTTTATTTCCTTGCATTTGAAATCATCCCCATTTTTTTTTCTTTCCTTTTTTAACTGTTATTCTTTATCCTTCTTTATCCTTATTTTTTGGCACAGTATCATTATTTCATCTATTTTCTTCATCATAATCCCTTTTCTATTCTCATCTCCCTCTTCTCTCTCTTTTTATTCATACGTTTTCTCTCTTGTCTTTTGTTCTAACTTTTTCTTACCTCACTGACTCCCTGACGAAGTTTCTTTGTTGTTGTTTTTTTAACGTGTATTTCATTTCCATAAAAAAAAAGAAATAAAAAAAAAAATCATAAAAGACATGAAAGCTTCATTTCCTTCAGCATGTCTGAAGTGTCACTTTCCTTTGCGTCAACAAGCAAAGAGTGCCAGGTGTCGAGTGTCGGAAGGCAAAGATATGCACTCAGCGTTATAAGGAACTTGCATTGATCACGCACATTTGCAATAATCAATAAACCAAATTGTCCAAAGCAACATGGGAGTCGTCGTTATGTCGTGAGAAATATCATGGCTGAGAATCTAATCATGATTTTGTATTTAATGAGAGATGATTAAATGAAAAATAGACTTTTCTTTCTTTATTTTTCTGTTTATCTCTTTTTTTATCTGGCTCCTTCTCTTGCTTTTTTTCTATCTCTCTCTCTCTCTTTCTCTCTCTCTCTCTCTCTCTCTCTCTCTCTCTCTCTTTCTCTCTTTCTCTCTCTCTCTCTCTCTCTTTCTCTCTCCTCTCTCTCTCTCTCCCTCGTCCTCTCACCCTCTCCCTCTCCCTCTCTTCCTCTCCCTCTCCCTCTCCCTCTCCCTCTCCCTCTCCTTCTCCCTCTCTCTGCTGAAGTCTCACACATCTCTCCCAGAATCTCTCTCTCTCCCTCCAACCCAGACTTTCCGAAGCCATTAAACCAACAGTAACAACAAGCAAACTAAAACTACGGAAACTATTAAATATATTATAAACAGTATCAGACGAGGCTGAAGTTTTAACTTCAGCTTTAAAAGTAATCTTATCTAATTTAACTCTAGCAACATATCAACGATTAAGCAGCAGAGAATTTGAACATCTATTAACAAAGAGACAATACCTTAGTAACCATTATTAGGAAGGAAAAAATAGTATTAACATTTATAGTGTCTTTGTTATTGTTGATATTAATAGCATTTTTTTTTCTTCCCATTAACAACATTATTCAGTAGACATCTATCAATAAACAAAAATAACCAAAAATTGAGAGAAAAAAAAATCATTATCATTAACAAGCTAAGTATGAGGACTATTTTAATTTAATGTTTCTCACTAACAACCGTTTTCATGGACCATCCTTCAGTTTAGAAATTTAGCAATATTAATAACTATCATTTCTAGAAAGGGTACAAATTCTCACCAAATTGAAATACTTTCATTTTGTTAAAGAATTTAATGTCTAAATTTCAGTAACATTTCTTAATAGATATCCACCCATAAAAAAAAATTTACATCTTTAATAGTATCATTAATATGGACAGGCTAGTGAATTATTATTGCTGTTGTTGCATATGCAAATTAGATCTTGATGTTTCCCATTGACAAAATTCTTCTATAAAACCCAACATTAAAATCAGTACATCTAAAGATCATCAACAGAAAGAAAATAACATTGATAATCACAACCTATTGAGTTGATCTTTGTTTTATTATTTATTTATTTGTTTTTAGGAGAAAAGATCTGATACTTCTAAAAAAAAATACTTCTAGAGAAAAAAAAATACTTCTAAATACTCTTAAATAAACCTCTCAATAAACGCACTAATGACAGCCACGGCCATCGAGAGGGACGCTTTATATCAGTATTAAATGCAACTCAATGAAGCCTTACTTATGTCGCTTTGATTGTTGCCTTTTTTATTTAAATAGAGTTCCATCATTTCTCAGTGATAGCCTCAGTTTAAAAACGATAATAATAATAATAATAATACTTATAAATATTCCCATTCCTATTCATCAGTGTTGCTGTTGTTGTTGTTTTTGTTGTTGTTTACGAAAATATCGAAACATTCCCCAAAGACAACATTCCTCACGAAAGGAAATAAAGCTGATGCCACTACACGATGGAAAGTCAAACGGACCCCCTCCCTCCCTCCTTCCCTCCATCCCTCCCTCCAACCCTCCTACCCACCCTGACCCTCCAACCCCCAACCCACCCTGACCCTCCAACCCTGTTAAGACTCTCGGTAAACCTCGAGAAAGGAGTCTACTGCTGACTTTGAAGGAGGAGCTCCGTTAAGATTCTGAAGAGACGATATCCGCGCCACAAAAGTCGGGCGGGTTGGGAAGGCCGCTCTGGCAATGGGAGCCTCTTTATAACTTTTAGGGACAGAGGACTCGGGCAGAAACGGGAGGCGGCGGCGGCGGTTATGACGAGAGAAAGGCAGAGTAAGTATCTTCTGTGAAGTCAATAGGGAGGGAGAAAGGCACACATAAAAGAAAAAGAAAGATTGAGAGAGAGAGGGGGGAGAGCACATATAAAGAAAACAAGAAAGAAAGAAAGAGAGAGAGAGAAAGGTACACATAAAGGAAAAAGAAAGATTGAGAGAGGGGGGGGGGGAGAGAACATATAAAGAAAACAAGAAAGAGAGAGAGAGAGAGGGAGAAAGGCACGCATAAAGGAAAAAGAAAGATTGAGAGAGGGGGGGGAGAGCACATATAAAGAAAACAAGAAAGAAAGAGAGAGAGAGAGGATGAGAACCTAGAGAGAGAGAGAGAGAGAGAGGCACACATAAAGGAAAAAGAAAGATTGAGAGAGAGAGGGGGGGGGGGGGGGAGCACATATAAAGAAAACAAGAAAGAAAGAGGGAGAGAGAGAGAGGATGAGAACCTAGAGAGAGAGAGAGAGAGAGGCACACATAAAGGAAAAAGAAAGATTGAGAAAAAGAGGGGAGGAGAGCACATATAAAGAAAACAAGAAAGAAAGAGAGAGAGAGAGAGATGATGAGAACCTAGAGAGAAAGAGAGAGGCACACATAAAGGAAAAAGAAAGATTGAGAGAGAGAAAGAGGAGGGAGAGCACATATAAAGAAAAACAAAAAAGAAAGAGAGAGAGAGAGGATGGGCACCTAGAGAGAGAGAGAGAATGTTCTTATCAACTTGTTGCGATGATGTTTCAAAAAAATATATGTATATAATAAAAATGTAGATGAAACGAGACCCAAAAATACAATCTTCAAAAGAATAACGATTGGTTTTTGAATGAGTGAACCTTACCAACGAGTAGGAGTCGGAACAGCTTCGAACAAGGAAAATATTCCACAGAAGGCTTAAAGATATGGCTTTAAACACCATATAAGGATGCCTTCACGCCACTAAGCTTAATAAGGAACTTGACAAGAGTCTTACGCCTACTTACTCTTCATATAAAAAAAAAATAATAATAATAAAAAAAACATTTTTAACAAAGTCCCTCGGCAGAAAAAAATAAACCTCCCAGGAACCTATTAAAGTAGACTTTGATCGTCTTTTGTGGAATTAAAGTGAAAAGGTCTATTAATTTTTGACGAAACTTCAAAGGGAAAGAGAAAAGAGGGAAATCATATCTCATATATCCATTTCATAAAACATGTCTTGATAAGGGTATTTCTCCAGGAAAGTTTTCTTACTGAACTAAAAAAAAAAGAAAAAAAAAATCAGACAAATAAGGAAAATTTTAAAAATGTAATTCATCTTCACATATAGCTTACAACCAATCATAATCTTAGGATGATTGTAAAAAAATATAAATATACATATAACCGTAAATGTAGATACATACAAATCGAAAAGAAAAAAAGAGAGTTTAAAAGATAAGAAACTGTCAACAACCTTAACAGCGAAACAACCAATAAGGCGAACGAAACGAAAAGAAACAACCGGAATTTTCCCGAGTTTGGCGAAAACAACTTTGGCGTGAAAGCGAAGAGCAAAGTATGTCGTAAGTGAATCTTGTAGTTGGTATAGTGAAGGTTATTGAAAACCGTGATTTTAATAGATGTGGATTACAGACATTGATGATTAGTTTGTCAGAAACGGTGTAGGTTATTCACTGTGCTTAGTCTGCATCAGTGAGATCGAATCATGACATGAGCGCCTAGATAAACAGTTGACATGGGACGCTAGCAAGACAGATACTCATGTTTCCGTCTCGCCTCAACATGACACTGCGTTGCTATGATTTTACAACAGGTGAAAGACCTTGATTACTTGATAGACGATATGCATGATATCCCTTGGTGTATGTTCTATCAGGCAGGTCGACTTCTGTGAGATGAGAGCCCTCCGTGCTCTGACATCTCACCTTAACAGATTCATTGAATGATACTCACGTGGTGTGACCGAGAGTCGAGTACTACCGTGTGTATCTGGGCTGGATCTCTCCCCGGCGAGGCGAGGCTTACTTTTTAATCACTAATATTCATCCACACTGTGTAATAGATGTTGGTTCGCTGTTTCACTCATAGTTCTT
>NW_028234430.1:1596471-1598971 GCF_977035675.1 Penaeus japonicus | reverse complement strand
TCTTTTCTATCCCTTTTTTTAGAATTATTTTTCATTCTTTTCTATCCCATTCCTTCCTGTGAGAGGAAAAAGAAAAAATATATTAATTTTTAATTCATTTTAGAATTATTTTTCATTCTTTTCTATCCTGTGAGAGGAAAAGGGGGAAAAAGTATTGATTTTCTCCTTAGTTTAGATTTATATTTATATATATATTTCTATTCCATTCCTTCCTGTGAGAGGAAAAAGAAAAAGAAAAAAACATTAATTTTCAACTTATTTTAGAATTATATCTTAAAAATGTATATCCTATTCCTTCCTGTGAGAGGAAAAAAGTATTCATTTTCAACTTATTTTAGAATTATATTTTTAATTTTTTTTATCCTATTCCTTCCTGTGAGAGGAAAAAGGGGAAAAAGATAAAGAATAATAATAATAATTTTCTCCCTTTTTTAGAATTATATTTCATTCTTTTCTCCCCCATTCCTTCCTGTGAGAGGAAAAAGGGGGAAAAATATATATATATTAATTTTCTCTTTTTTTTAGAAATATATTTCTTTTTTTCTATCCCTATTTCTAATCATTGTTTTATCCTTTTCTTTATTCTTTATCCTATTTCTATGTTTATTTTTACGATAAGAAGGGATAGATCCCGAGATCCCGGGGAGTTTCCGTGATTAATGGATGTTGTAATTGGATACACTCTGTGTCTATCGTATTGTTATGCGGGATATGAAATAGGCAGATATCGCATTGATTTGCGTTATCGGATACACCCGTCTTATATTCTCTTACCAATTACGAATAGCCAGAAGTAGTATATCAGATATCATTTGAATTCTGTGTACACAATCTATTACAAATATTGCCTTTCGGAAAAAAAAGATGTATTTATATTCCATATACTGTATTGTCGTAATCTATTTTTTTTTTTTTCTTATCCAAGATCGATTCATTATTCATCTATTTTTTTTTTCATTTTCATTTTCAATCGACTCATCTTCACTCACCGTCTCTGCCACAACCCTGTGAGAGTGACAGATAAAAATAAACCAAAAACATATCACTCAGATATAATTATTTCGTAATTTCTCTATCTAATCGACCATGCATTGCACTGTCTCCTTGATCCCCAAGACCGTTCATGCAATTCCATCATAAGTTATCTTGATCAGCTTGCTCTCTCATGCAACAGCCCTTAATGCATGACTTGTTCATGACGATTGCTCTGTTGTTTTCAATATCCCTCTTTCTCTCTTGGGTGGATATTCCTCTTTCTTCGGTCTGTGAGTTTCTCTCTATCTCTCTCTCTGTCACTCTGGCTATCTATCCATCTATCTTTTGTTTATTGGTTCATCTTATAGGAATGAAAAATTGAATCTCTCTCTATGTGTGTGTGTGTGTGTGTGTGTCTATCTTTATATCTCCCTCTCTATCTCTTCTCTCTAACTATCTATCCCTTCCTCACCTTCCATATTCACCCCCCCCCCCTCCCCACCCAGCCTCCCCCAGCCTTCCTCTCTTTTCATCAAACACAAGAGCATTCCACTTCACCAACGCCCCCAAACATTTCCACATGATAAACTCGCTTCATTCCGGATGGTTGTGTGGGAAACACCGCATCCCATAGGAAATGACCTTATGTTTACTTTCCCCGTCGGTTGGGTCACATAGCCGAGGAACAAACATGTGTCTACGTGTCTGTGTAAGTGGGTGTGTGTCTAAGTGGGAAATGTGTCTGGGGGAAGGGTGTTAATGTGTGTGTGGGGGGGTGGAGTGGGGGTGGGGGGGGTGAGTGGGGGGGTGTGGGTGTGGGTGTGTTTGTGTAAGTGTGTGTGGGTGTGTGTGTGTGTGCTTCAACGATCAGACGAATGGATGGGTGTACCTGCGTGTGTGTGTTTGTGTGTATGTGTTAATGCGTGTATATGTTCCTGTATGTGTGTTCACGAAGCGAAACTTGTCTGATCAAATATGAGTTTATTCCCGCTTCTCTAAACAGTAAATAAGGCTCAACTAGATCTAACATTTAAACGGAAATAACTTAACTCATCCACGCTGCCAAGTGGAAATGTGGACCAGTAAAGTTAGCGAAAACATTTCAGGAAATTACTGCGTTTAAGTTGATATCATCAAGATTATCACTAAGACATCATCACCAATATACTATCACATTAACATTACCAAGTTAAGCATATGTTTCCCAAGATTAAAAAATAGTTATTTGAAATAGACATATTCCGGCCATTTATTACACTAAATTCGTGGAAACGTGGATAAACAGAAGGGAGACAAAATAGAGAAAAGTTGAAATGTGGAAGAAATAGAGGCGAGGAGAGCGGAAGGAGATAAAGATGAGAGGATAATTACAGGATCATCAGAGAGCAGGATGAATAAATAATAGGAGTATTGGCGAATGAACAGAGGAGATAGAGAAAATATATGATAAATAGAAGAAATAGAGGAGAAGAGAAACAGGGGAGCTAGACAGAACAGAGAACGAACGCAAGGAATGGAGGACAGG
>NW_028234430.1:1578971-1586471 GCF_977035675.1 Penaeus japonicus | reverse complement strand
ATTAGGTAGTTAGGTTGGGAGTTAGGATTAGATTACAGGTTAGTGTTGGGTTGGGCTTAGGGTAAGTTTAGTTAAGGTTAGGTTAGGTCATATTAGGTTAGGTAGGTTAGGTTAGGTCAGATAAGTGTCAGGTTAGGTTAGGTTTTAGTTATGGTTTAGGTTAGTAAGGTTAGGTTAGGTAGGTTAAGGTTAGGGTTAGGTTTCGGTTTAGGTTTGGTTAGGTTAGTATAGTTAGGTTAGGTTAGTTCAGATTAGTTTTAGGTAATGTTAGTAGTTAGGACATATTATGTTAGGTTTTTTTAATTTATATAATTATTTTTGGTTTGGTTTGCTTAGGTTAGGTTTGGTTAGGTTATGTCATATTAGGTTAGGTTAGGAAGTCGGGTTTAGGTTAGGTTAGATAAGGTTGGTTAGGGTTTAGGTTTGAATTAGGTTAGTTGTAGGGTTGTTAGGTTTTGGTTAGGTCGGTTGGTAGGTTAGGTTTGGTTAGGTGAGGTAGGTTTGGTTAGTAAGTTTTGGTTCGGTTAGTCGTCTCGGTATTGTTAGGTTAGTTGGTTAGGTAATGGGCTAGGTAGGTTAGGGGGGGGTCAAAATTAGTAGGTTTGTTTGGTTAGGTTAGGTTAGTTTGGTTTAGGTTAGTTTTGGTTTGGTTGGTTAGTTAGGTTTGGTTGGTTGGTAGGTTTGGGTTAGGTTAGGTTTGGTTAGGTTAGTTAGTTTAGGTTTGGTTTGGTTTGGCTTAGGTTTGTGATTAGGTTAGCTTATGGTTGGTTAGGTTGGTTTAGGTTCGGTTTGGTTAGGTAAGAGTTTGGTTAGGTTAGGTTTAGTTTGTTGGGGGGGGGTATAGATTTTGGTGTAGTTAGGTTAGTTTAGTAGTTAGGAGAATCAAGGCACCTTTTAGGTTAGGTAGGTCAATTAGGTAGGTTGTTGTTAGGATAGATAGTTAGGTCAATTAGGTTTAGGTTAGGTTAGGTCAGATAGGTTAGGTTAGGTCAAAATAGGTTTAGGTCAGAATTGGTAAGGTAGGTAATGTTAGGTTAGTTAGATTAGGTTTGGTGGGTAGGAGAATCAAGGGCACCTGTATTAGGTATAGGTTAGGTCAGATAGTTAGGTGGGTTGGTTAGGTTAGGTTAGGTTAGGTCAGATAGGTAGTTAGGTTAGGTTAGGTGGGGGGGGGGGGGGGGGGGGGGGATCAGGTAATTTAGGTTTAGGTAAGGTTTAGAGTTAGGTTTCGTGGTCAGATTTAGGTTAGGTAGGTAGGTAGGTTAGGTTATAATCAGGTTTGGTTAGGTTAAGGTTAGGTTAGGTCAGATTAGGTTCGGTCAGATTAGAGTTAGGTTTGGTATCGGGTTTAGGTTAGGTCAGATTAGGATAATGTTGGTTTATTTTAGTCAGAAAGGTTAGTTAAGTACGGTTACTGACCGCATACGTTTCGGTAGGTCGAATAGGTCCGCAGATTAGTTCGGTTAGTTCGGCCGATAAGGTTTAGCATTAGTTAGGATAGGTTAGATAGGTTAGGTTCAGATTAGGTTAGGAAGGTTAATTTAGGTTTAGGTTAGGATCAGATTAGGTTAGGTTAGGTCAGAATCAGTAAGGACCGATAGGTTAAGGGAGGTTTAGGTCAGATTAAGGATTAGGTTAGGTTAAGGTTAGTTTTAGGTCAGGTTAGGTTAGATAGTTAGGTTAGGTTAGGATATTTTAGGTCAGATTAGGTCAGATTAGGTTTAGGTTATGGTCAGATTAGGTTAGGTTAGGTCAGATTAAAAGGTTGGTTTGGATTGGTTAGGTAAGGTAGGTTTAGGTCAGATTTAGTAGGTTAGGTTTGTCAGATTAATATATGGTTTGTTTGGTCACGGTTAGGTTATGAGGTCAAGGTCAGATTATGTTAGGATTTAAGGTTAAGGTCGGTTAGGTGGGTAAGGTTAGGTTAGATTCGAGGACAGATTAGGTTAGGTTAGGTTAGGTATAGGTATCAGGTTTTGGTAAGGCAGCTAGGTTAGGTACAGATAGGTTAGGTTAGGTTAGCGTCAGATTAGGGTTGGGTAAGGCTAGCTAAGGTGGGGGGAGGTTAGGGTAAGGTTAGGTTAGAGTTAGGGTTAGGTTAGGTGAGTATGAAAGGTAAGTTTAGTTTAGTAAGGTAGTATAGTTAGAGTTAGGTAAGGTAGGTTAGGTTAGGTTAGGTTAGGACAGATTAGGTTAGATTAGGTTAGGGTTAGGTTAGGTTATGGTCCAAGGTTAGGTTAGGTAGGTTAGGTTAGGTTTAGGTAGGTTAGGTTTAGGTATGTCAGTTTAGGTTAGGTTAGGCTAGGTTAGGTTTAGTTAGGTTCAGGTTAGGCTAATAGGTTAGGTATGTTTAGGTTAGATTAGGTTAGGTTTAGGTAGGTTAGATTAGGTTAGGTCCGATCGGTTAGGTTAGTGTTAGGTTAGGTAATATTTAGGTTAGATTAGGTTCGATAACGATATACGATTAGGTTAGTTAGGTTAGGTTTAGGTTATCAGTTTAGATTAGGTTAGGTTAGAGTTTGGTTTAGGTCAGATAAGGTAGGTTAGGTAGGTATTAGGTTTGGTTAGGTTAGGTTAGGTTAGGTTAGGTTTGGTTTGGTTAGGTTTGGTTAGGTTAGGTTAGGTAGAGTTAGGTTAGATTAGGTTAGGTTAAGTTAGGAGAATCAAGGCACCTGTTCTAATCAACACAACACGTGGCATTAAGACGATAATGATAAGGAGAGGTGATATCAGCATCCTTATCACCGCAGTCAGGTCTTTTAAGGACAATATATATATTTTTTTTTTCAGCAAGCAGAGAGTCAGTTAGTTAGTTCCTCTTGGTTGTCGCTGGCGTCGGCGGGTCGGAGAGCAGGTGAGGCTGTCATGCGTGCGTACACCAGTTGGATGCCAGCCAACCTCACGCCCTCACTCCCACTCCTCCCCCCCTCCCCTCCTTCCCTTCCCCTCCCTTAAGCCCGACAATACCTTTTCCTTTCCCCAACTGACCCGAATATTTTCTCCTTTCTCCCTATAACTCCCCTTCTTTTCCCTCGTCACTCCCTATTCTCTCATGACTCCCCTCTCTTTCTTTCTTATACCGCAATGCCCCTTCTTGGCTCCCTCGAAACTCCCTTCCCTTTTCCTCTCCCTTTCCCCCAACTTATTCCTTTCCCTCTTTCTATTCCCTCCTTTTTTTTCCTCTCCCATCCTCAAGCTAACCAAATTCCCTTCCTTTCCCCTTCACAACTCCCCTTCCCTACCTTTCGCCCCTTCCCCAACCGACCCCAATACCCATCCTTTCCCTAGCCCATCCCAATACCCCTTCCTTCCCCACCCTACCCCAATACATTCCCTTCCCCAATACCCTTTCCTTCTCTCACTATTCCCCTTCCCTTCCTACCTTTATCCCCCTGCGCTTCTCCCTTCGCACTGGCAGCTGACAACGTGTTTAGTTATAAATATATATGTGTGTATGTGTCTCGATGGATGCCGCTGTATACTAGTGCATGAGTTTATGCGCAAATGCGTTGATACTTCTCTCTCTCTCTTTCTCTTTCTCTCTCTCTCTCTCTCTCTCTCTCTCTCTCTCTCTCTCTCTCTCTTTTCCTCTCCTCTCCTCTTCTCTCTCTCTTTTCCTCTCCTCTCCTCTTCTCTCTCTCTTTTCCTCTCCTCTCCTCTTCTCTCTCTCTTTTCCTCTCCTCTCCTCTTCTCTCTCTCCTCTCTCCTTCTAACTCTCTCTCTTCGATCTCTCAATCTCTTCTAACCACGAACTCTCTCTTTCTATCCACTCTCTCTCTCTCACCCTTCTCTCTCTCTCTCACTCACTCTCAGACTCCGTCTTCTTCCCTCTATCTTTTTATCTATCTAACTATCTATCCTATCTAATCCTTTCTATCTCATCTATCTATCCTCCTCTTCTCTCTCTCTCTCTCTCTCTCTCTCTCTCTCTCTCTCTCTCTCTCTCTCTCTCTCTCTCTCTCTCTCTCTCTCTCTCTCATTCTCTCTCTCTCTCTCTCTCTCTCTCTTTCCTTCTCTCTTTTTTGTCTAATTATCTATCTACCTACCTATCCCCCCATCTATTTTAAGTTAGACAGATAGATAAGTACATAAGTAGAAAAAAAAATACATATACCGATTATTCTCTGTCCTTCTCTCTGTCTCTTTAAACCAACACCAACGAAGTCAAAGTAAATATCAATTGCGCAAGAAGATGCAAGCCCTCCAGTTGCACACAAGCACACAGCTTCCAGTCAAGACCACCTACCTGCAAGACGAGTTCCCACGCCCACATGATTTTGCCGGGCGTCCGTAGCGTGCATGGTGGGCGTCAATCACCAAGATTTTCTCATTAAGACCCAAATCCGACCGTACTCCCCGCGTGCCTAAAAGCGACTGAACTGGGAGTGCCTACTTGCCCTACCTCGTGGGTCCCTTGCCCCCCCCCCCCTTCCTGCCCTCTCTCCCTTCGCTCGGTGCCTTGCCCGTAACCCATCTGATGTTGAAAGTTTACGAGATATGACTTGTTTATTTTCTATATCTCTGGGGAATGCTCTAGTTGTTTTGTTATTGTTGTTGATGTTGTTGTTTTTTTGTTTTGTTTTTTTGCTTTATTTCTGGGTCTTCTTACTTAATGAGAGAGGTGGCTTCCTGAGAGATGTGTCTTTTTTATTGATGTTTCTTAGATATCCAGCTCTTTATTGCTGTTTTTCTTCTTCTTCTTCTTTTTCTTCTTCTTCTTTTTGTCTTTACATTTCGGTCTGCCTGCTGACTAACACAGATGCTCGCTGCTCTCCTGATCTCAGGACTTCTGTTTACAATCATCTATGCTTTCTGTTGACTTATTTAAACCTCCTGTTCTACATATCGCATGTTGTACGCTCTCCTTCTTCCTTAGATTTTCCTTCCCCCTTTTTATTAAATCTTCCAGTAACGTTGAATCGCGTCACATTATCTCATAACCTCCTTATCCTTCGTGTCACACGTTCCACGGGCCTTCCTCCTTTTCTGTCTTTCCTTCTCCTTTCCCAGATTATCCCTTACGTTTCTCCTCCTTTCCCTTCTTCCTCTCCACGCCCTCTTCACCTCCAAGTAGTAAAGGCCGCAACAACCAAACAACAAAAACAACCACCAAAATTACGAGGGCCACTAAAAGGTCGAGTCACGGCGAAGGGTTGTCGTGAGGGGTATTTTTCCTGGCGAGAAAACTGTCATAGGAATCCGTAACGTCCGTTCTCACTCGGTTACCGAAGGTCCTTGAAAGCTTCATTGCTTGCTTATGCGGCCGAGCCAGCCATCATGGGCATAACTCGAGACACACCGCTGTTAACGCGGCATAGCAACGCGATGTGAATAAACGTCGGTTGGATGCGGGGCGTTAGGGAACATCTCCGATTCTATGTGAACATGAAGTATCACGTTAAATCGAGTGACATGTAGAATCTAAGCCGAGAAATAGATAAATCTGGGGTTCTCCTAAAACAGCCGGCAGACCAGACGAGCCTCCGGCCGGCATAGTAAACATGGAGAAAACATCATTAGCGAGCCGTGACGGGATATGCCGAGATAAACAAGGAGAGTTACATTTTATCGTCAGCCATATTACCCGCTGTACAGACTGACGTTCCTTGCTCTTACTTGCTAAAACATCCTTTGAAAAAAAGGACTTCTATATATAGATCCTTCAACAAGTGACTTAGCCAAGAAACATTCGTTCCCACACTCTTCTTCGTCTATAACACTATACCTCTGACGCAATCCCCTCCACCTAAAATTGGGGGAGAAAAAAAAAAGGAAAATAAAAACGCATAGCAAGATTCACCACAACGTTGGGAGAACTGCATCCCCTCCCCCTCCCCCTCCCCCTCCCCCTCCTCCTCTCTTTTTTTCTTTACCTTTTAGCATGGTTGGTGGAAAAAAAAAAAAACAAAAAAAAAAAACCGGTGGGTGGGCCGAAATAAGTTGTTTTTTTTTGTGTTTAAGTCGTAAATAGTAGTGTAAGTGATTTAAGTATGTGAGGAGGAGCGAGCGGAGAAAGCGGTTTTATAGGTCTGTTGTTCGAGTCGCGTGTTGGGCCGGAGCCGTGGGGGTGTTGCGTGGGTTCTTGTGTTGTTTGGTGTTCTGTCTCTGCCCCGGGGAGTGGGCACAGAACTGCGAGATATTTTAGTTCCTGGGCCACCATGTTAGGGGGTCGGGTGGGGTGGGGAGGGGGGCTCTCAGGGGCTCTGGTGGGGGGGTCTGGGGGGTCTAGGTGGGGGTGGGGGGGTAGACCGGGAGAGGAAGCACCGGGCGTTACGAAGGAGGGGGAAAACATGGAGGTAGTTCGAGGAAATAAATTGATTGTGTGTGCGTTTGAGTATCTATGTATCTTTGAGTAAGTGTATGTGTGTACGTGTCTGTGCGCAAGTGTATGTATGTAGGTATGAGTAAGGGTGTGTGCGTATGTATATTTGTATGTACGTGTATATTTATGTGCGTGTTCGTGCGCGAGATAGAGAAACATAGTGAGAGAATGAGACAGATAAACTGATTGTACGAATATCATTACCGCTTAAACGTGAACTTACAAAGGACTGAATTGCTTTAGTGTTTATATGCATATGCGATGAATGTCTGTGTGATGAATGTACCTTAGACTATTGCATGGGATTTATAGGACACATAGGAATGATATATGACGCTATCTCCACATGAGTGTGTATATGTGTGTGATAAATGTTTCTCAGACAATTGAATATGACTTCTAGATTAGACAGGAATAAGATATAAAGCCTTCCACAAACAAACCCAAACACGAACAACGTATACCCACACCTGCAAACACAGATACCCACCCCCCCTCAAAAAAAAAAAAAAAACACTCTTCCTCTCCCTTCACCCCCTCCCTCCCTCCCTCCTTTCACCCCTTCCTCCCTCCCTCCCTCCCTCCCTCCTTTCACCCCTTCCTCCCTCCCTCCCTCCCTCCCTCCTTTCACCCCTCCCTCCCTCCCTCCTTTCACCCCTCCCTCCCTCCGCTCCTTTCACCCCCTCCCCCTCCCATCCTCCCATCCCATCTTTCCCTCCCCCCTCCCCTCCTTTCAACCCCCTCCCTCCCTCCCCTCCTATCACCCCCTCCCTCCCTCCCTCCTTTCACCCCCCACCCCTCCCTCCTTCCCTCCTTTCACCCCCTCCCTCCCCCCCCCCACACACGCATTCACACACACACGCACACAAAACACACACATGCAAAATGATTACATAACCTATTGGCCAGACGTCAGATGATAAAGCAAAACCACCGCCACCCCTCCCCTTCCTTTGTGATTATCGCTGGTTTTTTGTGTGTGAGAGCGTACTCCGGTAAAGTATAAACAGATCTGGTATAACAGGGAAATCTCCCCGCGCTATGGGTGTGTGAGGCTGGTGAAGTGGTTTTATATGGTTTGTGCTGAGGGATTGTGTGTGTGGTGTTGGGTTGTGTGTCTGGGCGTCTTTGTGAGGTGAGTGAGGGTGTTATGGTGGGTGAGCATTGGATGTTGGTGT
>NW_028234430.1:1556471-1563971 GCF_977035675.1 Penaeus japonicus | reverse complement strand
TATGAAACATCTGGTATAAATTACAAAACTTATGTACGTACTCTACCCACATGGATACCTGCCTACCGCCGGAGCAACACGCGACTAATCTCCTCTTTTTTTTTCTTCTTTTTTTTTATTTATTTATTTCTCGTCATACATAAACTGAAAACTGCACTGACATCTAACACAGGCTGGTAAAAAACTCTTCATGAACTCCTGGACAGCAGAGAACACCACCCAGGTCGAAGCCTAAACCTACTGTTGTCACTTTATACATTTAAAAAAAAAAAAGAAAAATGAAAAAAAAAAAAAAAAAAGATTCTATTTAGCGGAGTGTGAAGAAGAAGCCAGCCACGAGCCTATGGCCATGGGAAGCCGTTCAAGGGGGGGAGGGAGAGGGAGAGGGAGTGGGAGGGGGGCGTGGGAGGGGGAGGGGGCAAGGGGGAAGGGGATGGGAAGGACTTAGGGAGAGTGAGATTCAGCATGTTTTTTTTTTTTTTTCTTTTTTTTAAACATTTTTGAGGGAGTTGCATTAGAAGATGGAGAAAAGCTATGTACACACAAAATGCTCTCAAAATATAAGCTATAAATACGGAGAGGAACGTGAGGTAAACTAGTCATGGATGGAATACGGTGCCACACACGTCACCAGCAACAGCGCCTGCGCCCTCGGCCTCAACCGAGGGCGAGAAACAGAGCTACACTATCTAAAAGTGTATAACAAAGAAGAATTAAAAATATATATAAAAAAAAATGATAATGATAATAATAATAATAATAAGTGAGAATAAATAATGCACATTAATAGTAAACACAAGAACATTTCTAATATAGAAAAAGACTGGAACAAGACACGTTAGGTACTGGGAGAGAGGTTGGGTGAGACCGCTAGCTGGAGTGGAGGGGGGGAGAGGGGGAAGGGGGGAAAGGGGAGGGGGAGGAGGGGGGGAGAGTGAATTGTCCATGAGTGCTAGTGGTGATGCTGCAACTACACACAGCCACCACCGTCATCACCACCACTGTCATCACCACCACTGGCTCACCACCAATACCACCACCACCACTACAGGCGCCACGGGAAAGACTGGGAAGGGGGAAGGAGGTGGGGGGGCTTGGGGGGTGGGGGGAGGGGCCCTGGAGCCACGAGGGGGGACAACACATTAACGATGAGATCATGCGGCGCACCCGACCCTTCCCACGGTACCCCGGGACTCGACCTTACAACAAACATCCCACCAATGCGCATGGCACGCACGCCCTAGAAGAACACGCAGAGTATCACAGTCATACTAGTGCACCGGTGGCGGCGGCGGCGGCGGCGGGGACGTCGGCCTGTGCACACAACTACCATACCATTCAGAAGAAGAAGAAGAAGAAGCGGTACCTGTGGTGGTGGACAAGTTGCAGAAAGATATGGTGCCTGGTCGGTCGCCGTGGGGGTCACTATAAGAAGGGGTGGTGGGATGGCCTCCCTAAGCCACCACCATCACCACCATTGCACACCAACCACACCTACAGGAGTTGTCGACACTAAAGTATGCACACTACTACATATTCTCTCTTCTTATTGCTTAGTAAGTTAATCAATGAAAATCAAAAAGAAAGATTCAAAAAAAAAAAATGAACCATGAAAACGTATGGAAAAAGAAAAAGTCCTTTTTATTTCTCTCTTAAAAAAATGGAGCCACAGCTGGAAAAATGGTATTCACGGTCATATCATGATCTGGAGTGTGGATGAGCTATTGAATTTTACACGTTTATTGAGGCGAGACATTTATGCCAAAACATTATAACTTGCATAGATTACAGTCGTTTTGATTTTAATTTTTTTCCTACAAACAGTTATTATGTTTGCCATCAAGCAGGTGGTGTGATATGTCTGTCAGGGTCATGGAAACGATAAAGCAAAGTCGTAGGAATCGAGGGCAGAACTATCTCAAGTGGGTCAGCCACGTGAGAGTCCGGCTGGCAGTCTGAAGGAAATATATTTAAGGTTATTTAGCTGCCTGAGCTGCACCAGTACTTCTTTTTTTGTTTTTGCTTTCTTCTATTATTTTTTTTCTCCTCTTTTGTTTTATTTCCAGTATTGAGCTACAGGTAAACTCCTGGGTCACTGTGAAATGATGTCAGCACGGTCTGTAAACTGCTACATTAAAACCTTAATGATGCAAACATTTACAATCTCTTAACAACATACAGATGAAAATGGCAAAAAATGCTTTAAAAACTCTATTGTAAAAGTATTTGTATGACGAATATTCCTTTGTTCAATGAAGTTAACTCTAAAAAATGGAAAAAAAATAAATAAATCTATACATTACATTATGTATACAATAGTCTGGCTTTCCCTAAAAAAAATTACATTACAGACTTACAAACTGGTTAGTTTATGTAACCAATGAAACATCTAACAATATATACTCTTGTAGATAACAAAGACCATACATACAACCAACATTTATTACAACCATTCCACCCAAAATGACCCACAACAACCCACCCCAAAATAACATTAATTATTCACATTAACCCTCCCTTTCTATAATATGCTCACAGTACAACCATCCACTTCCCTGCTGAGACTATCATTGTACCAAGAAAATAAAACGAAAACAAAAGACAAAAGAATGGACTGGTGATTTCAAAAGCTCTAACTGTACCGTAATGAACCCAATTGAAATTCTGCAAACTATCCGAGTGATTAGAAACACTGACACTTTTGAACTAGACTGGACTCTCTAATATATCACAAAAAAGACTACCACAGTATTGAGTGATTGCTTTGCTTTATGGCTTGAAACATTTTTTTAAAAATTATACTTTGCGAGTGATGGCCTACCAAGATCCTTCCTTCCTCACACACTATCTACATCTATTCAGCTTTGAGACTGTGCTGACATACACCTTCATCAAATAGCAAAACTTGGTTACACTAGTTCTCATATTCCTTTTTTTTTTTTCAATAGGCATTCGACTTGTTGTTTGTTTGTTTGTTTTGTTTTTTTGTCTTTTTTTTTATTAGATAATAAGCACTCTTAATAAAAATTATGAGCAGTTGTGGAAATCAAGTTTTACATTTGTCCACAGCAAATCAATTGTCACTGGATGAATGAAGTTCACATTATTATCAAGGGTCATAACCAATTTCTACTGCTATATGATGCTTGGAACACAGCTGGGCACCACAACCCTGCCTGTCTACTGCTTGTGGGCAGACACCAGGTTTCAAACAGTTGGATACAAGAGTTACGTATCAATCAATAATTGGATACAGACGCCAGATGCAAAGCCATGGCCTTTACAATGTTACACATTATTTGTCGATATCAAAGTAATTCAACACAGTCAAATAGTATATCTGAGCAATCAGAGGTCACTGAAACTAGTATAATGAGATTCTTAACATGAGCTTACTGTGAAGTAGAAAGTACCCTTGAGAAAATTCATGGCTTCACAAACTGTATTAGATAGTCTGTGATAATTTTGTTTTAAGGTGGGAGGTTGTCACTACAAATCATTAAACTGCAAATATGGGTGGTAGATATAAACAAGTGTGTTAATATCCTCAAAAACATCTGTCAACACTGTGCGCATGAGTGATTGATGACTATATTGCACCAAAAGAGTATTGTGCTCTCCATACAAAAGGGTCTGGCTTCTTAATGCTACTTTACATTATCTGTTGGAAGGAACTGTCTCACACATAAACTTCTTCACAAGCCTCCTGGACTGGGTGCCAAAACCTATTATTTTTTCTTAACCTCATGGAAACCAAATGTAATTCCTCTTTCACTTCCACACACACACATCTCCACATCACAAGTTTCTGTCTGGGACATAAGTTTGTCAAGATATTACACGTGGGGTAAGCTCAGTTCACTTCTGGCAGGACCTTCCAGTTTTTAGTTCACTTTCAATAGGACTTTTTAGCCCTAATTCACTGTTGTGGAGGACTTTGTCCCCAGGTTCACTGTTACAAAGGACTTTTTATTTATTTTTGTCCCCTGATTTTCTAGTGCAGTGGGACTACCCTTTCCTGGCAGGTTGGTTGGGACCATCCAAGCAGGTGGTACCTAGCGTTTGTTAGCTACGATGATAACTGCCCCAAAGCGGCTGGGTCAGTCAGCCTGTTACACGGCTCATGAGATCACTGGCCATTATTGGTGCACAACGCAGGAATGGTGATGCAACAGTCGACACTGTTCACTGAGGGGAGGAGTGCTGCTGTAGTGCATCACAATGCTTAGCAATTATTATTACCCTGTCATATTTAGCAAACACTCCCTTCTCCACACACAGAGAACAGTTTACATACAATAAGTCTTTCAAGTACCACAACCTCCTTCACTTTATCACTTGACAGTGAGGAGATGGAAGTGGAGCTTACCAGGTGCTCTAGGGTAACAAATATATAAAAAAGCTAAAACAAGGAACTGACACTGAGACAATACAGTGAGCATGGGAAACAGTGAGACCTATTTCCTTTACACGGCTAGTACACTACACCAGAGTACTTCTATTGTTACTATCCTTGCACCTTAAAATCCCCCAAAGCCCATGCCCATACTGGTCTGCTTAATGCGCTCCAGCACGGCATTCTGGGAGTAGCCTTGAGTATAGGGGGAGTTAGCGTAGGGGGACGGGTAGGGGAAGCGAGGGGAGGGAACATGGAACCCAGGAGCTGTGGGAGGGTACGGGAACGTAGAGTGCCCGGGAGGGGGGTATCCGGGGGCAGCTTCACTATATTGTGAATATGGGTATGGTAGCTGTGACCCTGCCATCCCCATAGAG
The DNA here is from genome assembly GCF_977035675.1 of Penaeus japonicus. Lineage (NCBI taxonomy): Eukaryota > Metazoa > Arthropoda > Malacostraca > Decapoda > Penaeidae > Penaeus > Penaeus japonicus. Next base: position 1,559,198 of record NW_028234430.1, on the reverse strand, counting down.
GAGTGTAGAGCACCCATGGGTCCCATTGAGGAGCTACCCATACTTGAGCTCATTGGTGTGGGTGAGCTCATCAAACTGGGAGATCCCATAAATGATGAGCCCATGGGAGGTGTGGGAGCCAACATAGATGGGCTCATAATGTCTGGGTATGACGAGTGAGAAGGGGGCGGCCCAGGAGCAGTTGGAGGAGCAGGAGAATAGGACTGGCTGTACATGGAGGGTGAGGGGGCAGGGGCACTGCTCGTCAACGATGACACACTGAATGAGCTGGTCGACGCTTGCGGTGACCCCAGATCATAAGCACTGCTATAAGACATAGTCGTACTAATGCTGCTATTGGCCAGTGAGCTCACACTGAAATTTGTACTGAGGTTTGTACTGTTGGAGCTGTAGTGTGGGGAGTATGGGTGTGAGGACTGCGGGGAGCCATAGTGAGAGGTGGAGTATGCTGAAGCTCCTGAGCTGCTGACCCCTGGGTAGCTCTGATACGTGGAGGTGGGCGGAACGTGGCCGGGACTGAAGGGGGCGGACCCCGCAGGAGGGCCGGGAGTGGTTGGGTTGGAACAGGGGGCAGAGTTAGAGTGAGCAGAATGTTGGCTGCTTGTCTCGTGCTCATTTAAGCTGGGTATCTGGTCCACTAACGACTCCAGGCCTGACAAGCTCTTTGACGCTATGTCTCCCTTGTTCACCAAGGTTGGAGACTGTCCAGGGTGTACTGCAGGCTTGACCATCGATGGTGAATGCGATGCATTGGAAGGATAAGAAGGGTAGTTCTGGTAAGAACTGCCATCAACAGGGGTCGTAGGGTTTGAGAACTGGCCAGGCATGGTTGGCGTGAGCTGGGGCTGGTCCCTAGAGTTTAAAGGTACAGATGCCTTCCCATCCTCCTGATGACCTGGGGTTAGGGCTGTTGAGCTCTGTGTGTCTGAAGCACCAATAGACATATCTCCTTCTGGCATACTGCTAGGAGGCTCAAAATCGGGCTGGGCCATCAGTGGTGATCCAGGGGGAGAAGAGAGCCCTAAGTGGTGCTCTTCTTCCACCTTGAGTTCTGATGGTGTGTCAGCCTGGCTGTAAGGTGTTGTTCTGTGCTGCTGCTGCTGCTGACTCTGCTGCTGCTGCTGCTGGAGCTGACTGCCCACTGGACCAGGGGAATAACCAGGTGACTGGCCAAACTGCTGCTGGGGTGTTGGCCCTCTTGGTAACATGGCTGCAGTGTGACCTGGGGTCTGATTGCCAGCGTTGTGGTTGGGGGTGAGGCTCCCTCCTCCGTGCACTGGGGTGTGGCCACCGTACTGGGGAGAGAAAGTCTGAGCACCTGGGTTGGGACTAAAGCCCGTCGGCGACATCATGCCGTTCATATGCGTCATCCCCACTGGTTGTGGAGGCTGTTGTTGACTTAGTGATTGTTGTTGTTGACTTAATTGTTGCTGCTGACTTAGTTGTTGCTGCTGACTTAGTTGTTGGTGTTGTGGGTGTTGCTGGTGTTGTGGATGTGGCTGTGGCTGGTGTTGCTGATGTGGTTGATGGGGCTGATGGGGCTGATGGGGCTGGTGCGGCTGATGGGGCTGATGGGGCTGCGGGTGCTGGGGATGCTGCTGTAAATGCGGATGCTGCTGCTGCTGAGCCGCGAGCATTTCCTTGAGAGCCTTCGGCTTCCGCCCCGGTCGCTTGGGAGGGGGTATCGTCCCGTCCTCCAGGACCTTCTTGGGCCGCCCTCTCTTCTTCTTGACGGGCTCCTCGCCGTTGAACAGCAGTGGGTCCATGTTCATCGGGCGTGGCCGAGGACGGGGGGGAGCATTGGGGTCGTCCGGGGTCTTCTTTGGCCTTCCTCGCTTTTTCCTGATGGGAATTGTGGGACAATCCATACAGTCTAACTGCTCTCTGGTCATCCCATTTAGGTTGAAGAGTGTCTTGGGCATGTTTTTACTGATTTCGTCCTCGTCCACATCCCCCTCGAGCTTGGTGGAGACATCAGGCTCCTCCTTGATGGTCAGCATGCTATCTCCGTCTATGGGTGAGCTCAAGGGATCAGTCGTCGGACAGATCTCCCCGGGCTGCCCCTCACACCCATGCTCCTGTTTCTCACTATGTTCCATTTTGTAAGACTTTGCTTTCACATTCACAAAAGTAATCTCCTCCTCATTCAGCTCATCTAGCGTTCCCTTGAGGAAGTCGCGGAACTTCCTCAGAGCGGTGTAGAATGGGACTTTGTCGAGGGCTCTGGGAAGTTGAGCACATCGAGCTGAGGATGAAGGCATCACCCACACATGCTGGAAGAGAGAAAGAGATTCAGTATTGCAGTCAACTTAAAATCAATACTTGTACAAAAAAATCAAAGTTTTAAACTTGTTTTACTAAAACTTTACAAAATATTCTAAATTTCCTTTGGCACAATTGTATTCTCTAATTAGTTTTGGATACAATTAATTGAAATCTACATCATGGATAACCTTAGAAAACCTTTTATTAAGCAAAACATTATCCATAAATAAATATAATTATCTTTCTTGTATGTAATATAACTGTTTGTCCTAGAAAACTATTCCATAATTTAAGACTTTACAGGCTGATCAAAATTAATGACCAAAACTCACAAACTAACATTCATTTTGCTGATTAAAAATTCCAAAACTGCTCCTTTGATATATCTTTTATAATCTAGTTCTCAAATAAAGTACTGACCATAAGAACTGTCTTACAGAAAAAGACACAAATATCAACTTT
>NW_028234430.1:1533971-1541471 GCF_977035675.1 Penaeus japonicus | reverse complement strand
ACCATGATTAAACTGTTCATCCGGGCACGGGCCCATTGGTTGGCTTGATGCAGGCAGCTGCTGCAGCCTCACTGATAATTAGCAGTAGTATGCACTCATACATGAATTTGGAACTTCAGATTTTGAGCTTTATCAAAATTTCTTTCATGTCTGATTATAGCAAACAAATTGTCATCCAATATGGTTGTATGATATATATGATGTTCTCTGGAATGTTCCCCTACCTTGCTTTTAACTTAGTTTACAAATGCATTTAGGATTATTTTACTACTAGATGAACACAATGAGGCTGTCCAGTGCTACATATCAACCCCAAAGCTTACTGTCCAGTCTATGCAAGGACAAAAACAAACAGAAAAACATCTGAAGAGACTGAATATCTGTTAACCATAATTTTCATGGATGATTAGCAATCTTATCGGTGACAACCACAGACTGGCAAGAACGAGCTTATAAGAGGGTTGAGGGGAAAACCTTAAAGGCAGTGCCTGATCCCGTTCCATAATACTCACAATGACTATATCCAGGTTGGGTCCTAGATGGTCGGGTAACGTCTTCTTGGTCACTTCGTCCTCCGGAATACCGTCAAATCGGTCAACCTTTTTCCGCTGTTTGACCACCGACAGGACTGGTTTGCCGTCGGGCCCGACTTGCTTCCACTTGCGCTTCTTGGCTTCGTGGGCAGCTTGAGCAGCAGCTATTGCTAATGGATCCCCACTGCAAAGAAAGTGCGTGTGAGATACTGGTACAGCATACTTGCAGTCGGTCTTGGTTAGTTTGGGATGTATATAGGAAGATTTGCTGATATATCACCATTAATATTAGTATCCGAAAGAGGAAAAAGTGTGACCACATTCTATGCTTACATTAATACAACCAATAGAATAGAATATGAAGGGAAAAATGGTAACCCAACTATGACATTTAAACTTTAGCAAAAACTTTCATCATTTTGGTCAGTTAACAAGATCCAAGAGTATTCCAGTATGAACATTTCTTAAGGTGTGAAGTTAATTCATTGATAAGGTGAATTCTGACTTTCCCTGATCAATTTCTAACCTTCACTGGAGTAGTGTACATGTCTGAAATGGAAGTAGAGTTCTGCATATAAAAAGTTTGGCTTCTGCATCTACAAATTTCAGCTGATAATGTGCTTTATGATGCAATAAACTGAGAGAAAATGGGCACTAAAGCAATTCTTTTAAACAGCTCTTTAAAAAAACAAAATCTTGGTGAGACTTTACATACATGACATGAATTCATCTACAAACAAGGCCCCTCACACAATTCCTACCCAGAAGGTTTCCTTTGCCTATCCTGCGAGCACTGGGCTTCTCGTAAAAGCGAGGATCACTTTTGAACAAGCCTTTGACAAGCCGGTGAGTTCTTCACTTTATCTATCACTTTATCTAATCTATTTATTTATGCACATTTATCTTTATTTTTCTATAAGTATCTACAAATAATTTCCCCATCTAGTTGAAGTTGAAGCTCATTTTACTCCACTATCCTCAACTATCTACGAACATCTAATCTAGTCAGATAACTATTAAGTAAGTATTGCACTGGTTATGAAAAACTGCAAGAATCAAAACCCATGTCTTCCAAGATTTTGAAAAAAAATAAAATCATGGAGGTTTTCTACTTACAAAAAAAAAAGAAAAAAAAAAGAAAAAAGGTATGTACTCTCTTTCAAAAAAAAAAAAAGAAAAAAAAAATCCAACGATCTCTCCTTATTCTTTACTTTGCAAGTTTTAACAAAATCTCTGGTATTCTTCTTTCAAAAGTTACAAAGGGCCAATTACGAAATACATTGGACTTCCACTTCACTCCACAGTCTTCTTGGTGAGCACTCAATATAATGCAAATACTGAGCACTTTTGTGTTTATCATACATATATAGCAGAACACATTGCAAATGATCTTTTTAATCAAGACATTGACTTTAATAAAATTTTGGTCATTGCACAAAAGTTCAAGTGGCATAGTATTGTTACGTCAGTTTATATCATCTAACTCAGATGTCTTTTTTTTTTCACCTTAGAATTAGTCTATGCCCTTAGTTGAATCAAATTTTACTCCCGTTCATCAAGTCATACCTTATACCGATTGCATCAGGTGTTTCGTGTACCCCTGCAGCTGTCGTGGCGTGCACACTGCAGTCATCATACCACGGCACAGCACTATGAATAGAATCTTTCTCATTGGCTGTTTATTAAGCAGACCAGTGTATATGGTGCAGTGTAAGATCAAAACTTAATGTGGTGGAAAAACAAAGTGTCTAAAACCAGCACAGTTTTCTTCTTTTTTTCCTTTATTTCTTTTTGTGAATAGTGTCTCATAGCCTCTTCCTCTTCCTCCTCCCCCCCACCCTTAGAAATAGACATACATGTGGCTTCTCAAAATAAAATCCATTATCATAGACCTCGGTTTCTTCGCTTGAATTTTCCATAAACACTATACTGAATGACAGCAGATATTCTGTGTCCATGTATACAGTATTTCATATAATGCATACAGTATACAAATTTCTTTTTTGAAGGAATTGTTTCCCTTCAAAGCATGTTCGTTGGAGCATGCATAAATTTTGAGGAAATACTAATAAAGAATAAAATAATAACATAGCAATAATCATAACAATAATAACAATAACAGTGAAGAGTAGAAGGAGAATTATACTAGTCAAGAAACTCTTATGCTAGAAAATTATTTGTCAAATAACAACCTTAAAGTATAAAGAATAAATATCTTTAATCATGGGAACAGGAAACCAACCTCCTTTTTAATTCCTTGAAAATTTAGGCTTAAATCTGAGAAATAATATTTAGTTATTTCATTAGCAAAAATTTCAAACACTCTTTTTAGGGGGGGGGGAGGGCCAGGATGCATTAGAGTAATTTAGAAAGTAATTAAAGTTAATCAGAAATAAAACAACAAAAATAAATAATGACAAGTCATCTGTACGTCTACCATAAAGTCAGATTACAATTAACATCAAAGCTAAATTCACATCAAAAGTAAACTACTTTATTACCTCTCAAAAACATTAATCCCTTTAAAGTTTTAGTAAAATATTTTTTGAATAGTTAATACATTTTAATCTAAATTGTATTCATAGTTGTACATCTCAAATGAAGCAGTTTAACCTCTCTTTAGCATTTCAGGATAATCTTTTTCGCTTTTAGCTATACTTCATACTATGACATCTAATACTTTTGTGAAACCACAATGTCGACTATTTCTAAGGGATATTTTCAATTAACCCTTAAAAGCTATGTCTTTATAATAATCGAGTGCTGAATTACCAAAACAATATATATATAAATAATAATAATTTGATGAAAAAGATAATAGTGATAAAGATACACATGTCACAAAGAACAAGTGACTCTTCAAAAGAATTTGAGAATTTTCAACTGTGCTAAAAAAAAAAAATACATAAAAAAATGGGATATCTGTATGGGTAATATGACCTGATCCAAAGAACAATCCAACACCTTTCAATATAAACTCAATTTTTAATCTTTTCCTGAGCAAAAAAATCACCTTTGAATCAATATTTGCATTACAGATTTTCCTCACCATTTAGTTTCATTGGTAATTTCTCATCAATCAATCATCCCAATAAATCAAATCCAGTATTGCAATATTCACTCACATTTAGAATAGCTTTCAAAAAACAAACAAAATTCTACTGGACTTCAACTAGTTCCCTTTCTTGCAGTAAGCTATGAATGAAAGCTAAAATAATTACCTACATCAATCATCACTAACCACTTTCAAACCCTTCAATTTCTAAGTAAACCCATAATCAGCCAGAATTTGAGATCATAGAAAGAGTGACAATGAAATCATATACTTTAATCACTTATAATCAAGTAAAAATCATGTGAGGGGGATAAATCCTACTGGTAATGACAGCTACTTGAGTTATTTAGTGTTGAAAGTGTAAAATCTACTGTTAATGGCAATGTCAAGAATCTATAACTGCATCTAGATCAAAGACAAGAATATATCCACTTGAAAGGGAATATATCAAATTGTTTATGTACTTAACGACTAGCAAAGTATGACCCATTTCTATTTTGAATTGAGAATTTTGAACTTCAAGACATAAGTTATCCTTGGAGAAATACATTCTAACCTTATCAACATATCTCAAAACAGTTTCATAAAGCACAATAAGTACTACTATCATAAATGCATTGCTTCAGCTAAACTCAACTAAATAAAAAATTAAAAAAAAGAAAAAAAGAAATGAAGAAGCATCTACATGATAATCTGCACAACTAGCAAGTAACTCACCCATTTTCCATAAGCTTTATGTGCTTTGGTTTACGCCCTCTTCTCTTGGGCTGCGTCTGACCGAGAATCTCCTCGACCGGTCTAGGAGGCGGACCACTGTACTCGTCCACGAAGCTGTACGGATCTCCTTCCCGACCCGGTGGCCCTTCGTGCCCCGGGTGGCCTTGACCTGGCAAGCCCTGGCCCATGTGACCTCCCATGGGCTGGCCTGGGTATTGGCCTGGGTGTGGGTGACCCATATGCTGCTGGTCAGGGTACTGAGCCATATGCTGGGGACCCATGTGTTGCTGATTCATGTGCTGCTGCGGGTGAGGCGGGGGTCTCGGGTGCCCCTGGTAGTTGGGCGACATGGGAGACATGTCCCCCATCCCAGGGTGACTCTGGTAGCCCTGATAGTGCTGATGCTGCTGGGTCTGTTGCTGGAGAGGTGGGTACCCCATGTGAGATCCGTTGTGAGGCCCAGTGAGTGGTCCGTTATGTGGTCCATTATGTGGTCCGTTGTGTGGTCCATTGAGTGAGGGTCCATGCATGGATTCTGGGGTCATGGGGTGGTGTTGGTGGAGGTGAGAGTAAGGAGCATATGGGTCTGGCTCTTGCTTTAGGGTGCCTGGCTGCCCTAAGCCGTCCAGGCTGTCCCCCTCGTACCAGTCCTTACCCTCACCCTTCAACTTGCTGTACAGAGAAAAACAGATAAATATTAGATACCTTACAGGCCTCAAGTTTTATTCTGTGATAAAATAACTATACACACACACACACACACATACATGCACACACACACACACACACACACACACAAACACACACACACACACATTTATTTAGTCTAGTAGATTATATGATATTCTTTTTTTCTGTAAAGGCACAGCCTCTTGTCAAATAACCATACTCTTCTCTTCTGGGATAGATAAAATATATGGAGATGAAGCTGTATATCATTTAAAAGTAAAACATTTGTGAGGTAAATTACAGCATCAACTTTTCTGTTAGAAACTTGAAATTCTTCTGAATTCCATAAAAATTTATCTGGATATGTGGATGTCATTAATAATAATTACAATAATAAAAAGCAATCCTACTTGATTTCAACTTTATATATCTTTATGATAATAAAAGTTGATGGATGATTATCTCAACACAAGATTTTTAAAAAAGTGTTATGCACGACTCCTCTATGAATCTACGAGAATATTTATAATTTGCTTTGGTCCAAAACTGAAGGTGTTACAAGAGTGTCAAAAAACAAAAGAAAAAAAACATTGTAATATTCACTGGAAACATTGAATATAAAAAGATCAATCGTTGAGAAACTCATGAAAGAACTGATTTCATTGTGAGCCAAATGATTTATAGACGTGAAATCTATCCCAAAAACATATTCATTTTAGGAACTTCACTTCAAAGCAATAGCTACAACAGATCTCAAGAGATGCTTTCCAGAATCTGCATGTTACCCCATTTTAAATGACCAAAGTCAATATACAGAAACAAGTGATCAGCCTCAATAAAAACTGTGCTTTAAAATCACACTTTGGAAAAAATCATAAAACCAACCAATGAAACAGGAAAGAGTCTCTCCTTCCTAAGATTAATTGCACATTGAGAAGACTATTGAAAAAAAAAAAAAAAAACATCTTTAGAACTTGTGCTGCATGTGATGATAGCATAAACGGGTAAAAATAAGACACATGCATGATTTCTACATGAAGCTGCAATGCCTGTCACTTAATATTCTTGTCATTTACTCTATCATATCATACATTATATATTTGTTTCTTTTTGCTGGATATATTCATTCTGATGCACATATCAATATTTTTTACTTTTTAGAGAAGAATTCTAGAAATAAAATTGAGTGTTTTTCAACTGATGAGGCAAGCATTGCAATACAAAAAAAAAGATAATAATTACAAATTCAAAAAACATAGAAACACTCACAAAAACAAAGCTCACGTGCACACACACACACACACACACACACCACATAAAAATATATATATATACATATATATATATATAATATATATACATATACATATAAATAAACATATATACACACGTGTGTGTGTGTGTGTGTGTGTGTGTGTGTGTGTGTGTGTGTGTGTGTGTGTGTGTGTGTGTGTGTGTGTGTGTGTGTGTGTGCGTGTGCGTGTGCGTGTGCGCGTGCATATAAACTTTATCATGACTTTAATAAATCATAAAAATAAAATAATCTGACAAATACTGAAAATAGAAAAGTAAGATTATCATATAAAAATATACATCATATAAAGGCTGATCTGAGAAAAACATCTTCACAGTAGTAAAATGTTTAACTGCTCAATAAGCAGATAAAGTTGCATGACCCTCTATAGGTTTAACATGATTTGACAAAAACTTAATGTCACACAAAATTCTGCCTTTTAAATCCATGAAATACCTATTTTTACTTTTTTTTCACTTCTTATTTTTGCCAGATCATTCTGTACTAATAAGGAAGCCATCATGACTGAAAGAGGTTTTCTGCAATTGAAAGTTTAGTGCACATGATTTTGCAGATACAGAAAGGTAATGGTGCACCCAACATACACATCCATGGAACAAGAGTTAATGTGTATATACACATTATAATAACAATTCAGAAGAAAAAGGTTCTCAAAACTTACATGACTAGAACCCAAATGAAAAGAAAAAACAAAAAAAAATAAATGCACATCCAAAGCTATCAAGCCTTAAAGCAGGTCTAAAAAGCCATAGTCATTAAAATGATTGAATCATAGCTAATCATTCACCTCTGTCATATAAAAATTCAATTAGCACTCATCTGTTTTAAATAATACACTAGATTACAATATTAATGATTGGCCAAGTAGTGAAACATGTAAAGATTAAAATATTCCAAATGTTTATGATTTTTGTATGACCGGATGATTATAATCCATATAAGGAAGTCGTCGGCTTTTAAATATGCCGGCAGCTGACACATCAACAAGGTGAGTTAATTTTAATGGCATCTTTTAACACTATAATTGTAAACACAGCTCTCATTAATGAAAATATAGTTTTGTGGGATCAATCATGCTTCACACATAAAAATTACATAGCTTACTGCACTACTAATACCTTTTTAGAAATGTTTTAATCATCCTAATACAGAGCCCGCTGATCATAAAAGAAGAAAATAAGGGGGAGTTTATTTATTCATACATACACATA
>NW_028234430.1:1513971-1523971 GCF_977035675.1 Penaeus japonicus | reverse complement strand
GCAAGAAAAAAGAAAAGAGACAAAAGGGAGAATGGTGGATATAGGAGGCAGTGGGAAGAAGGGGGGGGGGTGGAGCCTAAGGTCGATCAGAAAGGATAAGTTAGACGGGGGGGAGGGGGGAGGGGGGTCTGAGCCTCACACTAAGAGGTGGCACCGCGAGACAGCGCCTTTCGGGAAATTTCCGTTTGTAGAGTGCACGCGCGCGCGAGGGTATGTGTATGTGCGCGTGTGTATGTGCGAGCGTGCGTGTGAGTGTGAATGAGTGTGTGAATGATTGAGAAAGAGAGAGAGATAAAGAGAGAGAGAGAGAGAGAGAGAGAGAGAGAGAGAGAGAGAGAGAGAGAGAGAGAGAGAGAGAGAGAGAGAGAGAGAGAGAGAGATAGAGAGAGAGAATGAAAGAGAGAGAGAGAGAGAGAGAGAGAGAGAGAGAGAGAGAGAGAGAGAGAGAGAGAGAGAGAGAGAGAGAGAGAGAGAGAGAGAGAGAGAGCGAATGAGCGAACGAATGAGTGAGCGAATGAGCGAACGAATGAGTGAGCGAGTGAGCAAGCGAATGAGTGAGTGAGTGCGTGCGTGCGTGCGTGCGTGTGTGTGTGTTTCCGTGCATGCGTTCCCCCCCTAAACCTTGCCCTCCCCTCATCGTCGGCCTCATACAGCGCCGCCAAGTGTGAGTCGCACGCGCCCGTAATGATCGCGGGTCGCATTCGCTCGCTCCGCTCACCAGTATAGTTGTCCGAACGTTTCCCACGCCTCTGATGTACGAGAAATATAATATGCATATATCTGACGTTGGTTGTGTCCCTCCCTCCTCTTTCCATCTATCGGTCTCTCTCTCTCTCTCTCTCTCTCTCTCTCTCTCTCTCTCTCTCTCTCTCTCTCTCTCTCTCTCTCTCTCTCTCTCTCTCCATCTCTCTCTCTCTCTCTCTCTCTCTCTCTCTCTCTCTCTCTCTCTCTCTCTCTCTCTCTCTCTCTCTCTCTCTCAATCTATCTATCTCTATCTCTATCTATCTCCATCTCTAACTCTCTCATTCTACCCCGAACTCCCTCTTTTTCTCTTTCTCTTTCTTCTTCCTGAATTCCATCTGTCTTTCTCTTTCTCTTCTTTTCTTTCTCTCTTGTCTCTCTCTCTCTCTCTTCCTCTCCTTATCCATCTCGACCACGAAGCAGGGCAGGGGGTGGGGGAGGGAGTAGGGGGAGGGGCGGGAGGGAGGAAGAGCGAGGAGTAAGTATGTGTGTGTGGGGAGGAGGGGGGAAGAGGGGGGCGGGGGTGGGAAGGGGTGGTAGTAACAGTGAAGAAGAAGAAGGAGAAGAAGAAGATGATGATGATGATGATGGCCACAACAACATGATGAGCCCTTGGCCGAGGACATTGAGCATGACCTCGGGGTTCTCGAGAGCCGCCGCCATGACAGGAGTGCCACGTCAGAGGGCCATTGGGCAAGGGAGGGAGGGAGGGAGGGAGAAAAAGGAGGAGGGAGATGAGGAGGGGAGGTAAAGGAAGACGGGGGATGAAGCAAGGGTAGGGGGAAGAAGAAGAAGAGGAGGAGGAGGAGGAGGAGGAGGAGGAGGAAGAAGAAGGAAGGTAAAGGGGTTGAGAAGAGAATGAAGGAAGGAAGAGGGGAGACGAGGATGAAGAGGCGGAGAAGATAAAGGAAGAAAGAGAAGGAGAGGAAGGGGGGAAGGCGGAGAAGAGAAATGGGACAAGGGGAAAGAAGGATGGGGGAGGCAGGAGGAGAGTGCGAGAGACGGACCAAGGACAGAGAGGGGAATGAGGGGGTGACACGAGGACAACTGCGGTAAAGATGAGAGGCAAGGCAGGGAGAGAGAGAGAGAGAGAGAGAGAGAGAGAGAGAGAGAGAGAGAGAGAGAGAGAGAGAGAGAGAGAGAGAGAGAGAGAGAGAGAGAGAGAGAGAGAGAGAGAGAGAGAGAGAGAGAGAGAGAGAGAGAGAGAGAAAGAGAGTGAGAAAGAGAATGAGAAAGAGAATGAGAAAGAGAAAGAGAAAGACAAAGAGAAGGAGAAAGACAAAGAGAAGGAGAAAGACAAAGAGAAGGCGAAAGACAGAGCGAGAAAAAAAAAGAGAAAGAGAAATAGAAAGAGAAAGAGGAGAAGGATCATGAGAAGGACATGCGTAGGAGGACCACTACGTCTCCACGCCCGCAGGTCGAGGGGAAAGGGAAGTGCGTAGGAGATGCGCCGCGCTGCTTAACGTCCGTCCGCCTCCGAGGAACTCAGAGATCGCTGGCCGGCCCCCCCCCCCCCCTTGTCTTTTTAAAGGGAAATGGACACTTCAATAAGCAACTCAATCAAAAGGTGAAGAGGAAAAAGAACGATAATAATGATAATAATAAGAAGGAGAAAAAGAAAAACGAGAAGAAGAAGAAGATGAAGAACGAGAAGAATATGAAGAAGTAGAAGAAGAAGTAGATGGAAGAGGAGGAGAAGAAGAAAAAAAGGAGATGGAGGAGAAGAAAAAAAGGAGACGGAGGAGGAGAAGAAGAAGAAAAAACAGGAGGCGGAGGAGAAGAAAAAGAAGAAAAAAATGAGACGGAGGAGGAGGAAAAAAAGAAAAGTTTTTTTTTTCGATTCCTTTGTCGACGAATTATCCTTTCACGTCTCTTTTCTTTCTTCTTCTTCTTCTTCTTCTTCTTCTTCTTCTTCTTCTTCTTCTTCTTCTTCTTCTTCTTCTTCTTCTTCTTCTTCTTCTTCTTCTTCTCCTTCTTCTTCTTCGCATCGCTTAGGATTACAGGCAGCGCGTGAGTGTGCAGGTTTCCCTGTACGTGCTTCGCTCTACGTGACATGGGCCGCCAAAGGATACAGGTGTGTGCACGTGATCTGCGAAGGTAATTTCCAAATTGCTGAGTCATTGTTAGCACCCCCCCCTCTCCGATTCCTCCCCGTCCCTCCTAACCCTCCCCCTCCCCCCCTCCACCTCCCTGACATCACCACAGTGTCATCACCAACACCACTCACCGTTACACAGTCACCACCTTCGCAATCTGCCGCTAACTTGCGGGTGGGGCCGGCGCTTGCTTTACCTCAAGCGCTCACACATACATACATACAGACAGACAGACACGCAGTTACATACACAGGCAAGGTGACTGACAGACAGACACGCAGCTACATACACAGGCAGGGTGACTGACTGACTGACAGACAGACAAACAGATACGCAATTACATAGACAGGCAGGGTGACTGACAGAGAGAAAGACAGACAAAAATAGACAGGTAGGCAGATACACAAACAAAAAGGCATACAAAATAATCAGACAAACTGACAGTTCTCGAGACACACACACACCTCACACACACACACACACCCACACCCACACTCACACAACCACAACCACCCCCACCCCCACCCACACACATACACACACCGCCGATGCAAGATCTCCGACAAAGGAAGTCTTTCAGCCTAACTGCGCGTGGGCGTGGTAAGAGGCGCCCTGTGGAACCCCAACGTTTGGGACCAAATGACGCGTTGGGGAAAGAAAAACAAAACAAAAACAATAATAGCAGTAGTAGTAGTAATAGTAATAGTGGTGGTGGTGGTGGTGGTGGTGGTAGTGGTAGTGGTAGTGGTAGTGGTAGTGGTAGTGGTAGTTGTAGTTGTAGTAGTAGTAGTAGTAGTAATAGTAGAAGTAGAAGTAGAAGTAGTAGTAATAGTAATAGTAATAGTAGTAATAGTAGTACTAGTAGTACTAGTAGTAGTATAGTAGTATAGTAGTAGTAGTAGTAGTAGTAGTAGTTTATCATCATTATCATCATTATCGTTATTACTACCATTAGCATTATAAGAGTTGGTGTTGTTGCTTTCATCATTATAATCATTACCATTAAGAAAAATAAGTAAAAAAAAAAAAAAAAAAAAAAAAAAATCGCAGCGGCATGACGGCATTGTACTATAGACCCTAACCGACATAAAGACAAACAGACAAAAAAAAAAAAGGTCAGCCACAGACAGACAGACAGACAGACGAAAACGCACACACAGCCAGACACACTCAGCGTCCGGTCATGCACACGGACGCTGATTTTGATACGAGCGCATGACTACATCGTTTCGTCTCGCAATTTGTCCCGACGCGCGCCCTCAACATGGAAAACAAACCTCCACATTCATAGAAAAAAAGGTATTAGCCAATTCGCCGATATTACTTTAAAAAAAAAAAGTACACATATGAACATGAACAATGGTCACAATATGAATAATAAAAAAATATGAATAAACAGTTAGCCGGCATCGAACGCATCCGCACACACCGTAAGTTGTTGGAAGTGTGACTGTTAACTGTTGCAACTCCATGCACTCGACTGGAAGTGCAACCCAAAGTTACTGGTGAAAATGCGCAAAAATGACCCCTCATTTTCAACATGTATGCCGTCAGGTCAAGACTACAACAGGTAGTCCTAAGACTTAACGACTCTCTATTTCTCTCTCTCTCTCTCTCTCTCTCTCTCTCTCTCACACACACACACAAAGACCATCATCCAAGTAAACATTTTTCTCTCTTCCAAGCCTCAACCCTACCTGAGACTCCAACCGCTCTACCACACAACCACACTACCAGCCCAACCAGTTTCACCACAGGCATCGTCCCTCTACAACCACAGCCCCACCACAGCCACGGCTTCCCTCCCTCCAAGCACACAACAAGCACCCCCCCGCCCCCCCTCCCTTCACCGCAGTCACAGCCTACAACTAGGGTCGGCGGATGATGGTGCAGGAACAGTGAGTGTTGTTATTGTACAGGCCGCCCCGAGGGAACCAACAGATAACCAATTACCGCTCTTAATAGATTCCCCACCATGAACAACCCTCTGCCATATACTGTCCTGTTGCCTCTTCTTCTTCACCCCCTCCCCCCGTTCCCGCCCCTACACCCTACCCCCCCACACATACCTTCCCCTCCTCCCCTGCCTCCTCCATCCTACCCTACCCTATCCGACCTGCCCCTTTCCCACGCCTCGGCCTGCCTCCCTCCCTCCCTGCCTGCTCTGCCTTCGTCTTTTCCTCGACCGCTTTCCTCTTCCCGTCCTCCCTACGACACAAAACCTTCAAGCCTACAACAGCGCGCACACTAAGGCCCTTTCCCCTTCCTTCCCCTCTTCCCCTCCCCTTACCCCTTCCCCTTCCCCTCACCTCCCCCCCACTCTCCTTACCTCTCTCCCCTTCCCCTTCCCCTCACATCCCCCCACTCTCCTTACCTCCCCCTCCCTCCTCATTTCTCCCCCTCTCCTTACGATTTCCCCCTGCCCTTACCTCCCTTCCCCCTCCCCCTCCCCCTCCCTAGTACACGCCACTGCACGCACTATTTCACGCTCTGCTACCCGCTCCCGGCATGACTGTGCTGATGGTGGGCGGCGTCACAGTCTGCTGCACTGATTGCTGCACTCAACGCTGTCAGCAGACTGCGTGCACTGCCTCGCTGCCGCTGGTTGGAGGAGAGAGGGAGTGGAATCGGGGGGAGGGGGGGGGGGCTCCAGGAAGTAAGAAGTAAGGAAAAGGAGAATGAGGAGAAAGAGGAAAAAGAGGCAAGAGGAAGAGGAAAAGTAGGAGGCAAAAGGAATAAGAGGAAGAAGAGGAGGAGGAAGAGGCAAAGGGAAGAGGAGGAGAGCGGAGGGGAGGCACGAAAGGACGGCGGAGGGAGGAGGAAGCAAGACGAAGAAGGAGAAAGAGGAGAAAGAGGAGGAAGAACGGAGGTAAAGCAGGAAGATAAGCCAAAGGAAAAACAGTCGGAGGAGAAGGACGAGGAAAGTTAAAAAGCAAGACGAAGAAGGAGAAAGGAGAGAAGAGGAGGAGAGGAGGAGGAGAGGAGGAAAAAGGAGAAAGAGGAGGAGGAGAAAGAGGAGGAGGAGGAGGAGGAGAAAGAGGAGGAGGAGAAAGAGGAGAAAGGAGAAGAGGAAAAAGGAGAAAGAGGAGAAAGAGGAGGAGGAGGAGGAGGAGAAAGAGGAGAAGAGGAGGAGGAGGAGAAGAGGGGTGGGGAGGGGTGGGGGGTGAGGGGGACAAGAAGGAAAAGGGTCGGGTGTATTATCGTCGCAGATGTCGCTCGGCCGACGGGCGTCAGTCGCTGCTTCATATGGTGACGGAGGCGATTCGCAGGCGGACTCCAGTCACCTGATCCCTCATGCATATGATGAAGCACTGATGCCTCCGCCAGTGTCCTCCTTCTCTTCTTCTTCTTCTTCTTCTTCTTCTTCTTCTTCTTCTTCTTCTTCTTCTTCTTCTTCTTCTTCTTCTTCTTCTTCTTCTTCTCCTTCTTCTCCTTCTTCTCCTCCTCTTACTTCCTTTTTTCTAATTTCTTTCATTCTTTTTTTTTTTTCATTTCAACTTTTTTTTAGAAAATTCTTTTATTTTCCCACTCCTTTTTCTCTTATTTCTTTTTCTTTTTCTTCCACCTTCCGCATTTTCTTTTCTCTCCCTTCTTTTCTCTTCATTGACATTTTCATGCATTTTGATCTCCCTTTTCCTTTGAATTACATTCTTATCTTCAACTTTACAATTGTCCTTATCTCCATCCTTATCTTTATTCTTGTCTTTATTCCCTTTTACCTCTATTCCTTGATCAATTTTCTTAATCTCCTTCTTCCTTCACTATCGTCTATGTCTTTGGTTTTCGTCTGTCTGTCTCATCCCTCCTTCCTTTCTTTTCTCCCACCTCCATCCTATTAATCTTTCTCGATCCCTGTCTGTCTGTCTGTCTGTCTGTCTGTCTGTCTGTCTGTCTGTCTGTCTGTCTGTCTATCCCTCTCTCTCTCCCCCTCCCTTCTCAATTTGTCCCTCCTCCACCCCCACGCCCAACCCACACCCACACCGTCCCACCCTCTCCTCCTCCTCCTCCACCTCCTCCACTTCCACCTCCACCTCCTCCACCACCACCACCACCCCGTCTCCCCACCCTCCTCCTCCACCACCCCGTCCCACCCTCCCCCCCTCCCCCCACCCTCCCCCACCTCTTCCACCTCCTCCCCCTCCCCCTCCTCCTCCCACCCTCGTGACGTGTCTAACCCAGAAATATCGAGCAAAAGTTGAAAAGTCACTCAACAATATGTAAATGAGATACGGTTATTGACTTGCAATCTTGGGGACTCTCGTTAAGGAAGCGGCCGTGATACCTGCGATACCTAGCTGGGGGGGGGGGGGGTGTAGTAGGTAGTAGGAGGGGGATGGGAGGACGGGGGGGAGGGGAGAGGGGAGAGGGAAAGCAAGATGGAGAGGGAGAAGAGGGGGGAGAGGAGGGGGGAGGAGGAAGAAAGGGGGAGAAGAGGAAAAGTAGGACGGAGGACAAGGTGAAGAAGATGCTAAAGAAGAAGAAGAAGGAGAAGAAGAAGAAGAGGAAGGAGAAGGAAAATAGCACTAATACTACTAATGATAATAACAATAAAGATAAGAAGAAAAAGACAAATAATGATACAAATAAGAGGAAAATAAAAAGAAGAAAAAGACGAAGCACAAGAAGAAGAAAAAATGAAAAGAAGAAGCAGAGGACAGTGAAGAACAGAGATTAACAATAAAAAAATAGAAAAGAACAAGAACAGCTGACACGAACTGAAATCGCGCGCACAAAAAAAAGAAAAAAACAACAACAACACAGCAATGCGAAACATTAACGCAAAATATCCCGCCAAAATCACACCAAAATAAACAAACGCATTTCCAAAGTCTCCGCGCACAACGACGTGCCATCAATACTCATCGACCAGACACGCAAAACTAAAAAAAAAACTAAAAAAAAAGAAAAAAAACTATAACTAAAAAACTAAAAAAAATAAAAAATAAAAAAGCAGGGGGTAGGGGAAGGGGAAGGGGAAGGGGGAGGGAGGTGAGAGGGGGGGCGGGCGTCCCATCCGTTAAAAGAGTAACGACGAATGGGCGGACGTTGGAGCGACTGACTCTCTCACAACACATCCCGCCTTTAAGCCATTTAAGCAATTGACAGAACAGTGATAACAGCCACACGCGCCACTCCTATCATCATCAACAGAAATAATAACATCAAATAACAACATCAACAACAAAGGCAACAGCAGCAACAACAACAAGTCACAAAGCTATAAACCTAAGTGTATGAACGACACGCCCTTTGACACTAGGCCTAACTCAAGACAAGTCTCTGATAGTTTATTTTTTCGGGTAAAATACCAAACTCCTTTAACAATTAAAAAAATAAAAAAATAAAAAAAAACGTCAACCCTATCCCCTAAACCCCCCCTTCCCCCCAAAAAAAAAAACATCAAAATTAATACAATACACACACAGTCAACAGAAGACACAAATTAGCTGATTTAATCATCCGAGTCATTTATTTAGACTTAATTAAGGCAATTAGGACAATTAATTAGAACAAACCGCACCCGCTCGCACTATGACCGCAGAGGTAAAACTGTGGTGAATTAATGACTATAGGCAGGAAGCGCGAGTTTACTAGTTATGTTTCTACTATGCCCCCTCGTTAATTAGTTCATTAAAAGTTGGCAGATTTCGATTTATATTTAGTGGGTGCGGGCGGCGGAGTGGCCGTGCCGCACGCGCGCCCAGAGGGACACGCGGAGGGACGGGACGGGAACGAAGGAGCGACGAAGCGGGGGAGGGGGAGGGAGGGGAAGTGAAGGGAGGGAGGGGAGGGGGAGGGGAGGGGGAGGGGAGGGTGTAGGGAAGGGGTGGGAGGAGTGGGTTGGAGTGGGTTGGAGAGGGGGGAGGGAGGGGAGGGAAGGGAAGGGAGAAAGAGAGAGAGATAAAGCCAGGAAGCTCGCGCAAGAACACAAAAGCCCGGCGAGTAAATTGCCATTTGCGGCGGCGGCGTCGTTGCCTCAGCGGCCTCAACGACGGCAGAGCCTTTCGCCGCGGAGAGTGCCATTCGAAACCGCACGCCCCCGCCCACAGGCCCCCCACCCACCGCCCATAACCCACCGCCCACCGTGACACCCCCGAGCGCACCGCTCACCCGAGGCGACGACCGAACCTCTCACACGTGATTCGGCAGGTGAGAGAGAGAGAAAAAAAGAGAAACAAAACAAAACAAAAGAAAGAGAGCGACAGAGTAACCAAAAGAAAAACACAGACACAGACACAAACTCAGACACAGACACAGACACAGACAGCCACAAAGACATAGACCAATAACTAGCAAACTAGTTACAACCAGACTACCTCGCATCGCAGTCAAGCTCCCTCTTCCAACCCCTTTTGCGAATGGCTATAAGTCGAGAAAAGTAAGTGTCTCCGCCCTCCTCCTACTTATGAATTACTTATCTGCTTATCGGTGCACTTTTAAGTCACACTTATTTATCTATATTATCATCAACGAAGGAATGAGGGGAAGAATGAGAGAGGGGAGGGAGAGAGGGAAGGAGAAAGGAGAGGTGGAGCGAAGGAAGAAAGTAAGGGAGAAGGGATAGAGGGAGGGATGGAGGAGGGAACGGGGAGTACAAGGAGAGAGGGAGGGAGAAGTAAAAGAAGGGAGGAAGGGAAGGAGGAAGGAGTACAAGGAGCGATGGAGGGAGGAGTAAAAGAAGGGGGAAGGGAAGGAGGAAGGAGTACAAGGAGGGAGGATGGGAAGGAGGGAGGAAGGGAAGGAGGGAGGAGTAAATGAATGGAGGAAGGGAGGGAGGGAGGAGTAAATGAATGGAGGAAGGGAGGGAGGGAGGAGTAAATGAAGGGAGGAGAGGAGGAAGGGAGGGAGGGAGGGAGGGAGGGAGTGAGCGTGATGGAGCAGCAGCCAGTGAGTGCGCCCAAGACCAGCCGTGTCTGAGCTGACCTTTCCAGCCAGTTCATCCCGCTCTCCCTCTCTCTCTCTCTCTCTCTCTCCCTCTCTCCCTAGTTCACTGGTCTCTCCTCCTTTCCAGGATCTCTCTCTCTTTCTCTTTCTCTCTCTCTAGTTCAGTGGTACATCCTCCTTTCCTGGATATATCCATGGATTTTTTTCTTCTTTTTTTTCTTTTTTTTTCTTCTCCTTCACCTTCTCCTTCTCCTTCTCCTTCTCCTTCTCCTTCTCCT
>NW_028234430.1:1503914-1508871 GCF_977035675.1 Penaeus japonicus | reverse complement strand
TGAGTCAGTGGGAGAGAAGAAAAGAAAAGAGAAGAGAGGAGAGAAAAGAAAAGAGAGAGAGAAGAGAAGAGAAGAGAAGATAAATTAAGAGAGAGAGGGACTGACTGACAGACAAAGAGACTAACAGACTAAGAGACACAAAGAAAGGGATACAAAGACAGAGCAACAGACAGACAGATAAAGCAACAGACAGACAGACAGACAGACAGACAAACGCCAAGCGAAAAAAAATCGGTCATCGGAAGGAAGTGAAGGTCGTAACATTCACTTTTTCTTTTCTTCTTTTTTTTTTTTTTTTTTTTTTTTTTTTTTTTCAATGAGGTTGAGGTTGGGTGGGGGGGGGGGGGGGGGAGGGGGTCATGGTCACCCACCAACGTGATATTTTGCATGAGATATTTTGCACAGGTCTTGCGTGAGCGTCTTCGCGGAGTGAGACGTCAACGGCGTGTGTGCGTGCGTGTACGTGCGTGCGTGCCTCTGTGTAGGATATATGCGTGCATATACATAATATGAAACAAATCTGTATAAACACTGTTTAAGTTATTATGTATGTATAATTATGACTGAAGTATTTTCTGATTTACTATTATTTATATATATATATATATATATATTTTATATTATATAAAACAATCTACAAAATATAACATATACATTTAACCAAATCAATATGAGTGAGTGAGAAATTTTGTTTGAGTTTGTGAGTGAGTGTGTGAGTTGTGTGTGATTGTTATGAGTGAGTGTGTGTGAGTAGAGTGTGAGTTGGTGAGCATCCCTGTAAACCTCGTTTCTATACAGGAATTAATGCACTTGTTTAGTAGTGGTGCCAGTTTTACATTGCCTGTGTGAGCGGCTCTTTATTGTCCACTTTAAAATAATCAGAATCCCTTGTGCCTTCAGCCCGGTGTTGTGTAACATGGCAGCGTGTTGTGTGTTTGTGTGAGTGAGTGTGTGTGAGTGTGCTGTGTGAGAGTGTGAGATGTGTGTGTGTGTGTGGTGTGTGTGATGTGTGAGAGTATGTGTGAGAGATGGTGAGAGAGAGGGGGGGGGGGGGGTGGGGGAGAGGAGAGAAGAGAAGAGAGGAGAGAGAGGAGAGAGAGAGAGCAGAGGGAGAGAGGAAAGAGAGAGAGAGGAGGAGGAGCGAGAGAGGGAGAGAGGAAGAGAGAGAGAGTGAGAGAGAGAGGAGAAGAGAGAGAGAGAGGAGAAGATGAGAGAGGAGAGCGGAGAGGAGAGAGAGCGTGAGAGGAGAGGGGAGTGAGGAGCGAAGAGGAGTGTGAGGGGAGAGAGAGAGAGAGAGAGAGAGAGAGAGAGGGAGAGAAGAGAGAGAGAGAGAGAGAGAGACGAGAGGTGAGAGGATGAGAGTTTTGGATAGAGATGATGAGGAGAGAGGAGGGATGCGATGATGAGAGAGAGAGAGGGGGGGGGGGAGAGAGAGAGGAGGAAAGAGAGAGAGAGAGGTGAGAGAGAGAGAGGGTGGAAGAGAGAGGAGGGAGAGGAGAGGAGTGAGAGAGAGGAGAGAGAGAGAGAGAGAGGGGAGAGAGAGAGAGAGATGAGAGAGGGGGGGGGGAGAGATGAGGGTGAGGGGGGAGGAGAGATGAGGAGAGAGAGA
This sequence comes from Penaeus japonicus, assembly GCF_977035675.1. Taxonomy (NCBI): domain Eukaryota; kingdom Metazoa; phylum Arthropoda; class Malacostraca; order Decapoda; family Penaeidae; genus Penaeus; species Penaeus japonicus. Next base: position 1,507,262 of record NW_028234430.1, on the reverse strand, counting down.
GAGGAGAGGTGTTTGAGAGGATAGAGAGATGAAGAGATGAGAGAGTAGCACGAGAGGGAGTTGAGAGAGAGAGAGAGAGAGGGCGAGAGGAGGGGAGAGGGGGGGAGAGGGGAAGAGAGGAGAGAGAGAGCGGAGGGAGGCGAGAGGGGGGTTAGGCCTCAAGGATTGTATGGAAGTACTCCGTTATGCAGGTGGCTCGAGAACTCCAGTGCCAACACGCCCTTACTCACACAGCCACATACCCCCCTCCCCCCCTCCACCCTTCGCCCTTCTCCCCTCCTCTCACCCTTCTTTCCTCCCCTCTCCCTGCTTCCCACTCTTCGCCCTACTCCCCTCTACTCTTTTCTCTCATTTATCCGGGGTTTTTTTTCTTCCCTCTCCTCTCCGTTCCTTTCTGCCTTCTCTCCTCTCCTATTCCTTTCCTTTCCTTTCTTTTCCTTTCCTTCCCTTCTGTCTTCTTCCCTCTCCTCCTTCGTCTTCTCCCTCTCCCTCTCCTTTTCTCCCTTCCTTTCTCCTTTCCCTTCTCCCTCCCTTTCTCCCCTCCCTCCTCTCAGCTACCTTCCCTTCTGCTTTTCTTCCCACTCCTTCTCCTTCTTCTCCTTCTCTTACTCCTCCCCCTTCCTTCCCTCCCTCCCTCCGTAACCCCCCCCCACCCCGCCCCACCCACACGTACGAGCGAGCAGCGGCGCCCTGCGAGGCCACCCACGAGGGCTACCCCCACCCCTACCCCCACCCCCACCCCCACCCCCTCGCGTCAGCCTTCGCCGCCGCCGCCGAGCCTCTGCCAACACCCCCTTGCGGGACACGCATGCACGCACGCACGCACGCACGCACGCTCGTACACGCACGCACGCACACCTGCCGACGCGACCCTTGCAACACACAAGGTTTCGGCTGCATTGTCTGCACATTTTTCCTCCACTCCTCTTTCCTTCCTTTCCTTTCCTCTCCCTTCCCCTCTCCCTTCCCCTTTCTTTCTTTTCCTTTCCTTTCCCCTGCCTTCCCCTCTCCTTTCCTATTTCCCTTCCCCTTTTTTTCCTTTCCCCTTCCCTTTCCCCTCCCCCCCTCCCTTCCACTCCCCTCACCCCTCACCCCTCATTGATACACTCACGATCTAGACTCAGCACACCCCTCCCGCCCTCACTCCGCCCACCACACGTTTCCCCCCCACGCCCATGAACACACCACGCCCACGAATGTCCGCCCGGCTTCCTCCCTCACCGCGACACCGCCCACACTTCATGCATGGCCTCGGCCGGCGGAGCGGAACACCGGTTTGATACGCCCACGCGTCACGGCTGGACGTGCACAACCGCCCACTTCTCGGGAGATTCGGAGCGGCGGCCTCTTGACGAGCGTGCGCGCGCACACGCGCAAGCATTGAGTTTGGTGTACATGTGCGTGTGATATGTTTATATATATACAGTATATATATATATATATATATATATATATATATATATATACACACACACATATATATACATATATATATATATAAGTTTGTGCGCGCGCGCGCGCGCGTGTGCGTGTGCGTGTGTGTGTGTGTGTGTGTGTACATATATACGTATATCGTATACATACACATATAAATATAATATTAACCTAAAGCATAAATACATGCAATACAGCAAACAAACAAGTAAGTACCCACACACAAACACTCACAAACACACAAACAGACATAAACACGCACACACACACATACGCCCACACTGTCACTCAGGAATCTGACCTCCGCCCACACTCACTCCATATGCCCATCTCTCCACGCCCATTCCCGCCCGCATAATACGTCCATCACCGTCCGGGATGAAAAACGCCTACGCCCATCTGTCACGCCCACCACCTACCTCCCCCCACCCCCTCCCCTGCCCATGCCATGCCCTACCCTGCCATCCATCCATCCACTCCTCCCCCCCCGCCCCCACCTCGCCCATGCCGTGCCATCCATCTAGCTCACGCCCATCAACTCCCCCTTCGCACACACGAACACCCTAACACACGGAGAAACAAACAAATAAACACACGAACGTCTCACACTTCGCACACACGAACAAAGAAAGAAATATACAAACACACGAACAACTCACCCTCCTCACACACGTACGAGCACACACACACACACACGAACACACACACACACACACACACACACACACACACACACACACACACACACACACACACACACACACACACACACACACACACACACACACACACACACACACACACACACACACACACACACACACACACACACACACACACACACGAACCCACACAAACACCATCAAACAAACAAACAAACACACACACACACACACACACACACAAACACACGAACCCACACACACACTCAAACACACACAAACACACGAACACACACACACACATAAACACACAAACACACACACACACACACACACAAACAAACAAACAAACAAACACACACACCCACAAACACACACACAAACACACAAACAAACAAACAAACAAACACACGAACAAAGACGAAAGCTACACACCTGAACACCTGTTTAACGCTTGCTCATGTGAACAAAAACACCCGAACCTGAAAGAAGGTGAAAAAAAGTGTTAAATAAAGACACGTGATATAACTAGAGCAAAACGACGTCTTCCAACACTCCATATATATATAAAAAAAAAGTGCTTAATGCTTAAATTAATCCTTCTCGGATACCTTAATCATTATAATTATGAAGTGATACTGAAAGCGATATCCAGATTTATTGGTCTGATTCCGGATATAAAAGGCATATCATCAGCATTCATAGAGGAATCATTTACATGGCCGCTATAATGGCATTAGCATATACGAGCTATAATATAGGCACATAAACATTTGTATGTGTGTGTATATGTGTATATATATATACACATAATATACATAATGTTAAATATATAACAATAAAACCACATACATACACACACACACACACTATATATATATATATATATATATATATATATATTATAAACATAAGTTTATATATTCAGGAAAAGTATATGCTCCTCCGCCCGCATCAATGGCGAGGAAACCTTATCTATAATTTAAAAGTAAATGAATAATTATCATTATTATCATTATCATTATTATTATTATTATTATTATTATTATTATATATATATATATATATATATATATATATATATATATATATATATATACATGTTATCCTCTTCCTCCTTCCCCCCCCGGACCCCTCCCTTCGGTCAAGCCTATATCGACTTTCCGCGGAATCCATCTCGAGTTTACCTGGAAGGGGAGGTTTACATGAGGAGGAGGAGGTGGAGGAGGAGGAGGAGGAGGAGGAGGAGGAG
>NW_028234430.1:1454044-1498814 GCF_977035675.1 Penaeus japonicus | reverse complement strand
TTTTTTTTTTTGATACCTGTCTCCTTCCACATTCTGGTATGTCTCTCTGTCTCCGTTGTATCAACTCCCAATTCTTTTCTTTTATCTACGTCATTTATCTTGCTCTTCGCTCTTCCTTGCAAAGAATTCGGGTTTATTTTTCTTTCTTTCTTACTATTCTTCGTTCAGCTTTTTTTTTTCTCTCTCTCTCTACTTTTCTTCCTTCTTCCGCCTCTTTCGTTCTCTTCTCTTTTGCTTCGTCTAACCCTTTCGTTCTCTTCTCTTTTGCTTCGTCTAACCCTTTCGTTCTCTTCTCTTTTGCTTCGTCTAACCCTTTCGTTCTCTTCTCTTTTGCTTCGTCTAACCCTTTCGCTTCTCTATACCCTTTTCGTTCTCATTTGCTTTATTCACCCCGTTCTCTCGTTCTCTCCTCTTTTACTTCGCCAATCTCTTCCGTTCACTCCTTCTCTCTTTTTCTGAGCGCGAGGTCTTCATTTCGTTTTATTTTTTTTTTTTTCCTTTACCTTCGTCACTTCTCCGACCTATTTCCTTTTTTTTTTTTTTTTTCTTTTTTATGAAGAGGAGAGGGGGAGAGGGTGGGGGGGGGGGGGAGGGGGGGGGGGGGAGCGAGCAAGCTTATTTTCTACTTTTTTTTTTCCTACATTCTTTTTCTCCCACTGCCTTTCCACTTTCGTCCACGAACTTTCTCCGACCTCTCTTACATTCCTTTTCTTTTCTTCCTCCTCCCCTTCTTCTCTTTCTTCTTTCTTCTTCCGTCCCCTATAATTTACAATGTCCCCTATTTTCATTCCTCTATCATCTTCATCTTCATCTTACTCTTCTTCACCATCCCGTTCTCCCTCCTGTCCCCTTATCTCTTACCCTCTCCCCACCTACCGTCTTCTCTTCCCCCTTCTTTTTCTTATTCTCTTCTTCTCCTTCCCCCCCTTCTCATTTAAACATTCCTTCTCCGCCTTCTTTTTCCCTACCCCGCCTTCCCCTCAACCTTCTCCTCTCCCGCCTTCACCCCTCTCATTTTCTATAATAATACTCGTCCATCAAAGTACACCCCTCTCGCCACTTCCTCTTTCCCTCACCCCTCATCCCTCTCGTCCACTTCCCTCTCCCATCTCACCCCTCTCCCTCACCCCTCTCCCTCTCCCTCTCGTCCACCTCCCTCTCCCATCATCCCTCCCTCTCCCTCACCCCTCTCCCTCTCCCTCTCGTCCACCTCCCTCACCCCTCTCCCTCTCCCTCACCCCTCTCCCTCTCGTCCACCTCCCTCTCCCCTCTCCCCTACCTCAACCCCCCTCCTCTCGTCCTCCGTCTCTATCTTCCGACCTTCAGCCCCCCTCTCCCTCTCGTCCACCTCCCACTCGGGGGGTGTGGGGGGGGGGGGGGGGGGCGGCGGGGGGGGGGGGGGGGGGGGGGGGGTGCTCACCTCCCCTCTCCCCCCTCCCCCTCCATCACCCCTCCCCCCCCTCCCCCTTCCTCTTATCAGTGGCACGGGTCGCGGGTTGTCTTCGTATCGTCCCCCATCTTAACTACGGGGCGCTCCACCCTGCTCCGTTCCGCCTCACTGGATCACGGGGGAGGGGGGAGGGGGGAAGGGGGAAGAGGGAGGTGGAGGAGGGGGCATGGGAAGGTGGAGGTAGAAGGAGGGAGGGAAAGAGGGAAGGGGAGTGAGGATGGGAAGGTGGAGGGGAGAGGAGGGGGAAGGTGGAGGAGGGAGGGGGAGGGTAGAAGGAGGGAGGGAAAGAGGGAAGGGGAGTGAGGATGGGAAGGTGGAGGGGGGATGGGAAGGTGGAGGGGAGAGGAGGGGGAAGGTGGAGGAAGTGAGGATGGGAAGGTAGAGGAGGGATGAGAAGGTGGAAGGAGGGAGGGAAAGAGGGAAGAGGAAGGAGGAAGGGGCAGTGGGAAAGGGGAAAGAGGGAAGGTGGAGGGAAATGGGGAGGGGAGGGGAGTGGAAAGGGAAGAATGAAGGGGTAGTGGGGAAGGGGAAAGAGGGAAGGTAGAGGGAAATGGGGATGGGAGGGGAGGGGAGTGGAAAGGGAAGGATGAAGGGTTAGTGGGGAAGGGAGAAGAAAGAAGAAAGAAGGAAGAAGGAGGAAGGAGGAAATGGAGAAGAAGGAAGGAGGAAAGGGAGAAGGAAGAGGGAGGAAGGAGGAAAGGGCCATGGCCAATTCCCGTTCGTACTCAACGGCATATCTTCTGCAACTCCTGCCTGTTTGGCCACTCCTTCCACTCCGTCGTCGCCGCGCCCCCCCCCCTCCCCCCTGCCCACTCTAACCTCTAACCCCACTCCTCCTCCTCCCCTGCCCCTCCCCCTTCCCCCCTCACACACACACACACTTCCCTCAATCTTCTCCCACCTCTTACGGCTCTTCCTCTTCCACTCCACTCCACCTCCCGCTCCACGCACTTCACACGCTCCTGCCCGCGCTCACCCTGCTCGCCTCTCTTCCTTATCATTTAATTATCTTTCTTCCTTTCCTTCTTCTTCTCTTTCTCTCTTCTTCTTCTCTTTTTCTTCTCTTTTCTCCGTCTCCTTCGCCTTCTCCTTCTCCTTCTCCTTCTATTGCTCTTATTCTTCTTTCTCTTTCTCTTCTTCTTCTTCTTCTTCTTCTCTTTCCCTTCTCCTTCTCCTTCTTCTCCTTTTTACTCTTTCTCTCCCTCTTCTATTTCTCCTTCTTCTCCTCCTCCCTCGCCGCCGCCCGCGCCCTCCTCTACCTCCTGCCTTCCTCCATTCCTCTTCAAAAGCACTCCACCCTTCATCGCCGCCATTCCTTCTGGCCGCCCGCACCTTCCTCTACTCCCCCTCTCTCCTCTCTCTCTCTCCTTCTCTCCGTCTCGCTTTTTCTCCTCATCTCTTTCTCTCTTTTTCTCTTTTTCTCCTTCTCTCTTTTTCTCTTTTCTTTATCTCCTTCTCTCTTTTTCTCCTTATCTCTGTGTCTCCTTATCTCCGTCTCTCTTTTTTTCTTTATCTCCTTCTCTCTTTTTCTCCCTATCTCCTCTCTTTCTCTCCTTCTCTCTTTATCTCCTTATCTTCTCTCTTTCTTTCCTTCTCTTTTATTCTCCTTATCTCGGTCTATCCGTTTCTCTTTCTTTTCTCTCTCTCCTCTCCTGCTTCTCCCCTCTTTCTCTACTTCTCTCCTACTCTCTTTCCTAACTTCCTTGTTCTGTTTGTTTATCTCATCTCTCCCTTCTTTTCTTATTCCTCCTAATTTCTTTCTTTATTCATTATCCCTTCTCCTTCCACCTCTTTCCCCTCCCCCCCTCTTCCCATCTCCGTTCTCCTCCCCCCTCTCTCCCCTCTTCCTCCCTGCCTCTTCCTCTTCCCCTTCCCTTCCCCCTCCCCCTCCCCCTCGGCCCCAGTCACCCTCGAGCTCCTCAAGCGCCACTCCACCGATCAGTCGTCCGTCCACTCCACCTCCGCCTCCGTCTCACACACCGCCCACGCACGCCCACGTCTATCCTCCCTGTCCTCCACCCGCCCACACCCTCGCTCCCCCCCCCCACACACACATCCGGCTAAGCGTCTATTTGCCCACTCTTCCCACACTCACACCCACCCTCTTCACAAACGCCCACACTTCCCCTCCACCCGCCCACAAGACCCCTATTCCGCCTACATACCCCTCCATCTGCCCATACACCCCCTCCTCCTACCCACACACCGCCCACACACACCCTCCTCCTACCCACACACTGCCCACACCGCCCACACCGCCCACACCCCCCTCCTCCCGCCCACTCGCGCCCCCTATCCATCACGGTCCGACCAACGCCTCCTTCATCACCTCCATCGCTGTCCAATCGCGGCTCATTCTCCATGTCGGTTTCCCTTTCTTCTTCTTCCTTCTTTTTCTTCTTCTTTCTTCTTTCTTCTTCTTTTTCTTTTTCTTCTTCTTTTGCTTCTTCTTCTTCTTATTTCTTTTTCTTCTTCTTTTGCTTTTTCTTCTTCTTTTTTTTTTTTTTTTGTTGCTTCTTCTTTTGCTTCTTCTCTTTTCTTCTTCTTCTTCTTATCGTTTCTCTTCCTTTCTTTCCTCCTTCTTTCCTTTTTCGATCTTTTAGATCTTTTTTTGTTGTTATTGTTGTTGTTGTTGTTTTTATTTTTGTTTCCGATGGCTCTCTCTCTCTCTTTCTTTGTATCTCTCTCTCTCTCTTTCTCTCTCTCTCTCTCTTTCTTTGTATCTCTCTCTCTCTCTCTCTCTCTCTCTCTCTCCCTTTCTCTTTCTCAATCACACTCTCCCTTTCTATCTCTTTCTCCCTCTCTTCTCCCCCTCCCTCTACCCCCAGCCCCCCGCCCGTCCGTCCGCCCATCCATCAATCCGTCTATACACCCCCTCCCTCTCTCCCTCCCTCCCTCCCCAGCCCCTGTACTTACCCTTTAACCCACCCACCCTCCCTCCCACCCACCCGCCAGCCCACCTATCCATCACGCCTCTCGCCTCTCAACTCCCTTGCCTTGCCTAACCACCAACCTACCGGCCCTACCCCAACCCACCCCTAAATCCCTCCCTACCCACCCAACTTACCGACCCACCCATCCACCCATCCACCCTCCTACCCACCAACTTACCAATCCACCCTTCACCCTAGCCTAACCCCATTCTACGCAACACATAACCCACCTTATCCCTACCCAACCCACCCTCCTCCACCCAACCCACCTTATCCCCACCCAACCCACCCTACTCCACCCAACCCACCTTATCCCCAGCCAACCCACCCTACTCCACCCAACCCACCCTCCTCCACCCAACCCACCATATCCCCACCTAACCGACTCTCCTCCACCCAACCCCATCCTGTCCTACCAACCCACCCACCCTAACCCACCCGAACCCACCCGACCCATCAATCAAGCGGCACGTCATCGGCGCCTGCAATCGTAAATAGCCACTGAGTTATGCAAAACAATCGCGATGGGCGGCGAGCGCGATCGTTATTAGCGGGACGGGCGGACGGGCGTCATTTCCACGACGATCGCTGGTGGTGCTGGTGGAGGGAGGGAGGGGTGGGAGGGGGAATGGGAGGGAGGGAGGGAGGGAGGGAGGGAGGGAGGGAGGGAGGGGAGGAGGGAAGGGGGATGGGAGGGAGGGGAGGGAGGAGGGAAGGAAGGGAAGGGAAGGGGAATGGGAGGGAGGAGAAGGGAAAAGGGAGGAGAGAATAGAAGAAGGAGAAGGGAAGACGGAGGGAGAGAGAAAGAAGGAGGTCTGAAGAGGAGGCGGAGGAGAGGAGAGAAAGAAGAGAGGGAGGAGAAGGAGAAGAAGAAGAAGAAGAAAGAAAAAAGGGAGGAGGCAGAGGAGAAGGAGAAGTTGGAGAAGAAGAAAAAGAAGAAAGAAAAAAGGGAGGAAGAGGCGAGAGGTGCAGATCTCAAGAGATAAAGTTCGGCCGCGTTTTATGATTATTGTTATTGTCGCTTTTGTTGTTGTTCTTATTGTTATTGTTGTTGTGGCTGCTACTGTTTCTGTTGTTGTCGATGTCGAAGCTGTGTTTTTGTTGTTGTTGTTTTTGTTGCCGGTTTTTATTGTTTTTGTTAGTGTTGCTCGGGATGACGCTAATGTTGATGTCGGTTTGTTGTTTTTGTTTTTGTTGCTGTTGTTATTGTTGTTGCTGCTACTATTGATGTCACGCCGATGCACTAATCATTTTTTAAATTTAATATTCCATATAATGCCAATTATGAATATTCACAAGGATATGAATATGGATATCGGTGGAGCCAAATAGACGAACGGTGGTCGGGTGGACGCTACGGACTCGGACGCTTCCGCTGCCAAAGACAATCGTACAGAAAGAGGGATAGGTAGATTAAGATAAATAGATAGACAGATAGATACATTCATTCTTGCAATATACATATATACATAAAGATAGATTGATCGGTAGATAAATAGATGGATATATATATATATATATATATATATATATATATATATATATATATATATATATATATATATGTGTGTGTGTGTGTATATATATATATATACATACATATACATATATAATATATATATACATATGTAATATATATATATATAATATATATATATACATATGTAATATATATATATATATATATATAATATATATATACATATATATATATATATATATATATATATATATATATATATATATATACATATATATACATATATCCAAATAATTCAATCAACTCACGGAAACATACATCCATAGAGAGAAATTGATTGAAAGCACAGATAAAGAAATGGATAGGCCAAATACAGAGAGATAGAGAGAGAGGTGCTGTCTACAGAAATGGACAGAGAAAATATGAAAAAGAGGTTTAGTAAAGAGAAATGGAGAAATGGAGAAATGAAACACGAGGGACAGAGAGCTATTGCATAGAGAAAAAGAGAGACAGATTTTCTAACACAGAGACAAAGGCAAACATAGAAAAAAAGCTGGTAGACAGATAAACAGAGTGAGTGAGTGAGTAAATGAGAGAGAGAGAGAGAGAGAGAGAGAGAGAGAGAGAGAGAGAGAGAGAGAGAGAGAGAGAGAGAGAGAGAGAGAGAGAGAGAGAGAGAGAGAGAGAGAGAGAGAGAGATAACAGAGAGAGAAAAAAAAGAAAAAAGAGAGGAGAGGAAAGAAAAAAAAGGAAAGAGACAGAAAAAAAAGACAGCAAAAAGGAAAAAGAGGGAGAAAAAAAAGGGAAAGACCGAAAAGGAAAGAGAGAAACATAAAAGAAAGAAAGAGAGAAACATAAAATAAATAGAGAACCATAAAAGAAAGAGAGAACCATAAAAGAAAGAGAGAAAGAGAAAGAGAAAGAGAGAGAAGAGACAAAGGCACTGTATATACGCGGAGCTCATGTAATAATAGTCGAACAAGCCGGGATAAGCGTTACCAACACGATCCGACCATGTGCTGGGCTAAAGACCTTACAAACACAACACGGGCCTATCAATCATGGACTATTTTACAGTGCCACTCTTTCTCTCTCTCTCTCTCTCTCTCTCTCTCTCTCTCTCTCTCTCTCTCTCTCTCTCTCTCTCTCTCTCTCTCTCTCTCTCTCTCTCTCTCTCTCTCTCTCTCTCTCTCTTTTTACTGTGTTTTTTTCATGATTTTTTTTGTTTGTTGTTGTTTTTTTTGTTTTTGTTTTTGTTTTTCGTTTGACGTATGTCGCCGGCGCTATCCTAGATTTACATGAAATACACAACCCAAAACAGCGGATTACAGACACGGCCTATATTTATTGTTGATGTATGGGTGTTTACGAATGTAATAATTTTCCTTTTTTTTCGGGGGGGTAGAGGGGTAGGGGTGGGGGTAAGGGTAGGGGTAGGGGTAGGGGTAGGGGTAGGGGGTAGGGGGTAGGGGTAGGGGTGGGGGTAGGGGTGGGGTAGTTGTTTTTGTTTGTTTGCTTATATTCTCTGGTGTTTTTTTTTCTTCTAGGTGGGAGGGGGTGGGGGGTATTTCTTTTATTTATGCGTCTCTAGACTGGTTGATCTTGCAACGTGGGGAATCCCCTGTGCATGGAACAGAGTCCGCGAGTTGTTCAGTGTTCATGCACAGAAGTAGCTCGCTCACGGTCGCCTCAGAACATTTTTTTTTTTTCTTCTCTTTTTTTTCATGTTTATGAGGCGATGTTCTCTCCCTCTAATTCTCCTTCTCTCCTTCTCTCCCTCCCACAACCTCCTCCCCCTGCCTGTCCCTCTTCCTTTTCCTCCCTCCTACTCTCCCCCTCTCCCTCTCCTTATCCCTCTCCCTCTCCCTCTCACTCTCCTTCTCCTTCTCCTTCTCCTTCTCCCTCTTCCTTTCCCCCTCTCCCTCTCCCTCTCCCTCCCCCTCTCCTTCTCCCTCACCTTCTCCCTCTCCCTCTCCCTCACAACAACAGACATAATAACACTACTCGTGATATAAAAGCCCCAGCTGAACAATAAGAAAAATTACGATGATAATAACACGAACAGGGGTGATAGAAGCAACGTAAATAATAATGGCAAAAACAACAACCGCAAACATTGCACTCGTGGCCAAAGCAACAAAAACAAAACGATAATAACAGTGAGGATAAAGAGGATGATGATGATGATGATGATGATGATGATGATAATGATGATGATGATAAAGATGGTGATGATGATAACAATCGTAATATTAATAGTTACACTCATAATAATAATAATAATAATAATAATAATAGCAATAATAATAACAATAATAATAATAATAACTATAATAATAATAATAATAACAGCAATAATAATAACAATAGTAATAATAATAAAGTAGAAGCAGAAGAAGAAGAAGAAGAAGAAGAATCAAAACAGAAGATGAAGAATAAACAGCGACAATAACAACAATAATAATACCAGGTACCAAAACACCATAATGATGACACTAATGATGAACCCCCCCCCCAGGTGGAAACCCCATGGCACTCACACTTGCATCGCCTGCTTATCACCTGCTGAGGGGGTTCTGCTTCTTCCTCCTGCAATCAGTTCATCCTGCAACCTCTCCTACCTTCTCCTTCTCCTTCTCCTCTTCCCTCCTTCCTTCTTCTCCTAAACCCTTCTTTCTTCTTCTGTCCACCCCCCCCCCCACACACACAAAAAAAATGCACAAAATAACACGAACGAAAAATACAAAATGCGCGTCTAATAAAATTAATAAACAAATAGATCATATTAATAATGATATTAACAGCAATAACACAAATAAGTAACTAAAAAGGCACATAAAATTAAAACAATAGAACACGCATACAGAGAACCCAAATAACAATAATAATAATAATAATAATAACAATAAGAGAAACAATAAAAATGATAATAGTAACAACGACAATAATAATAATAATAAAATGATGATAGTAATAGTAAGCATAATAATGATAAAAAAACATAATAACAATAACAGTAACACTAATAATAATACTAGCACTACTACTACTATCAATAATAGTAATAATAATAATAACAGCAACAACAACAATAATAATAATAATTATTATTATTATTATTATAATGGATATGATAATAATAATAGCAATAAAACAGGTGAATAAACCGAATTAAACACACGCACAGCGACCTTCCCTTAAAAAAAACATTATATATAGATAAATGTATATATATGAAGGTATGTATATATATATATATATATATATATATATATATATATATATATATATATATATATACATATACGCCAAACAACAACAAAAACAAAAAACAAAAAATACATACGTACGTACATCGAACAAAAAACAAAGAAAAAAACCGACACCATTACCAACGACCCTAACCCCCCACCCCATGATCGCCCCCCCCCCCGCCACTACTATCCTCACTATCGCCATCAATCGAAGGTCCTTATCATCCTACGTCTTCTTGGGCTGTCGGCGCCATGCTCCTCACGTTTCCTGTTGCACTCTTTCTTCCTCCCCCCGCACTCTTTCTTCCTCTTTCTTCCTCCCCCCGCACTCTTTCTTCCTTCTCCCGCACTATTTTTTTCCTTCTCCCGCACTATTTTTTCTTCCTTCTCTCTTCCTCTTTCTTCCTTTTCCCGCACTCTTCCTTCCTTCTCCCGGAATTTTTTCTTCCTTCTCTCTTCCTCTTTCTTCCTTCTCCCGCACTTTTCTTTTCTTCTCTTGCACTCTTTCTTCCTTCTCCCGTACTCTGTCTTCCCTTCTCCCGCACTCTTTCTTCCTTCTCCCGCACTCTTTGGACATCTTTTCGCACTTTTCTTGCACTCCTTCAGACCTCTTCTCACACACTCTATCTCTTCTTGCACTCTCTCTTCCTCCTCCCGCACTCTTTCACTCTTTCTTCCTCCTACCACATTCTTTTTGCTTCTTCTTGCACTCTAGTCGCACTTTTTTGGGCTTCTTCTCTCGCAATCTTTTTGTGTCTCGCACTTTTTTTTTTTTTTTGCTTCTTTTTGTTCATTTTTTTGCCCTCTTGTATGCTTTTCTTTCTTCTCTCACTCTTTTTTCTCTCCTATCGCACACTATTCTGCTTCTCTCATAAACATCTTTCTTCTCTCACTCTTTTTTCTCTCCTATCGCACACTATTCTGCTTCTCTCCTTGCCTTCTTCTCACCCTCTTTATTATCATTCTCCCACTCTTTCTCCGTCTTCACGCACTCTTTTTATTCCTTATTTTCAAACTGTTCTTTTTTTTTCCTATTCCTTCTCTCACACCCTTTTTCCTTTTCCTCTCGTACCTCTTTCGCACTTTCTTCCTTCCTCCTTTCATTCTTCTTTTCCCTCCTCTCGCACTTCTCCTTTCTCTTTCTCTCTGTATTTGCGATTCTTATAATTTGTTTGTTCGTTTTTCCTTAATTATAAGGAGTGAAAAATGGAGAAGGAGAAGGAGAGGAAGAGGGAGAAGGAGAAGGAGAAGGAGATAGAGAAGGAGAGAAAGAGAGAGAGACAGAGAGGAAGAGAGACACAGAGAGATTGAACGAGAAAGCAAAAGAGAGAGAAAGAGAGACTAATAAAAAGCACAAAAAAAAGAAAAAGAGAAGAGAAAGAACAAGGAAGCGAAAGCGCAAAAATATATTTTTAAAGACAAAAAAAAAAAAAAAAAGTCTTAGAGGCGCGCGAGGCGACTTGGCGACGGCGACACAGCGAGCGGTCTCTCTCTCTCTCTCTCTCTCTCTCTCTCTCTCTCTCTCTCTCTCTCTCTCTCTCTCTCTCTCTCTCTCTCTCTCTCTCTCTCTCTCTCTCTCTCTCGTTACGATCCCTCTACCTCCTTCTCGTTCTCGCATTCCTCTTCTCTGTTATTTCTTGACTCCTCCCCCCCTCCGTCCTCCTTCCTTTCCCCCTCCACTTTCCCCCTCTCCCTCTCGCTCTCTCTCCCTCTCTCCCCCCTCTCTCTCCCCTCCTTCCCCCTCTCCTTTCCCCTACCCCCATCCACCTTCCCCATCCCCTTCCCCTCCCCCACCCCATCCCCTTCACCCACCCCCATCCACCTTACCCCTTTCCCCATCCCATCCCCATCCCCCTTCCCCATCCCCACCCCCTTCCCCTTCCCCCACCCCATCCCATCCCCCTTACCCCCTTCCCCATCCCCCTACCCCACCCCCCTTCCCCCTTCCCCCTTCCCCTCCCCCTACCCCCTGTCCCCCCTTCCCCCTCCCTCTCAGACGATCGACAGCAAAAACGGACCTTCGGCGACAAGGTAAACAAGCAGAAGAAACGCGCCGAGGAACCTACTCGTTCTCGCTCGCTAATTCGCATTAACGGGATGGAGGGAGGGAGGAAGAGGGCGGGAGGGAGGAAGGGAGAGAGGGAGGGAGGGAGGAAGAGGGAGGGAGGAAGATGGGAGGGAGGGAGGGAGGGAGGAAGATGGGAGGGAGAAAGAGTGGAGGGAGGGAGGAAAAGGGGAGGGAGGGAGGAAGAAGGGGGGGAGGGAGGGAGGAAGAGGGAGGGAGGGAGGAAGAGGGAGGAGGAGTGGAGGACGGGAGGGAGTGAGGGAGACAGACAGACAGAGACAGGGATAGAAAGAGAAAGAGAGAAAAAGATGGAAAGAGGATGAAGAGAGAGAGAGAAATTGAGAACACTACAAACCCGCGATGAGAAGAGAGAACGAAAACGAGGACAGAAAAGTGTAAAAAAAAAATAATAATAATAATAAAATAAGAAAATAAAAAAATAAAAAAATACATCCGCCAAATGGAGGAAATAAAAGAGAAAGGGAAGTCAAAGTCGAATGGAAGAAAAGACAAGAAAGGAAATAAGAATAAAACGAGAAAAAAAATATAAATAAAAAAACAGGTAGAGAAACGTAAAAAGCACACGTGGTGGAGAAAGGAACCGGGAGAGAAAAAGCGATGACAGGTGGAAAGAATAAAAACGATAAAAAAAGGTAAAAAAAAAAAAATAATCCTGCACAAAAGAGAGAAATATAAAAATATTTAAAGACAAAAGCGAAAGCACGTAAAAAGAAAGGAGAGAGAGAGAGAGAGAGAGAGAGAGAGAGAGAGAGAGAGAGAGAGAGAGAGAGAGAGAGAGAGAGAGAGAGAGAGAGAGAGAGAGAGAGAGAGAGAGAGAGGAAAAGGGAGGAAGAGAGAGAGAGAGGAGAGAGAGAGAGAGAGAGAGAGAGAGAGAGAGAGAGAGAGAGAGAGAGAGAGAGAGAGAGAGAGAGAGAGAGAGAGAGAGAGAAGAGAGAGAGAGAAGAGAGAGAGAGAAGAGAGAGAGAGAGAGAAGAGGGAGAGAGAAGAGGGAGAGAGTAAGGGAGAAAGAAAGAGAGAGAAAGAGAGAGAGGGAGAGAGAGGAAAAGGAGAATGGAAAAAATACACGTTTTGGAGCATTCACTTCAGCCAGAAAAATATAATACACATGCCGCATATTTACAAGGACACTGCAATGCAAACCATTATAAAAATGCCCCTCCACCCCCCCCCCCTCTCAAACAAACAAAAACAAAAAAAAATGTATATGAAATAATAAAATAAAAGATAGCCAGACAATATATATATATATATATATATATCTATATAATAATCCAGGAATAAAAGCAATTTATTCAATATGTCAAAATTGGCGACGGCGAGGCGACGAGGATGGGCGTGCGGGCGTGCGCGCGGTGTGGTTGTGCGGTGGGCGGCGGGAAGTGTGGTTGGTGCTTGTGTGTGGTATGGTGGTAGTCGATGGGTATTTTACACTATTGTAGTGGTTGTGGTGGTTGATGAAAACTATACCGTGTGGTGGTGGTTGATATGCGTTTTAGAGTATTGTGGTAGGTAATGGTATTGTGGTAGCTGTTGTAGTGGGTACTGCTGGTGGCGGGGATTAATTAGTGTCTTTTATCTCAGATTGGTTGTTGCTCTATGGTTGTGTAATAGGCGCGGATGGTTGGTGATATATGTGGTCGTCGTATGAATGTGCTTGCAAGTGGTAGGTGTTGGGCAGCGTAGGGTATAGTGATGGTGTTGCTTGGTACCTTAGAGTATAGTGTTTTTTGTGGGCATGGCTATGGCAGGTACAGATATTAGCGGGCGGAAAAATTTTCTGACTGGCGGTGTATATCGCGTTATGGTTGTGCAATGGGCGTGGATGGCCGGTGGATGACTACATGGGTGGGTGGTGGGTGGTAGATGGTGGGAGGTGGTTTGCGGATGGTGGGTGTATTCTAGTGGGCGGTGGGCGGCGATAAGTCTCAGGGAGGGCGTAAGGAAACGAAGAAAAACGGAGAGAGGGCGGGGAGACGAGAATTAAAGACGGTAAGAGGGAGACGAGGGATGCGGGAGAGGAAGGAAGAGGGGAGAGGAAAGGAAGAGAGAGAAGACAGGGGACAGGAAAGAGGAGGAAAGGAAAGGAAGGGGGGAGAAGAAATGGGGGAAAGAAAGGAAGAGGAAAGAGGGAAAAGAGAGGAGGGACGCGGGAGAGGAAGATTGGTAGAGGGGAAAAGGGGAGAAGGGAAGAGGAAGTGGGGGGAGAGGGGAGAGGGGAGAGGGAGAACGAGAGAGAGAGAGAGAGAGAGAGAGAGAGAGAGAGAGAGAGAGAGAGAGAGAGAGAGAGAGAGAGAGAGAGAGAGAGAGAGAGAGAGAGAGAGAGAGAGAAGAGGGGGAGAGAGAGAGAAGAGGGGGAGAGCTGATTGGGGCGTAGTATCGGGAAGTCGAGGCAGAGGGTGAGGGGAGGAGGGTGAGGGGAGGAGGGTGCGGGGAAGGCGTGCAAGGGGAGGGAAGGGGAGGGGAGGGGGGCGTGTCAGGTCATGACAGGCGGACCCACTCACCCAGACGAACCCTCGCCTTCCCTCTTTCCCCCCCCTCCCCCTTTCCCCTTCTCTCTCCCCTTCTCTGAGACTCTTTCCCTAACCTCCCCTACATTCTCTTTCTCTCCCTCTTCCTCTTCTTTTTATTTTGTCTACTCTTTCCCATATATACGTCGCTTCCTTTCGCGCCCTGTCTCGTTCTTCCTTTTTTTTTTACTTTCCTCTTCTTCATCTATTTGCCCGTCTCTCCCTCTCCTTTTTACCCCTTTTCATTCACATTTCTCTCTCTCTCTCTCTCTCTCTCTCTCTCTCTCTCTCTCTCTCTCTCTCTCTCTCTCTCTCTCTCTCTCTCTCTCCCTCCTCCCTCACCCCCCCCCCTTCCCCTCCCCACCTCGTGACCCAATGATTACCCACATTATCTGCCGCCTACACATAACATTATCTTAACCCGACGTTTGCGCCACTGCCCATGGAAAGCCTTTTTCTCTCTCTCTCTCTCTCTTTCTTTCTTTCGTTTTTCCCTTCTTGTTAAGACGAATTCGTGAGGATTTGCTTTCTCGTATCCACATTTCATTCTCTTTTCTTTTCTTCGTTTCTTGTACAGTGGACGAGTTCTATCATAATAAAAATGACCGTTAATAATTACAAGATGAGTACGCGCAAACACACACACACACACACACACACACACACACACACACACACACACACACACACACACACACACACACACACACACACACACACACACGACCCCCCCCCCACCCCCCACCCCACACACACAAACACACAGACAGACCCCCGCACAGCCTCTTCGCACTCGCACTCAACCGCAACCACCGGCGAGAGAGCAAGCGAGGGAGCAAGCGAGCGAGCGAGTAGCGAGTAGCGAGTGACCCAGCGTCTGAGCGAGCGAGCCACTCCGCTGCGCTGCGCTCCCCTCGTGCCAGGTCAAGCGAGGCCACTCCACTCCACGCCTTGTACGGCTTCTAAGAAGGTCCCCGCGTCTTGTCCACTCCACTCCACCGCCCGCGCCCGTAAGTAGCACGGGGCGTCTCGAGGGGAGAGAGCCTCGGCTGACGCAAGACAACAGGCGCCTGTCTTGAGGGCGAATCTGGCGGCTGCTGCTGTTCACAGAGGCGTCGGAATCAGAATCAGAATCAACAGCAGCATCGCCCGATTCGGAATTATCGTCCTTATGGCTTTCATCTACATCGTTACTGTTCCTAATGACCGTTCTCATCATCAGCGGTATCACTGATATTTGTGATATTATATACTGTTATCTTTATCATTGATAATGTGATTATTATCATCTTCTTATACATTACTATCATCATTATTACTATCATTATCATTAGTATTATCATTATCATCATTATCATTATCACTATCATTATTATCACTAACATTATTATTATCGATATCATCATCGTCGTCATTATGATTATAATTATTTTTGTTATTATTACTATTATCGTTGCAATTACTATTACTGCCACAGCCTACAGCCTACTAATAATACTCAAACAACTACTACTAAGATCACTAATGTTAGCAGTATCGCAGTTGCAACAATAACAATAATACTAACATAATGATAATGACAATCATATCATCATCATTATCATCACCCATCATCATCCTCACTATCATCATCCTAGTAATAATAATAATAATAATAATAATAATAATAATAATAATAATAATAATAATAATAATAATAATAATAATAGTAATACCAATAATGATAATAATCACAATAAAAGCAATGCTGTTATTGATGACAATGAGAACAACACGAAGGAACAACGACCACGAGCGCCCGCATGCAATTTCTTCCAAGCACAACCCCCCCTCTCCCGCCCTTAAGCCCCCCTCCCCCCCTGCCGTGCCATAAACACGCCCCCGCCCCCTTCTCCCCTTGCCCCTTCCCCTACCCCCACCCGCCGTCCGCTTCCCCATTCCCTCGACCCTAACCACACCAATTACCCTTCCCCCTCTGCTTGCCCTCTCCCCCTCCTCTTCCCCCTCGCCCATCCTCTTCCCCCGCCCTCTCCCTCTTCCCCTGCCCTCTCCCTCTTCCCCTACCCTCTCCTCTTCCCCCTCCCTCTCCTCTTCCCCCTACCCCTTCCCCTACCTCTTCCCCTGCCCCCTCTCCCTCCCTTGACCCCCTTCCCCTGGCCCCTCCCCCTTTCCCGAGCCCACGCCTACCGCCCACCTTGCACACATTCGGACAACGCCTAACCCTGCCACGAACAATTTAAATAATAACATCCGCATGGGAAGGGGAGAAGGGGAGAAGGGGAGAAGGGGAAAGGGGAGAGGGAGTGGGGAGGAGAGAGGGAGAAGGGAAAAGGGGGAAGGGGGAAGAGGGGGAAAGGGAAGAGGGAGAGGGGAAAGGGGGAAGAGGGAGAGGGGAGAAGGAAAGAGCTAGGAGAGGGGAGAGGGGAAGAGGAAAGAGGGGAGAGAAAGGAGAGAAGGGGGCTAAGAGAGGGGAGAGAGAATAAGACAAGAGAGAAAGGGGTGTGGGGAGACAGAGGAAAAGATATGAGAGGAGAGAGGGGAAGTGGGGAGAGGGGGAGAGGGGAAGCGGGGGAACGCCAAGGAAGATGAGGGGGAGGTTGGGTAGAAGAAAGGAGAGGAAAGAGGGGAAAGAGGGGAAAGCGGGAGAGGGGAAGGGGAAGGGGCGATGACAAAAGTGCAAGAGGTGTAAACAGCATGTGAAATGCACGGAAATCGGGGTGTTGAAAATGCAACTTAATATTCACATAATGAATTCATACCTACAGCACTCTTACCCCCCCTCCCCCTCTCTCTATCATCCTCCCCTCCTCCCCCCCGTTCCATCCATCGCGACTCCCTCTCCCCCCCCCACCCACCCAGAAAAAAAAAATGTTGCAAAAAAAGACCACTCTTTGTTCTTTGTTTTAATTCTTCCGCGTGATAATAATTATCCTGACTGCCCCTCCATATCCTATCCCCCATGTACGAAGGGATAGGAAAGAGGAGGGGGGATGGGAAGGGGAAGGGGAAGGGGAAGGGGAAGGGGAAGGGGAAGGGGAAGGGGAAGGGGATGGGGAAGGGGGAAGGGGAAGGGGGAAGAGGGATGGGGGAAAGGGGAAATAAGAAAGAGGAAGGGGAAATAACTATGAAAGAGGAAGAGAGAGGAAGGAGGAAGGAGAAGGAGGAAAGAGGAAGTAGGAAGTAAAAAGAGAGGAAAGAGAAAGGAAGATAGAAAAAAAAGTAGGAGGGAGGAAGAGGGACGAAGGAGAAAGAGGAAGGGGACAGGTGGACACAGGGGGCGAAACAAGGACAGGGGAAAACGAGGAAGGGTGAAAGAGAGGGGGGTGGAGGGAGTGACAGACGACTGAAAGAGAAAGAGAGGGAGGGAATGAAAACATAAAGCTGGGGAAGGAGGAGGGGGAAGGGGAGGGGGAAGGGGAGGGGGAGGGTGTTCCTTCACCCCGGGGAGCACAGTGCCTACATCCCCTGGACGACGAAGGAGAAGGAGAAGAAGAAGAAGGGGGAGGGGGGGAGGGGGAGGGGGAGGGGGGATTAGACAGGTATATAAGTTACAAAAAGGAACAAGTCCAACAATAAGAGAACCATAAATTTGGGTGGTGGCGTCTGACCCCAGGTTGGTGGCGCCGCCGAAGCACCGCTAGGGGGGAGGGGAGGGGGAAGGAGGGGGAGAGGGGGAAGGAGGGGGAAGGAGGAGTGGGGAGGAGGGTTGGAGAAGGAGGGAATAGGGAAGGGGGAAAGGTGGGGGGAGGAAGGAGGGTAGAAGGTAAAGGGGGAGGGGGACCTCGAACACCCTCCTTACCTCCCCCTCCATCTCAATCGACACCCCACCGACTCACCTCGTTTCCCTATCAACGACCTCGTCCTCGAAACCGCCCCGAGGAGGGTCGGACTCGGCCTTGTCGACGCCCTTCTGCCCTCCCCTTCCCTCCCCTTCCCTCCCCTTCCCTCCCTCTGCCGCTGCCTCTCTCATTCCTTCCTTCCTTCCCTTCCTCTCTCTATTCTCTTTCCTTTCCTTTCCTTTCCTTTCCTTTCCTTCCCTTCCCTTTCCTCTCCTTCCCTTCCCTTCTCGTACCCCATTCCCTTCCCCCTATCTATTCCCTTTCCCCTTCCTCCTCCACCGCCCCCTCCTCCTCCCCACCCCCCATCCTCCGTCTTACGTTCTCGCCCCATCTCCCTCCCCCGTCCTTCCCCAGCATCAGCATCCATTCATCCTTCTCCTCCTCCTCCTCCTCATTCATTTATTTCTGTTCTGTCTTCATTCACTGGGCTTCCGCGGACACTTTTGGAAATGATTTTTCATCTTATTTCATTTCTCTTTTTTATTTTATATATCTTTTTTTCACTCGGCATCTCCTACCGCGCGCGCGTGCGTTCGTCCAGGCATTTCCCTCGAGTCTGGATATCCCGTAAGTAAGAATTTAAATGACTGGTGAGAGGGTGAGGGACAGGGAGAGGGAGAGGGAGAGGGAGAGGGAGAGGGAGAGGGAGAGGGAGAGAGAGAGAGAGAGAGAGAGAGAGAGAGAGAGAGAGAGAGAGAGAGAGAGAGAGAGAGAGAGAGAGAGAGAGAGAGAGAGAGAGAATGAGAAAGAGAATGAGAAAGAGAGTGGGAAAGAGAGTGAGAAAGAAAGAGAGAAAGAAAGAGAGAAAGAAAGAAAGAAAGAGAGAATATAGAAAGAACGACCCATCCATCCCCCGTCTGAAGGAAAAACGACAGACTCCAACGACTTCTTCCCCTCTACAATAAAAACGACCCCTCCCTTCCCCCTTTCCCCTCCCCTTCCCCTTCCCCCCCCAAAAAAAAAGAATCCAGATCATCTCCTCCAAAGAATCCGCGCGTCACTCATAATTACCTCGCGGCCAATAGCATCCATAATCATGCCTCACTATTCCCTAATTACCCCCCGTACCCTACCGTACCGTACCCTACCCCATCCCACCCCTACCCTAACCCATCCCCCTCCCTCCCGCCCCCCCTTGCCCGACGCTACCCAATCTTACCCTCCTCCTCCTCCTCCTCCTACCCCCCCACCCCCCTCCATCCTCAACAATTAACTCGACCGCCTCCAAAATCCCTTGCCCCTCTCCCTCCCCCACCCCTCCCCGTCCCCTTCTCCACTCCTACCCCCACACCTCTTCCTCAATCTCTGTCTCTCAGCATCTTTCTCTCTCTCCCCTCCCGTCCCTCCCTCACTTTTTTTCTCCCTCACTCCCTTCTTCTATCCCTCCCTCCTTCTCCTTCCGTCAGTCATCCTTCTCTCGCTCCATCTCCCGCTCCATCTCTCACTCCTCCTCTCCTTCTCCTTCCTTCCCTCCCTCTTCTCCTCCCTCTTCTTCTCCCTCCCTTCATCTCTCCTTCTCCTTCTCCTTCTCCTTCTCCTTCTCCTTCTTCCTCCTCTCCTTCTCCTTCCCTCCTCCTCTCCTCTCCGTCCCTTCATCTCTCCTTCTCTTCCTCTATTCTCCCTCCCTCCCTCCTCTCCTCTCCTCCCTTCCACTCCCTCCTTCTCTTCTCCCCTCCCTTCATCTCTCCTCCTTCTTCTTCTTCCTCCCTCCCTCTCTCCCTCCCTCCCTCCCTCCCTCCCCCTCACACATAACCACCTCTAACCAGTCCATAATTACGGTAATTAACCCCTCTCTCATAATTTCGCCATCGTCTTCCAATGCCTGACCTCTCCCTTCTCCAAAATTACCCTAAATCACCTGACCAATCACGACAGTTTTCCCCCGCACGGCCAGAATTCCCCTAACGACCCCTACCCGACCCCCCATACCCCCCCTCCTCCTTTTCTTCCTTCTTCCTACCATTCTTTTCTTTCTTTTTTTTCTATTTTTCCTCTTTACTTCCCTCCTCCTTCCTCCATTCTCCTCTTTCCACGTCTTCTCTTCTTTCTTACCATTCTCTCCCCATTTCGTCTTTCTTTCCTCTTGCCCTCCTTTTTTTTCCAGTCTCTTCCTCCTCCCCCCCCATCCCACTCCCCCTCTTTCCTCCTCTTCCGTCACCCTCCTACCCACCCCACCCCCCTCCTTCCTCCCCTCCGGCCTCCTAAATCAAGTCCCTTCATCTTGACCATCTTCCTTCCTCCTCCGAGTCCTTTCCTGTCCTCTCCGCTCATTCTCCAATTCTTCCCTTCCTTCTTTTTTTCTCTCTCCTTTCTCCTTTCTTCTTCTCCTTCTTTCTTCTTCTATCATAATCACTATCATTAATATCCTTTTGTACTATCATTATCATCATCATTACTTTGACAACTTAAATTACGTTTATCACTCGTCCTCGTCCTCTACATCTTCGTCGCCGTCCCCTCCCCCCTACCCTACCTCCTCCTCTGCAACCCCCCCTCTCCCCCTCTTCCTCCATCTCGAACGGAGCCCCATCATCACCACCTCGAGCCTCGAGATTCTTCAACGGAGTCTTGCGTCGAGTAACAGCCGCGTGTCTTCGAGTCCGCGGCAGCCTCAGCAGTGGCGGGCAGCATCCCTCATAGGACGAGAAGCGCTAAGACCAACCATCCTATCAATCACGACGGAACATCATCATCTCACAGAAACCGTCCGCAACACAAAGGAAATGTCGAAGATCGCGTCAGAATGGGAGGAAAGGGGATCAACTTCACTCCTAGAGGGATAGGGAAGAGAGAAATGCATTCCCGTGGGCGCTTCCACGCCCGTCGTCTCCAAAGAAAAGGGATGCACATGTACGAACGCGTACATGTGCACCAATCAGCCAGCGTGTGTGCTCGAGTATACGGCCGTACACTGGCTGAGCGCGTGTGTGTGTGTGTCTGTGTACTCACCACCTCGTGGCTACTGCTACTGCGACTTCTGCTGCGTCACCCCCCACAGCCCCAGGCCCCCGCAAGGCCAGCACTCAGCACTTTCCACCAGAGCGGCTCGCATGCACGGGTCGGCGCTCGAGACTTCCCAGGACCGACCGACCGACCGACCGACCGACCGACCGACCGACTCGCCGCCACGTCGCGCCCGACGCAGCTCTCCTCTACACGCACTGTAAATAGGCCAACTCTGGGGACTTTCTCTTTTCTTTATCCAGGGACACTAAGAGCCGGCCGCCCAGCCGGGACATTTCCTTCCTTCCTTCTTTCCTTCCTTCTTTCTCTCTCTCCTCGTCCTCGTGGCCGTGGTCCTCCTCGACCGCGGGCGATGCGCGAGGTAGGCCGAGGGAGGCGGCGGGAGGGCGAGCAGGTAGCGGCGCGGACGAGCCCGGCGGGCCCCGGCCACGTACCCGAGCTTCATGCTGAGGCACGGCTCAGCGGGCGGCGCCGTGCTCCACGCGGGCGTGCTGACCGCGCCTGACCCCGCAACGATGCGCTGACCTTCTGCCCCGCCGCCCCCACCCGCCCGGCACGCCCACCCCCGCCCACACTCACGCTCACCCGCTTCGACCACGGCATGTCGTAACTCCGGCCAGGGTCCGGGTCACCCAAACCACACTCTCCACCACGACAAACTGCCCTCCACCGCAGTCCCCCCTCCCTCCCTCCCTCCCTCCCTCCCTCCCGCCCCTCCCTTCCAACGTACTCCCTCCCTCCCTCCCTCCCTCCCTCCCGCACCCCCCCCCCTCCCCGCCTCTCCTCCCTTTCCACTCCACCGCATCGCTGTCTATCGCACTTCCCTCTCCCTCACCGCCCTCCCCTTCTCCCTCCTCTGACCATCGCCAGCCCCTACTCCCCCTCCCCCCCTCCCCTTTCTGCTTTCAACTCCCCCTCACCCCCCCCCCTCCACACACACACACTCATCCCTCTTCTCCGGGAACGCCTCTCCCCCTCTCCTCTGTCTCTCCGTCCCCGTTCGTCCTTCGCTCTCGCTCTCTCTCTATCGCTCTCTCGCTCTTTCTCTCTCGTTCTGTCTCTCTCTCTCTCTCTCTATCGCTCTCTCGCTCTTTCTCTCTCTTTCTGTCTCTCTCTCTTTCTTTCCATTCTCCCTCTCCCTCTTCCTTCCCCTTACCATTCTTCTACCTTCTACCTCCTCTCCCTCTCCCTCTACGTACCTCCTCTCCCTCTCTCTCTCCCTCTCCCTCTTCCTCGCCCTCCCTCCCTCCCACTTTCTGGCCGCTAGACACAACTTACCACTACCAACGGGGCCCACACGCGCTCTCACACACCACACCCTCACAACACTTCGTCCTCACACTGCGATGCTCCCCCCCCAGCCCACCCCCCTTTCCAGGACGATCCGACACAAACGCACACACATGCATGCACACACAAGCACACACTCACACTCGCTCTTGCGCTCACTCATTCTCTCCCTCGGCCACGCATACAGATTCGTCTCTCTCTCTCTCTCTCTCTCTCTCTCTCTCTCTCTCTCTCTCTCTATATATATATATATATATATATATATATATATATATATATATGTATATATATATTTACATATAAATAGAAAGATAGATAGATAGATAGAAAAAGATAAATGAATAAAAAAAAAATATATATATAGATAGACAGATATATGTATAGATAGATACAGAGAAATATATACATATACATATACATACATACACACACACACACACACACACACACACACACACACACACATATATATATATATTCTTATAGATAAATAAACATATATGTTTATATATATATATATATATATATATATATATATATATGTATGTATGTATATACATACATATAACCAAATAGGCATCCACCTCCATCTGAATGGTCGCCACCCTTCATCCATCGTCAACTATACTCTCCCCCTCCCCCTTCGCATTCTCATTGGTCGACCCACCCCCCTCCCACCATCACCATCACCATCACCATTGCCATCACCATGCACCACACTTCCACATTCACTTTACACCACACCGACATCCTCCTCTTCCTCCCCCCTTCCCCCTTCCCCCTTCTCCCTTCCCCTTACCTCCTCCCCCTTCTCCCTCCGTCTCTTTCACCTCCCTCTCTCCCTCCCTCCCTCCCTCTCCCTTCCCCGCGACACGACCCACAGTCCTCCCTCCCCCTCCCCTCCCCCCACTAGCCCTGCATCACCCACAGGTCACACCTCTCCAACCGCACCCCACCCCCCACCCCCATCCCCATACCCCTACTCCCACCTCCATTCCTTGCCTGCTTGCCTGCCTGTCTGTCTGTCCGTATGTCTGTGCGTCTGTGTAGCCGACTTGATGTTTGCCTCTTTGAGTATGTACGTGTACGTGTACGTGTACGTGTACGTGTACGTGTGTGTGTGTGTGTGTGTGTGTGTGTGTGTGTGTGTGTGTGTGTGTGTGTGTGTGTATGAATGAGAGATGGAGTGAAAAAGAAAGAGGAAGATAAAGATAACGTGAGAAGAGAGAGAGATAAAGAGAAAGAGAGAGAGAGAGAGATGAAGAGAGATGAAGAGAGATGAAGAGAGAGAGAGAGAGAGAGAGAGAGAGAGAGAGAGAGAGAGAGAGAGAGAGAGAGAGAGAGAGAGAGAGAGAGAGAGAGAGAGAGAGATTTATGCTTGTCCATCTACGTATTACGATTTTGCTTCCCTGCTGCCATGCCTTCTTCACTCCCTTTACTGCCCACTTGCCTGCCAACCTGCTTGCCTGCTTGCCTACTGCCTGCCTGCCTGCCTGCCTGCCTGCCTGCCTGCTTGCCAACGTCACCGAAGAATCTTTCCCCCTCCCCCTCCCCCTCCCCCCTCCGTACACCAGCACGATACCTACTCTCTCCTCGGAGCAGCCATGCAGACCCCCCCTCGCCCCCATATCCCCCCTCCTCTCAACCCCAATGCATGCACGCCCCCCTCCCCCCCCCCCAACTAGCTCTACCACTACGCGCCTGCAACACACACAGGTGACACAAACCCCACGGCGAGCAACAAACGCCCTTACCGGCCCCTAGCATAAGGGCCAAGCGACTTGCTCACAAGGTGAAAGCTCAAAAAATGGCGTTTTAGTACCCTTTGCTTGTTTGCTTGTTTCGTTCTCTAACAGTTGCAACCAAGCGAATTCACCGAAAGCATTTTTCTGCGTGTTGCACGGGGCATCCGAATTCGGTTGTGTTGAGATAAACATTTACATAAATAAACGTTTGCGCGACCTTGTGAAAACATACCGGTACGCACGCGCAAGCTAGCGGCCGCGCAAGCAAATAAACAATCACGCACGCGCGTGCGCATGCACAGGCGAGGGGGTCAGACGGACGAACGGACGGACAGCCACACACACACACGCACACATACAATCTGTCTTTCTTTGTCTGTCATTCTGTTGCCTCCTCTCTCTCTCTCTCTCTCTCTCTCTCTCTCTCTCTCTCTCTCTCTCTCTCTCTCTCTCTCTCTCTCTCTCTCTTTCTCTTTCTCTTTCTCTTTCTCTCTCTCTCTCTCTCTCGTTCGCCCCCTCTCTCATACACACAGATACAGACACAGACATATCATAAGAACAGACATACACGAGGATAGACACTGGTTCGAACAGGCACAAAGACAAACAATCACACACACAAACAAACTCTCCCTCTCCCTCTCCCTCTCTCTCTCTCTCTCTCTCTCTTTCTAAGAACAATAACAATAACAATGATCGAGAAAAAACAGAAAAAAAAAACAGAAAACGCACACGCACGCGCGCTTTTATGCACGCACAAGCAAGCAAGCAAGCACACACCCTTGCCTTCTGCCCTCGTCTTGCTGAATATTCTAGTCAATTGCAGAGCACGAAGCTCCCTGTTTCCTCTCCGTACGCCCTCAAGACCCCAGACCCCACCTTTTCCTCCCCGTACGCCCTCAAGACCCCAGACCCCACCTTTCCCTCTCCTTACGCCCTCAAGACCCCACCTTTTCCTCTCCGTACGCCCTCAAGACCCCAGACCCCACCTTTTCCTCTCCGTACGCCCTCAAGACCCCAGACCCCACCTTTTCCTCTCCGTACGCCCTCAAGACCCCAGACCCCACCTTTTCCTCTCCGTACGCCCTCAAGACCCCACCTTTTCCTCTCCGTACGCCCTCAAGACCCCAGACCCCACCTTTTCCTCTCCGTACGCCCTCAAGACCCCAGACCCCACCTTTTCCTCCCAATACGCCCTCAAGACCCCACCTTTTCCTCTCCGTACGCCCTCAAGACCCCAGACCCCACCTTTTCCCTGACCGTCTCGTCTCGGAAGATGCTTTTCCGCGGTTGTGATGCGTGGAGTGTTGAGGAGGGAGGGGGAGGAGGGGAAGGGGGGCGTGCTGGTCATCACTATTAAGGCCAATTGCGTCATCGGCGTCGTCGCCACGTCAACTCATCATAGTCGTCATCACGTTCGTTCGCCTGACCCTCCCTCGTCGCCGTGATATTATTCACCATCAACATCACTATCACTACCTCACCATCAATCACCATCACCCGTCTCTCGACACCACACTCACACTAAGCACCCAGCTGACGGCGAGCCACACAATCACCATCATCATCACTTCATCACCCGGTACACCGCGCGGGGCATGCGCGCTCGCCTCCGCGGCACAATCACCACAATCAGACCGTTCGTAATGGCACCATAAACGCCTGCATCTTCGCAAATCACCATCCTCCCTCCGTGCGTCTATCATTACGTCAGGGCCCGAGCCGAGACCCCTGTCATCACAACCCCGTCCGTGTTCGCGCCGTCATCATCCGCCGCCGCCTCACTGTATCCTCACAATACGCCGTCGTCGCGCGACTTGTCATCATCATCATCACCATCATCATCATCGTCCTCCTCCTCGTTCGCCGCCTCACTGTACCCTCACAATACGCCGTCGTCGCGCGACTTGTCATCATCATCATCACCATCATCATCATCATCGTCCTCCTCCTCGTTCGCCGCGGCACTGTATCCTCACCATCATGAGCCGATTAGTCACCATTGCCGACAATACTAAGAACGCAGCCCCTCCCGGCAAAGTTCTTCCTCGGCTGAACATAACACTGGCAATGGCACTCGCTCTCATAACAATCATGGCAGTAATAATAAAGATAATATAATAACCACGACAACAATAACAGAAATAAAAAGGAATAAAAATAATAAAAAAGAATAACCAGCAACAAAGAGAAGAACAACAATAATAATGATGATATTAATAAAAATAATGATATAAAAAAATAATCATCATCATAATAAAAATAATTATCATAACAACAATAAAAATAATAATAACATGCACAAAAGCAGCTGATAAATGACAAGGAAACGGTTATTCGAAAATGGAATTAATAATAACAGCATTTGCAACAATAAAACTATCAACGTAATATATATATACGCTAAAAATATCTATAGGAATATCAGAACTGCATAATTATCAACTGTGACAATATTAATAATAACTAGGAATATCTATCAGATTGGTAAAGCAAAAAAACAATACAATATCAGTAATGTATCCTAGCTATAACAAAACTGATAACAACAACAGCAAAAACAACAATAAAAATAATAATAATAATAATAATAATATTAATAATAATAATAATAGTAATAATAAAATAATAATAATAATAATAATAATAACAATAATAATAGTAATAATAATTATAATAATAATGATAATGATAATAATAATAACAACAATAACAACAATAATGGAGAGTAGGAAATGCAATAACAACTATCATTATCATTTATATTGATATCAATATCAACGTTAACATCAATATTTGCAATAACATCATTATTATTGTTACTATTATGATCATTATTATTATTACTATCATTATCATTACCATTATTATTATAATTTTCATTATCATTATTATTATCATTTTCATTACTAATACCATTATCTTTGTTATTATCATTAATATCACTATAACAACTGAAACAACAGTAAAGCAATAACAGCCACAAGAATCATAACAATATATAATAATGGTCATTCAAATTATTACCGTAATAATGATGATAATAATAATGATAATAATGATAATAATGATGATAATAATGATGATAATAATAATGATAATAATGATAATAATAATAATAATAATAATAATAATAATAATAACAATAATAATAATAATAATGGTAATAATAATAATAATAATAATAATAATAATAATAATAATAATAATAACTATTACAATAATAATAATAATAACAATAATAATAATAAAAATAACAAAAAATCAAAAGAACAATAATGACATGATCAATAACAACAAAAAACATTATCACAGTCATCATTATCACCATCGCATTAAAACTACCAAAAACTATCATAAAAAAAACAACAAAAAAACAAAAAAAATACGAAAACAGACTCATCATCATCATCATCATCATCACGATCCTAATTACGATCGTAAGTATCTCAACGATAACGATGCTGGTAATAATGACAATAATGAGATAACGACGTTCGTAAAGATGACTAATTACCCCCCCCCCTGCTCCTAATGATGATCATTATTTTGATAGGGACGATACGCATGGTGATTGCGTAGATGATAACGATAATAAAAGTAATAGCCATCATGATAATAGCACCTACGGTAACGATACTAACAATGATAATTACGACAAAGATAAGATTAGAAAAAAAAATCAGTGGGATATTAACAATTCGCTAATCATGACTTATAAGAAGAAAAAAAAGAAGAAAAAAAACTGCTATTAATTTAATTTCAATGATTCATTTATCATGAATGAAATTGGTCTTTTATCAACACCCAAGCATATAGTGCATTAAAAGGCTATTTAAAACCATCACTATCCTAGGTCACTCTAGACTAACAACATACTTTGACAACACACATACGAAGCTTAAGTAAAAAAACGAAAAACACACTACTTATACTCACGCGACATATCTGATTAATAATAATAATTATAATAATAATAGTAGTTGCAATAATAATAATAATCACCGAAAAAGTAATTAGACTAAAGAAAAAAACTCATGAATTATATTCATAAAATATAGCGTTGTTGATGATAACAATAATGATAGTAATAATAATAATAATAATAATAATAATAATAATCATCATCATCATCATCATAAATAATAATAACAATAATATAATAATCATAATAATAATAATAATAATAATAATAATAATAATCTTTATTTTTATTATATCACCAATAACGATAATAATAATAATAATAATAATAATAATAATAATAATAATAATAATAATAATAATAATAATAATAATAATAACAATAATAATAATAACAACAACACCAATAATAAAAACAAAAATCATAACAATAATCCACTAAACATCAAAATATGTCATCCCATACCCCACCCGCCCCCCTCCCGATAAAACAAATCAAGAAAAACCGCCCGTAATTAAACGTGAAACTAGAGTCTTTACGCCCGTATCTGATTTGCCACCATTGCCATCACAGGGCCACCACCACCACCACGTTGTTTGCCGCTACTTGCTCGAACTCCGATCGATAAATTATGAAAAAAGGAAAAACCCATTCACAAGAAAGGAGTGGGTCAGCTTATAAGTTTGTTTGTTTTTTTCTCTTATTTTTGCCTTTTTTTTTTTTTTTTTTTTACTCCTTCGAAGTAGCTGCATTTTTGTTTCTGTTTTTGTTTTTTTCTAAGTTTCTTTGTTTGTGTTTGTTTCTTCTGCCCGACGTTTTTTATTTAAGACTGATTGGAGATATTAAATGGATTGATACGGATTTATTGTCTTCCGAGTTTCTCCCTTACCCTTCACCCTCACCCCCCCCCCGCCCCCCCCGGAAAGAAAACAAAGAGACATTGCCTATTACAGCGAAACGATCGTTGGGTATTTACGCAAAACGAGCTCACGGCTCTAGGCCTATCGCAAACAACAACAACATCAAAAAAGAAAACAAAAACTACAAGACACTTATCTACTTCTACCATCACCTTGTAACCTACATGTACCCCCTATCCCCCTCCCCCCCCACATCCCCCAACCTCCATTCATTATCCCCCCCCCCTCAAAAAAAAAAAGAAGGTAATAACCCATCTCTTCCTGTCAACTATCCTTTCTCTAATAGCAACCTGTCCATCCACCTCTCCCCCTCCCTCCCTCCCTCCCTCCCTCCCCCCCCTCACCACCACAACCACGCCGGTCGCCCCACAATTTCCATTACAAATTACTCCACCGAAATCCAATGACTCGCGCCAGTGCAACGGTCAGCTATCCACAAACCACACAGTTCTCGGCACTAGATGCCTATCCACGGTACCGTATATCCACATGCTATTATGCACGCGTAACGTCCAATTATCCACACGCCGTATTCCAATTATCCACACGTTACATCCACATGTGTGCCCCCTCTTCACCCGGCAAAATAGATGCATTTCCATATCCACGGTGTTTTTTTTATATCCAACCCGCCCCAGCTTTCAAGACGTATCCACATTCTGTTCCAATACGGCTGTCTATACTGGTGTTGCACTGGTGTTGCACACACCAAAAACATCTGTCCTATAAACATATCACATAAAAACATCTTTTACATTCGACATTTCATGTTTTTTCTTCTCTTTCTTTCTTTCTTTATTCCTTTTTTTCTTTCTTTCTATCCTTCTTTCTTTCTTTCTTTCTTTCTCTCTCTCTCTCTCTCTCTCTCTCTCTCTCTCTCTCTCTCTCTCTCTCTCTCTCTCTCTCTCTCTCTCTCTCTCTCTCTCTCTCTCATACGTACAGCAAACACCTTCGACTTCTCAACACACTACAGTAAGTATAGTCTAATCTCGTCCACACACACAGACGTAGACTTCCCACACCTCGAAGATAAGAGACACGGCACCAGAGCGTCCAGGCCCATCGCCCATTCCCGTCTCGCACTCACACGAGCACACACTTGAACTCACTGTCATTTGCACACTCGGCGCAAACAAACATACACGCGAGCATACACACAAACACAGACGCTCGCGCGAATACGCACGCATGCATGCACGCACACGAGCATGTATAAATGCATACACGAACACGCACGCACACCCGTACGTACGCACGCAAGCACGAACGCAAGCATGAACGTACGCACGCAATTACGCGCGCTCGACACACACACACACACACACACACACACACACACACACACACACACACACACACACACACACACACACACACACACACACACACACACACACAGACCGCTGCGCCCTTACAAAATTTCCCGGGCAAAGCCAGCCCGACCCCCTCCCCCCTCCCCAGCCACCCTGAAGAGTCCCTGGCCCACAAAGTAGTAAGACTAGGCCTACCCTTGTCCCAAAAGAGACAGCGCATCGGCCTGCTGTCCCTTCCCACCCTTATCCTCCCCCCTGTCCTCCCCTGGCCTCCCCTAGCCCTGACAACAAAACCTTACCCATGGCCACTACCCCTGGCCACTCGACCCACCTTCCTGCCGACCCAGCGGGGGCACCAAACACCCCCACTGGATCCGCCACCACTCTCGCTTTTGGGGCACGATGCGTGTGCACTCACGGGCGGCGTCCTGGCAACGCTGTCATGGCAAGGGACCTACAAGGGTGTGCCCTGGGAAGGGTGACAGCCTCGAGGGGGAGTGGGAAGGGCTCCTCGCCCCTGCACTCACCATACACTCTCGCTCGCAACGCTCAATCCACGGAGGTTTTTCCTTCCGTCTTGGTCAAGATACAACATGAATTGATAACTAAAAAAAAAAAGAAAAAAAAATAGATATTGATCTGATTCGAAAAAGGTTGCCGAGTGGTGTCGTGTGTGGTGCCGTGCGGTGCCAGGGCGGCGTGGCACCGGACGATGCCTCGCCGCTCCTGCTGGAGGCGGTGAAGGGGTGAGGGGAGGGGTTGTTTCTCCCCCTCCCTCTCCCTTGGCCCTGAAATCCCCCTTCCCTCGCGGGCCACCCTCACCCAGGGATTAGAGTGGATGAGAGGGAATAAGCGGGTTAGGGCGCCGTCAGCGACACGGTGCAGCGGGGCCCTCGATAAAACAGCTCGCACCAAAGGTTGGACTGTACAGATGCTGTATTACTGCTTCTACAGCTGTTCCAGATGATGGGTGAGGTAGAACGCCAGGTAGGGATCAGGGCTAGCGCTAAACTTAGCCACGAGCCCTGACACGGTGCCACGGAGTGCCACGAGCAACGATGACGAAATGACTCGTGCACCGTGGCGGCGTAAGGCTCACAATCCCGTGCACTGTCGCTCACCTCGCACTGGCACAGGCACAGCGCGAGCTACACACACTCACAATAACACACCACATACACAAACTTATGATGAACCTACACGTTAAACAACTCGATTGGTTATCCTCTTCCCTTCCAAGCTTTCATTGTTGCGTTAACTGAGAACTTCTTAAGTGTCCTTGTACTCCAGCACTACATTTACCATCTTCTCTTGGCGGGTTCCATGGCACTAGGCGTTGATTATCACTTAACAGACCCTTATGAGTCTTCACTAACACTGTACTCTCGAGTACTAACTGTTATAAGTCACGTGTACATTCTTCCCGACATTTCGCCAACTTTGTATACCTGAACAGTGTTAAATTGATCCGAGCTCCAACGAGAGCGGCACCCAAACAGTCAGGGTTCCAATATTCCTTGGCAACCACTGAAAACATTGAAAACACTCTACTACCAATTTGTAAACTTTGGTGTTCTCACTCGAAAAAAATATTACTGTACTCTTGGTTCACTTATACGCCAGTTCGCCCACCGAAATCCTCTGTTTTTCACTTGTATCAAATGGTTTGAGACAAACTTTGGCAGCGAGTTGTGGAGACACTCGGACGTTTCAGAAGACTGCGTTGCTGTTTTCACTCATCAGATCCAGTCTGCTCACAGCAAAAGGAGGCTGGATAAGAGAACGCATCTTTTCGCGAAGTTTTATTTTAAAATCCACTTTCTAATTGATTTTCGTCGGGTTTTTTCCTCTCATAATTTCACTAATCACTCTACCTGTTATTTCGCCTACTGAAAAGTGAAGGTTAACGGTTAGATATAGTAATAGCGAAAATATATCAACTGTAAAAGTCGGCAATATCCTGTCGGTACCCAGACGGAAATTATTGGCCGGTACTATATATTGGCGTTTCGTACTTGCGCTTCGAAAAGTCACTTTTTTATCATTCCATCCTGCTTACATTAAATTAGCATTGCCGTGTTTGAAGTTTGGTGGAATTCCGTCCGCGCGTTCGTAAAGCAGTATTAGTTCTCGCGAAAGAGCGTGTTGGCGCGGTTTGGTGTAATCAGCTGGGGTAGAGGAGGCGGCTGTGAGAGACTGGTGAGGCCCGTCCTGCGATGTGGGAGGAGGACTGCTGCACATGCCACCTACCACTCACACACCCACTACCTACACCCACTTTCCCCCGCCCCTGCATGCTATCCACCGCCCGCAATATATACGGTTCCAACTCTCCACCCACTTTGGCGCCAACTTTAGCGCGCGAAAATTTGACTCAACTTCGATGACCGCGTGCTACCGAAATAACAGCAAACTTATCCAAAACAAACAAAAATTGAGGAAACTATGGATGGGAGGCACCTTCAATCGGGGATGTAAGTTGGCCACCCAGCAGGCACCCTGCCTGCCAGGACCTCTGGCTGTAGGCCTACACTCAGCCCTAAATCACGGCGACAGGCTGCTGCTGGCCTGTCGCGACACCCACCCAGCTCCGCCCGCGGACGAGCGAGCGAGCGGCCCGCTTAGCGAGGTGGTCGCAGTGCGCGGTGGTCGCCCAGGCGGAAGCCTCGCTATAGCGGCCACCAGCATGACATCGGCGGCCTCGCCTCATGAGTCGGCGACACATGTGTCCCGCACACACCCTCGCCGCCGACCCCCGTCCTGTGGACACGGGGACGACCCCCTAATCTGCGGTCACACCTCCACCCCCACTCTGGCCACGGTCGCCGGGGCGCGGGCATGGGCGTGGGTGGGCGGCGGGCCAGTCCGCGCTGGCCACGGCCAGACTGCGTGGCCCCGCTGCAGGACCAAGTCGAGCGGCGAGGAATCGGACGCAGCGTGGGTTTCTCGTCGAGTGCGCTCCTCGTCCGCCTTCCCTCACGTCCTGGCGGGGTTTCCACCACGACGCCACATTCTGACAACACCCTGCACGACGCCCTCCTCTGCACGCCCACGCTGGCCCAGACGGGACGGCCGCCAGCCAGCCCGCCCGCAACTCTTGACGCCCGTCCGCCCGCACTCGCACACGCCGCTGCCACGCTGCCCACCGCAACCGCACACTATTAATACCAAACTTTTATATAAGCATCGCAACATAAAACTGCATTGCCACACCAGTGCACGCACACGCCGTCGGCTGCATGCTTGACCCCATGTGAACCTGGTGTACCGCACGGTGCATGACCTGGCTGTACCCGGCGACACACTTAGGGTACATCAACAATTTTCTCCCCTGGACCCTGGCGTACCCCAAGGTTAGGCTGTACTTATGACGCACGCCCGTACCTGGACTGCCATTATACAACAAAGTGCAGCCAAAGAGCTCGGCTGAAGACCCTGGGACGCAGCCGATGATAGATAAGGCCAGAGCCACCGGTTAAAGTGGAGGACTCGAAGTGAGAGAGAGAGCACTCACTGGCCAGCCAACAGTAATGCCGGGCCATCCATCCCTCTTAGCAACACATAGAAAAAAGGAGTCAGCATAGGAGTAATCGCAATGAATGCATGCAGCGACCATTGCAACGCCTTCGCCCGGCTAAGAATGCGCAGACTGTATTCCGATGTGCAATGTTCCCAGACTGCAAAGAACCATAAAGCCTGGTCCATATAACTAGGGGGCGCTCGGCGAATTTCCTAGCTGGGGGCGTCTCCCCCTCTCCCTCTCCTCTCCCCGCCCCCCTCCCCCTCCTCCTTCCAGTCAGCCAGCCAGACTTTAACCGCTGCTTATACCGTAAACTGCGATTATGGCACAGGATCATTATGTATACCACAAGCTGTGCTGGTGTAGAGTGTGCACCATAGCACAGCAGTGTAGAGTGTTCTACAATATCCATTATAATTTTTGTTGTTACGAAAACCCCGTGAGGTTAGCGTATTGTACACCAAAGTACAAAATATAACACTAAGCTGCCGAAGAGCTTAATGTATACTGTAAATGTACCAAGTAGTATACACGTTCCGTATGTATGAATATAAACGTCCATACATCACTGACGCGTATTGCAAATACAATGCAAGCTCTAATGCAGGCGCACGGCCATCGCCATGGCAGTGAAATGTGCATAGAAGCTGAAGCGAAGAAAATTTCCTGGAAGGTAAACATAGAGTCCTTTTTACACTAAGCCCGAAAAGCTTACGTACATCACTGTGACTTTCACTGCACAGTGGATACTGTGCCGATACAGCAGCAGTCACTGCCGTGGCAATGCGATGCATACTAAACTACCCCACGATGGTCCAGGATGTACACTCAGAATGTACACACAGCACAGGTCAGGACCCGCTTTAGCCGCCCAGAGGTTACTTCGGGTCGTGAGGCACCTCCCTAGGACTCTGGGACTCTGCCTCCTCCCTCCCTCCTTCCTTCCTTCCCTCCCTCTCGCCCCCTCCCCTCCCCTCCCCTCCCCCCGAGTCTTCAGGACGACGACGGCGCTCGTAGACGAGTTACGGCGCGGCGGCGACTCGTAGCGTGTGTCGTCCGCGCGGTCTCACGGCGCGACGCCCCCCGGTGCTCTCCCACCGCGCTTGTCCCTCGGTGCACGCGGCCGTAATGTTGCAAGGGAACATCCTCCTCCCCCGCTGGACCATTATCATAATGGTACGCCTCACTACAGCCCGGCACGCCCACGGGAATGGCGGTTCTGACGCCCTCACCCACGCCCGGACACACGCAGCGCCGGGCGGACACACAAACACATGCACTCGAAGTCGGACGCGCCCTTCGGGAACATACGCCTTTACTCGAATTCCGCGTCGCCATCATATTCATCTTCACGCCCACGCATGCCGCCCACCACGCCCTCACAAGAAGATCAGCCCATTCCGGCTTGTAAAACTCCCCCCTCCCCCCTCCTTAACCCCCCGCTCCCCCACCCCTCTCCAACCCACCCTCATGCAAAGGTGACTGCCGCCCAACCCACCTCGTGTATATATAAACAATGATCAGTCCGAGTCGTGAGACAAACCACGCCCACACATACATCCCCTCGGTTACGCCCACAAGCAAACTTCACCACGCCCGCTTGCAAGATAAGACGATCCTTCTCTCCCCCCTGCCCCCACCCCTCTGCCCCCCTTCCTCCCCCCCCCTCCCTCCCTCTCACCGCCGTATACATCACACGCAGCCATCGCAACGCCCAACCGCGTCGCCGCATTTATCGAAAAAAAATGATAATTAGACGAGGAGAATTGACAACGAAAATGGCCGAAAGAAATTCCTGTTCTCTCGATTTTTTCGCGTTCATTGGCGACGGAGAGAATAATCTTTATTTATAAAAGAGAGAGAGAGACAAAAACACACAAGAAATTGATATTTATACACACATTCCGGGCAGAATAATGATATTTGAAAAAGAAGGTACATCCATTAACATTAACATTAAACTCGGATATAAACCCTTCCTTTTCATCAGTCATAATAAATATAATGATAATGACAAAAAAAAAAAAATCCATGCAATTAACATTAACATAAACGTACATATAAACCCTTCCTTTTCATCAGTCATAATAAATCCCCCTCTTCCCTCACCCCAGACCCCCTCCCCCATTAGAAAAAAAAAGGGGAAGACCTGCCCCCCCGCCCCCCCACCCCCCTAAGCTCCCGTCTCCGAAACATGGGCAGTGTGTCAGCCTCCAACATGACACTGTCCTGCAAGTCGGAATTTTCAGCTATATGTCATGTTGTTGAAGAGGTACACGCACCTCCTCGCCACCATACATGTAGGTATTTACGTCAGAGGAGTGCAGATGTAAACATAGATATAGTGAAAGGGATTATGAGTTATTCTTCTTTGCAGACCCGGTTTTTTTATGTTTGTTATTATTGCGGTGTGTCGTGATGTTGCCAGATTGCAGGGGGTGATTTGAATATCATAGCGGATGGTGGTTGTATCAATAATCATCTCCATATTTATTACTATCATTATCTTATCACTGGCATCATTATCATCACGATGTCTATCATTATCATTAATATCATACTTACCATTATGATGGTGACACTATAACTCATATAATAATGCACAGCTGTCAGTATCATAATCATTACTGATACTTCCGTTATTGTTATACTTATCGTAATTACGGTCATTATCTGATTTATAATTACCCCCTGCTGCCACTCGCCTAATCACCAACTCTATAACTCTGCAAAACTGTGATCATAACAATTTGGATTAAATCTCAAGCAAGCATACACACCTATGATTAGTACCTACCTTTAGTGACGCTATTTCCATATATAGAGATCATACAATGGTACTTTCCTAATTATAATCTTAACTGGATGATAATGATATTAAACAAGTCGACGTTATATCGAAAGCAATCCCCAATGGCACTTTGGTGAAGACCTTTCTTTTTATAGCCTTCTGTCGTGTGTGTTTTTTACTTTTGATTTTGTCGTTTTTTTTAAGGTTTCTGTCGTTTTCCTTTCATAGATCTCTGTCTCTTTTGTTATTGTATTTTCTTTTCTTTTTTCTACCGATTTCCTATTATAGTTTTCTGTCGCTTTTTTGTCGATTTAGAGTTTTCTGTCGTTTTGCTTTTTACAGTTTTCTCTCGTTTTTTTAAGATATTTCTTTTGTCGTCTTCTCAATTGTCTGTTATTTTTTTATGATTTTCAGTCGTTTGCTTGGTGGTCAGCTGTTGTGGTTTTATTGGAGAAGCGAAGGAAGAAGAGAAGAAGAGAGAAGGGAGAAAAAGAAAGGAACGAGAGAGATTGATATATATATATATATATATATATATATATATATATATATATATATATATATAGAGAGAGAGAGAGAGAGAGAGAGAGAGAGAGAGAGAGAGAGAGAGAGAGATGGGAAGGAAATAGAAAGTGTGAAGGAGAAAGAGAAAGGAGACGGAGATGTAGGAAAAGAAATGCGAGAGATAAAAAGAAAGAGAGAGAGGAGAGCGAAGAAAGAGGGATATAAATGGAAACAGAAAAGGAAAGAAGAAAGAAAAAGAGATGGAAAAGGGAAGCCGATAACAATAGAAAAGATAAAGAAAAGGGAAAGAGAGAGACAGAGACAGACAGACAGAAAGAAAGAAAACAACAACAAAAAAAGATAAAAAAAAAAGAAAAAGAAAAAGACATCCCAAGAAAGAGAAAAAAAGAGGAACAAATTGCAAAGGACACATTGAACATCGACGCCTTTTCAACATCCAAGTTGGCGTCGCCGCAGGTTCTGGAGACACCAACGCGGCTCCTCGGCTCGACGCATCGCCCCGGCCGGAGGTTCGTCGTCTTGATCTCACAATGATTAGCCTTTCCAATTCGCTATCGATTAACGAGAGGAATAGGGGACAGAGGAGAGAAAAGATGAGGAAGAGGATAGAGAGATAATTGAAAGGGGAAGGATTTGATTTCTCGAAACGAAAATATGAAAAGGACGGCCCGCGGAGTGCAGTGCGCGCGTCCCACACCCCCCGAAACACATACAAGATGGCGCTGGTGACATACACAAGGCCACGATGAGAGAGTGTGTGTATAGCACCGCCTGACGGGGTTATGGGGGCCAGCGCACGTTCTGTCCTGCCCGCGGTGGCTTATTTCTCTCCCCCTCCCCCCTCCCTTCCCCTCCTTTCCTTTCCTTCTCC
This sequence comes from Penaeus japonicus, assembly GCF_977035675.1. Classification (NCBI taxonomy): domain Eukaryota; kingdom Metazoa; phylum Arthropoda; class Malacostraca; order Decapoda; family Penaeidae; genus Penaeus; species Penaeus japonicus. Next base: position 1,461,401 of record NW_028234430.1, on the reverse strand, counting down.
TTCTCCCCCCCTTCTAAATCTATCCTCTCCCCCCCACCCCTCCCCTCACCCCTCTTCTCCCTCTTCGCCGAGCGCTGGCTTCCGTATGGTCATTATCACGTACTTGAGATCGATAAGCATTGCGCCTCAGACTGACAGCTTGAAAAGCCTTTATCTTCGAGAGCAAACACCTGAGAGATTAGGGTGATCATTAAAAAGGGGGAGGAGGGGGAGGGGGAGGAGGGGAGGGAAGGGAGAAGGGAATGGTTTGAGGATATGAATGAACTGACGCACGACAAGCGCACGGGTATAAATAACTCAAAGCGCGCGCATACTTGTGAAGTGTGACAAGATGAAGCGAAAATTTTCCCGCCAAACAAATCTTTACATTCAGCATCACTAAAAATTCATAAGAGTTTCTCATTGCTTGCGTCCTTGCGCTAAGATCGTTCTCTTTCTCTTTCTCTCTCTCTCCCTTTTTTATGTGTTTTTCTTTTTTCTTTTTTACGATTTACTGATGTTATCTAAACCCGCCCTAAACGAGCTGATCCTCCCACCCTCCCTCCCCCCTACCCTACCCGCCCTCCCTCCCTCCCTCCCTCCCACCCTCCTCGTAACCCCTACTTCCTTTCCCCTTTAAATTACATTATGGTTAATAGCTGGTTTCGAAGTTATATCGTGCTCCTTTTTTTTTTTACTTCTTAAATGTTTGATGAGAAGACATACATCAGCGCGAAAGAGGTTTTATTTGTTTATTTACGCTCGTTTCCCCCTTCCCGCCCCGTGACCTCTTCATCATCCTCTCTCTCCCCCTCCTCCTCCTCCTCCTCCTCCTCCTCCCCCTCCTCCTCCTCCTCCCTCCCTCTCTCCCTCCTCCCCTCCCCGCGTAATCGTTCGTTCGGATTTATTTCTTTATTTCTCTTACCTTTTCCTTGGAATCTAAACAAACAAAAAAAGTCTCATCCGTTTTTTTTCGTATATATTCCACTCGTAATTGATGTTTTTATGTATTCTATCCTTTCTTTTTCCTTTTGCTTATTCTTATTTTCTGTCTTTTTTTATCTATCTATCTAGCATTTATTTTTCTTCTTCCTCTTCTTTTCTTATCTTTCTGTTATCATTTTTGTTGTTGCTGGAAACGATATTAAATTCTTCGACCTATTCTTTTCATCATCTTCTCTCCCACCCTTTCTTATTCTTCTTTACTTGTTCTCCTTCTCCTCTTTCTCCTCCTCCTCCTCTTCCTACTCCTCCCCACTTCTCTCCTCCTCCTCCTCTCCCTCTGCCAACTCCTCCTCTTCTCCCTCGCCCTTTCCCTCTTCCTCCTCCTCCTCCTTCTCTCCTCCTCCTCCTCCTCTTCCTCCTCCTCCTCTCCCTCTTCCAACTCCTCTTCCTCTTCCTCCTCCTCTTCTTCTTCTTCCTCCTCCTCCTCCTTCTCCTCCTCCTCCTCCTCCTCCTCTTCCTTCTCCAAACACTTGACACCTTCAAATAAAATCTTCCATTGCTATGCTATCACTGCAAATCATAAAATGCAACCATCTTATCAAGGCAATTTTCCTTACCGCCGAAAACATAAGATACGACATTCTTTTTATTTATTTATTTATTTTTATTTATTTATTTATTTTTATTTATTACCATGCAACAAGAATCGATCTAGTTGCAAATTGCAAAGAATGCAACAGACACGATATGCAACTGATTCAAAATCTGCCCCGTCGCTTCTGACAGTTTTATCTCTTCATTTGTTCTATCATTAAAGTAATTTACGTTGTGTTTTTTATCGTCTTCATTTATATATATATATATTATTCTTAGGAACATCTTCTCTTGTTTGTTGCAGGATGTTGCATTTAGTTGTTTTGTTTATTTATAACTTAAGTCTGTCGAGTGGTAAGAATTTATTGTTGCTATTATTATCATTGTTTTTCTTGATGTTGTTATTTTCATGATTATTATCATTATTATTAATGTTTTATTGCGACTATTTTCATTATTAAAATTATTACTTTCATTATCATCATTATTTTCATTATCATTACTCTCATTATCACCATTATCATTGTTATTATTATCATCATTATTATTCTCATTATAATTATACTTATTATTGTTGTTATGACTATTGTTTTTTTACGACTATTATTATCGTCAATATTAGCATTACTATTATTGTTATTGATATCATCATCTTTAGCATTGTTATCATTATCATTATTTTCATTGTTATTATAATTATCATTACTATCATTGACATTATCATTATCGTCATTATTATTACTATCCTTACTATCATTGTTAGTAGTATCATCACTGCTATAAGTATCATAATTATCATTATTATCATTATCGCCATCACTGACATTATCACGATGATTATCATTACCATCATTAGAGTTGTAATTATTACTATTATCATTATCATATCGTTGTTTCTTTCGTTATAATTATGTTCATTACAATTTAAAATATTATCATTATCATAATTCTTATTATGAACATCGCCAATATTATTACCATTACTATAATTACCCTCACCAGTAGTAATAGTAGTAATAAAACCATCATAATCATTAAGTTACTAATCACTATCATTATAATTTTATTAAATTTTAGTCAAAACGTGAGATAAAGATATTATCGTTATCATTATGATTATCAATTCCACTCTGATCACCATCTTTATTGTCAAAGTCATTATATATCATCAATATCCATTATCAACAGTATTCTCCCTGCGGTTACGTTTGTGATCATCATAGCAGCATTAATGGAAGCGGCATCATTTTCTTTTACTAATGGCTAACACTCCCGACCGCACTCATCACAGCATTAGTGGAAGCAGCATAAGCTCCCTATTTCCTAATAGCCGTTCATGTTTATGGTCATCATAATAGCATTAATGGTAGCAGCATAACTGACTCCCACCTAGTAGCCAATCGTTCATGCTTATGGTCATCATAGCATCATTAATGGTAGAAGCATAACTGCCTCCTAACTAATAGCCAACCGTTCACACTTATGGTCATCACAATAGCAGCATTAATGGCAGCAGCATAACTGATTCCCAACTAATAGCCAACCGTTCACAATTATGGTCATCATAAAAGCATTAATGGTAGCAGCATAACTGACTCCTAATAGCCAACCGTTCACACTTATGGTCATCATAATAGCAGCATTAATAGTAACAGCATAACTGACCCCTAACTAGCAGCCAACCATTCACACTTACGGTCCTCACAGCAGCATTAATGGTAGCAGCATAACTGACTCCTAACTAGTAGCCAACCGTTCACATTTACGGTCATCATCATAGCAGCATTAATAGTAACAGCATAACTGCCTCCCAACTAGTAGCCAACCGTTCACACTTATGGTCATCACAATAGCAGCATTAATGATAGCAGCATAACTGACTCCTAACTAGTAGCCAACCATTCACACTTATGGTCATCACAATAGCAGCATAAATGATAGCAGCATAACTAACCCCTAACTAGCAGCCAACCGTTCACACTTACGGTCCTCACAGCAGCATAAATGATATCAGCATAACTGACTCCCAACTAGTAGCCAACCGTTCACACTTATAGTCCTCACAGCAGCATTAATGGTAGCAGCATAACTGACCCCTAACTAGTAACCAACCGTTCACCCTTATAGTCCTCACAGCAGCATTAATAGTAACAGCATAACTGACCCCTAACTAGCAGCCAACCGTTCACACTTACGGTCATCACAGCAGCATTAATGGTAGCAGCATAATCACCCTCTTTCTCTCACAACCAACAATCACACTCATCACAGCATTAGTAGGAGCAGTGTGACTTTCCTCTCTCCTAATAGCCAGCCAGACGTTCACGCTTATGGTCATCATAACAGCATTAGCGGAGGTATTTTAATCCCGCCAGCTTCCTGAAGTTATTGCGTATTTAATGCCTTTTAATAGAGAGCGATCGAACTTTTGACACGATCGTAAGTTTGTCTGTCTATTGGTTTGTTTTGTTTGTTTGTTTGTTTGTTTGTTTGTTTACGTGTTCTTGATATGTGGGTTTCGGTTTCGGAGACGAAGAGCGTGGGGAAGCTTAGTAAGAGGATGAGGATGAGGAGGAAGAGGTGGAGGAGGAGGAAGAGGAAGAAGAGGAGGAGGAAGAGGTGGGAGAGGAGGAGGAGGAAGAGGTGGGAAAGGAGGGAGGAGGTGTAGAAGGGGAGGCGGAGGAGGAGGAGGAGGAGGAGGTGGTGGAAGAGGTGGAGAAGGAGGAGGAGGAAGAGGAGGAAGAGGAGGAGGAAGAGGTGGGAGAGGAGGAGGAAGAAGAAGGAGGAGGAGTATGAAAAGAAGTAAAAAGAAGAGGAAGGAAAATAGAATAGAAGGAGGAGGAGGGTGGAGAGGAAGAAGGGGAAGAAAAAGAAATAGCGGAAGAAGAAAAAAAAGGAGAAAAAAATAGAAAAAAGCAAAAAAGAAGAAGTGGAAGAAAAAGAGAGCGACGGACAAGAAGAGAAAAACGAAGATAAATAGAAGGAAAAGAAGAAGAAAAAAGATAAAAAGATGAAGACGAAAAAAGTGTTTTATCTGTAACTAAAAAACTCATTAGGAGAAAAGAAGGCTTTTGGTATTGTCTTTAAGTAAGTGATGAAGAAAAAAGAAAGAAAAAACTATAATGAGAGAGAGAGAGGAAGAAAAAAGAAGAAAAAAGCTATAATGAGAGAGAGAGGAAGAAAAAAAGGAAAATAAAGAAATTGTCTTCAAATGAAAAAAAGAAAAAAAGAAAAAAAAAAAGATAATGAGTAATGACAAGAGACGATAAAATGAATAATCAGGTTCTGAGAATATCTGCAACTGATTAAAAAAACAAAAAAAACAAAAAAAACTGATAGAAAGAAAGGAGAAGAGAAAGGAAGAAATATAAAGGGAGATAAAGATTTAGATGATGCTTATGACATCATTAAAAAAATAATAATAATAATAATAAAAAAATAATAATAATAAAAAAAAAAAATAAACAAAATAAAAATAAAAATAAAACTTTTACAGGTCATTATCGTGATTGGTGCTGTTATCAGGATGATTATTGTTATCATCAAATTTATTATTATCATTATCATCATTATCCGTATTATCATTGTCTCCATTATCATTATAATCATTATAATAATCATCTTTATGATGATGATTATCACTATTATTGTCATTGCCACATTTATTCTTATTGTTATTGTTATTATCATTATGATTTTTATCTTCATTATCATTATCATTGATTATCATTATCATTACTATCACTATTATTATCGATATCATCATTACCATTATTGCTATTATTGTTATCATTATCATTGTTATCACTAGAAATATTTCATCATCATTGGCATTACTATGATTATTATCATTGTTATTATCATGATCATTATAGTTGTTATCATGATCATAATTATCATTATTGTTAACATTATCATTAACATTATCATTGTTATAGTTCTTGTTGTGATCATAATCATTATTATTATATTGATTGTTATTATTTTCATTATCATTATCATTATCATTACCATTATCATTATTTTCATTATTATTATTATTATCATTATTATCATTATCATTATCATTATAATTTTCATTGTCATTATCATTATCATTATCATTATCTTATTATCATCATCATTCATTCTCATCATCATCATCATTAACATTATCTTCATTTTCATCATCATTATTAACATCATCATCATCATTATTATCGTCATTATCTTCATTATCCTCCTTACTATCATCATCATCATCATCATCATCATCATCATTATCATCGTCATAATAATAATCATCATCATTATTATCGTCATAATCATCAAAATTATCATCATGAGTATCGCCGGTTTTATCCTTATCTTATATTCGTTAATTATCACGATTATTATCAATATTTTATTGTTATTATAATTTTCATTATCATTATTATAATTTTGATTATTATCATTGTCATTATCCTTATCATCATTATCGTCATTACTATTATTGTCAATATAATTATCATTATCGTTATCATCATTATTACTATCAGTGATGTACGCTTGATTAATCACTATCATTAAGTATCACTGTGTTTACTTTCATATCCATCAATTATGCATTATCATTTCATCATATATCATTTTCATCATTTCATCACTGTGTTTCCATCCATCCCTATCACTGTATCATTATCAAACTCATATATCATTTTCATTCATTTCATCATTATCATTATCATTATCATTATCATTATCTTAATCATTATCATTATCATTATTATCCTTATCATTATCACAGATTATCATTATCATTATCATTATCATAGTTATTATCCTTATCATTATCACAGATTATCATTATCATTATCATTATCATTATCATTATCCTTATCATTATCACAGATTATCATTATCATTACAATCATTAGCATTACCATTATCTTGATCATTATCATTATCATAATCATTATCATTGATTATCATTATCATTATCATTGATTATCATTATCATTATCATTGATTATCATTATCATTGATTATCATTATCATCTTGATTATCATTATCATTATCATTGTCATTATTATTATCATTGATTATCATTATCATTGATTATCATTATCATTATCATTATCATTATCATTGATTATCATTATCATTATTATCATTATCATTATCATGATTATCATTATCATCTTAGCATTCATTATCATTATCATTAATATTATCATTATCATTATCATTAATATTATCATTATCATTATCATTTATATTATCATCATTATCATTATCATTTATATTATCATCATTATCATTATCATTGATATTATCATTAACATTATCCTTATCATTATCACAGATTATCATTATCCTTATCATTATCACAGATTATCATTATCATTATCATTATCATTATCATTATCATTATCATTATCATTGATTATCATTATCAGTATCATTATCATTATCCTTATCATTATCACAGATTATCATTATCATTATCATTATCATTATCATTATCATTATCATTATCATTATCATTATCCTTATCATTATCACAGATTATCATTATCATTATCATTATCATTATCATTATCCTTATCATTATCACAGATTATCATTATCATTATCATTATCATCATCCTTATCATTATCATTATTATTACCATCATCATTATCATTATCATTATCATTGATTATCATTATCATTATCATTATCATTGAATTTTCATTATCATTATCAGTATCATTATCATTATCATTAACATTATCCTTATCATTATCACAGATTATCATTATCATTATCATTATCATTGTCATTATCATTATCATTATGATTATCATTATCATAATCATTATCATTATCATCAT
>NW_028234430.1:1441544-1444044 GCF_977035675.1 Penaeus japonicus | reverse complement strand
GCCTCGCCTGATTATGTCCCTCCCTCGGACCTCGCACGCCGTCGCTATCGGCCGCGTCGCTCTGTCGTGTTCCTCAGTTTCGACGCTTTTTCGACCGCGTTTTCGCGCTTTCGTCTTCGTTTGGCGTTTTCTCTTCGTTTTTGGGGAGATCGGGGGTGTTTTTGGGCGTTTGGGGGGTCTTTTTCTTCGGGTGAGAGGTGTTTTTTGTGGGGGGATTGATTATGAGTGTCTGTCATTTTGTTTCTTTCTATGTAGGTTCTATGAATGTATATATATATATATTTTTCTCGTTTTGGTTTTATATGTTATAGACCTTTCTTTTTGCGGGTTTAAGTAGTTCATGGTGAAGGGACGTCACAATACTTCGTGTGACTTGATAGATTGTTTTTTTTTTTCGTTTTTCTTCTTTCTTTTCTTTTTGGAGATCGTTTTCTAGATATGGAATAGTCTAGATGTTATGACTATCTGTCTTTGGAGAAAAAATCTTTATAATCTGATATAGTATTTGACTTACGTTGTTAAACTTTGTTCGGAAATTTCCACACCTCGCCATCTCTCTCTCCCTCTCTCTCTCTCTCTCTCTCTCTCTCTCTCTCTCTCTCTCTCTCTCTCTCTCTCTCTCTCTCTCTCTCTCTCTCTCTCTCTCTCCCTTCTCTCTCTCTCTCTTCTCTCTCTCTCCCTTCTCTCTCTCCCTTCTCTCTCTCTCTATCTCTCCCTTCTATCTCTCTCTCTCTATCTCTCCCTTCTCTCTCTCTCTCTCTCTCTTTCTCTCTCTCTCTCTTCCACTCCCTCTCTCTCTCTTCCTCTCAATCTCTCTCTCTTCCTCACCCTCTCCCTCTTTTCCTCTCCCTCTCTCTCTCTTCCCCTCCTCCTCTCTCTCTCTCTCTCTCTCTCTCTCTCTCTCTCTCTCTCTCTCTCTCTCTCTCTCTCTCTCTCTCTCTCTCTCCCTCTCTCCCCCCCCCCCTCTCTCTCTCTCTCTCTCTCTCCCTCTTCCCCCCACTCTCTCTTACCTTGTCATTCTTTATCTCTCGCTCTCTTTGTCTGTTTCTCCTTCGTCATTTAGCATTGAAAGATAGCACACCCTCTTTCTCTTTCTTTCTTCTTCCTTTATCACATTTCTCTCCCTCTCTTTCCCTCTTTCTCCATCCCCTCATCTATTTCCTTCTTTCTCTTTCCCTCCCTCTTTCTCTCCCTCTCTCTCTCTCTCTCTCCTTCTCTTTCCCCCCCCTCTCTCTCCCTCCTTCTCTTTCCATCCCTCTCTTTCTCTGCCTCTGATTCACTTCTCTCACTTTCCCTCTCTCTCTTTCCTTCTTTCTCTTTCCCTCCCCCTCTTCCTATCCCACTCTTTCCCTCCTTCTCTTGCTCTCCCTCTCTTCCTCCTCTTATCTTTCCCTCCCTCTCTTCCTATCCCACTCTAACCCTCCCTCTCTTTCCCTCCCTCTCTCCCTCCTCCTCTCTTCCTCCTCCTCTCTTCCTCCTCCTCTCTTTCCCTCCCTCTCTTTCCCTCCCTCTCTTCCTATCCCACACTATCCCTCCCTCTCTTTCCCTCCCTCTCTTCCTCCTCCTCTCTTTCCCTCTTCATATATACGAATTCGCTGTTTGTTTTGTTTAGGTAAACACCGCCTGTAGGTTTCATGCCTTTTTTTTTTAATCATTGCTTATTTTTTAAAGGTTGATTTTTCAGACTACCATCAAATATTATTTTAATCCCCTTATCATTAATATAATATATATTTTTTTACCCCGGCTTCCTACCTTGGAATGCATCCTTATATATACACACGTGTGTATCTGTATCTATTAATCTATATATCTATCTATCTATATCTATTTGTATCTATCTATCTATCTATCTATCTATCTATCCGTGTGTGTGTATGTGTGAGTGTGTGTGTGTGTGTGTGTGCGTGTGTGTATGTGTGTGTGTGTATGTGTGTGTGTGTGTGTGTGTGTGTGTGTGTGTGTGTGTGCATTCGTCCGCGCATGCTTGTGTGTCCGTGTGTACACTTCATACATGTACGTACAGATTGCCATGTGCGTCTGCCAGGTGAGCGTGTTCGTGTCTAGCTTTCATAGACGTCTGTCCGTGTGATGAGGCTTCATAATTATCCACCTCATGTCTCGGGAACAAAATAATTAATCACATAGACTGAGCGGATTTTGGCATTTTGTATTTGTTTATTTGTTCACTCATTTTTTTTGTTTTGTTTTTTGTTTTTATTATCGTGATGCTTATTATTCATTCATATTATTTTTTTTTTCGTTTACTGATTTTCCAGCGTAGGTTCGTTCGTTTTTGCTTATTTTTTTGCTGTTGTTTGTTTGTTTGTTTGTTTGTTTTGTTTTCTTGATTCTGTCGACGGATATTTGTTTCTTGCTTTTCGTTTGTTTGTTTGTTTGTTCCGGCGATCGGTGTGATTGTTTGCTTTCAACTCTGAGGATGATTTGATTTCGTAATAACTATTGATAAACCACTACTCTCACCCTCCCCCTCTCCCCC
>NW_028234430.1:1413413-1425913 GCF_977035675.1 Penaeus japonicus | reverse complement strand
ATACCCCCCCCCCTCTTCCCCCATTCCATTCTATTCTATTCTATTCCTTCCTTCCTTCCTTCCTTCTTTCCCCATTCTCCTCATCCTCTTCCCCTCCCCTTCCTCTTCCCCATACCCATCCCTATCTCCTTACCCTCCGTACCTCACTCCTCTCCCTCTCTCTCTCTCTCTCTCTCTCTCTCTCTCTCTCTCTCTCTCTCTCTCTCTCTCTCTCCTCTCTTTCTCTCTCTCTCTCTCTCTCTCTCTCTCTCTCTCTCTCTCTCTCTCTCTCTCTCTCTCTCTCTCTCTCTCTCTCTCTCTCTCTCTCCCTCTCTCTCCTTCTTTTCAATCTCCTTCTTCCTCTTCCTCCACCGTTTCTCAATCTAGGACCCAGCCACCACCTCCCTTCCCTTCCCTCCCCTCTCCCCTCCTCTCCTCTCCTCTCCCCTCCTCTCCTCTCCTCTCCCCTCCCCTTCCTTCCTCTCCTCTCCCCTCCCCTCCCCTCTCCCCTCCCCCCACCACCACCCCACCCCGTCGAAAACACCACCTATGCTTCATTACTTCTGCCACCAAAATCACGGGGTTGGCGGTGGGGGTAAGGGGCTGGGGGGTGGGGGGGCAAGGGAGGGGAAGGGGCAGGATGGGGGAGGAGGAGGAGGAGTAGGGGCAGAGTAGGTGAGGGGGGGGGGGGGTAGGCGGCTTACAGGTATGTGGAAGAGGGTGGAGGAGGGGGGTTAGGGGGGGAGGGAGGAGGGAGGCGAAACCGCGAGGTGTGTCTCCGACTGCAACCTTGGCTTGGTAGGGGAGGGGGGGGGAGGGGAGGGTTAGGGAGGGAGGGGACTGGGGGTCCTTGATGGGAGGAGACAAGAGGGGGGCTGGGTGGGGGCAGGGGGAGGTGATAAAGACTCGTTGGGGTGGGCGTGGGGGAGCGTGCGTGTGAGTGTGTACGTGTGTATGTGTGTACGTGTCCGTGTGTACGTGTGTACGTGTGTGTGTGTGTACGTATCCGTGTGTGTGCGCGCGCGAGCGTGTGTGTATGTGTGTGTCAGAGATAGAAGATAAATAGCAAGTACAGAGAGGATAAAGAGAAAAAAAATGAGAAAAATGAGAAAGACGAGGAAGGGGAGAGGTTGGCGTCGAGAAAGAGTGATAGATAAGACAGATAGACAGAGAAAATCACCTCATGAGGAAAGCAGAAATTCTTCCATCTTTCTTCGGCTGACATTTGAAGTCTCTGCTTCACATACCCCTCTAATCTCTTCTTCTTTTTTCCCTTCAACACTTTCTCTCTCTCTCTCTCTCTCTCTCTCTCTCTCTCTCTCTCTCTCTCTCTCTCTCTCTCTCTCTCTCTCTCTCTCTCTCTCTCTCTTCCTCTTGCTATTAGTATTAGTATTAACATTACTATAACTATTACTATTACTATTACTATCACTACTCCACTCCTTCTCCCTTTTCCTCTCCCATATCCACACAAACAGCCACCCACACCCTCTCCCATTCTCCCTCACTTCACCTCCCACACCCACTCCCACACCCACACATACTCCCACACCCACACATACTTCCACACCCACACATACTTCCACCCCCACCTCACTCCCACATCCATTCCCACACCCTCTCTCCCTCACTCCGCCCCCCCCCCCTCCATCTCCCCTTCACTCCTCGCACCCTCCCTGGAAACGTGCCTAGCGGGAGTATGTGAGGCGCGAGAGAAGGGGAAGAAAGGAGGACTGTCGGGCTGGGAGGGAGGGGAGGTGGGAGGGAGGGAGGGGAGGTGGGAGGGAGATGGCGGGAGGGAGGTAGGAGGTGGGAGGGAGGGAGGGAGGGAGGGACGGGAGAGATAAGGAGGGAGGGAGGGAGGGGAGATGGCGGGAGGGAGGGAGAGAGAGGGAGGGGGGGTATGGCAGAGTGAATGAGTGAAGTACTCATGAGGGGGATGGAGTGGTGGGGTGGGAGAGGGGAGGGGAGGGGGTTAGAGGAGGAAAAGGAGGGCTGTAGTGAAGAGGAACGCGATGTGAGTAAGAGTAATAGAGAGAATAAAAGAAAGAGAAAGAACGAGAGAGAGAGAGAGAGAGAGAGAGAGAGAGAGAGAGAGAGAGAGAGAGAGAGAGAGAGAGAGAGAGAGAGAGAGAGAGAGAGAGAGAGAGCAATGAGTAAGGGAATGTGTACTTACGTACGCAAGTGAGTAAGTGAACAAGTAAGTAAGAGAAACAGTAAAGACGAAAGCAGCAAGAGCAGCAGCACGGACGGAGGAGGAGGAGGAGGGGGAGTGGGGGGGGGGGGTAAGAGGACCAAGGAAGCCTGGCGGGGGGGAGGGGGAGGAGAGGGATGAGGGGAGCTTCAAGCGCCGGGAAGGGGAGGGAGCCAGAGAGGGTGTAGGGGAGGGAGGGCGGGAGGGCGGGAGGGGGGCAGGGAAGACTTGGCAAAGGCTGGCAGCAGCAAATAGGAAGTAGGGGAAGCGTGGGAGGGGTCGGGGAGGGGGGGGTGGAGGGAGGAGAGGGGGGGATGGGAGAAGGCAGTTAAGGGAAACAGGATGGAGAGAATAAAGGACAGGGGAAGGGGAGAGGGGGAGAGAGACGGGGAGATGGGAAGCGCCATAACAATGGAGAAAAGGAGAGAATGACGGCTGAGGGAGGGAGAGGGAGGGGGAGGGGGAGAGGGAGAGAGAGGGGAAGGGAAGAGGGGGGAAAGAGAGAGAAAGAGAGAAAGAGAGAGAGAGAGAAGGAAATGCAGAAATAAATCAATTAAAAAAACGGGAGAGCAGAGAGGTGGAATAATAAAAATACGAGAGGATAAGGGAAGGATAGAGAGAGGGGAGGATAGGATAAAGCGAGAAAGGAAGAGAGGGGAGAGGAGAGAACAGAAGGGGAAGGAAGGGACGCGAGGCGAAAAGGATCGAGGAAGGAATATGAGATAAGAGCGGAGGGGAGGGGAGGGGGAGGGGAGGGGGAAAGAGAGAAGGGAGGGGAGGGAAGGGGAGGGGAGAGAAAGGAAAGGAGAGTAGGAGTGGGGATGGAGGAAGAAATAGAGGCAGGCGAGGAGAGGTTTTGGAAAGGGAAAGAGAGGGGTGGGTGAGGAAGGGGCGGGAGAAGGGGCGGGGGTGGGGGTGGGGGAGCTTGCTGCAAGCGGCTGCACGCCACAATACTAACAACAAGCACGGCTGTGATGAAGGTCGCTGCAGTCACACCACCACACGCCACCATCACTACACACCAACAACACAAAACATCACAACTCATTATCCTTTTCTTTTTTCTATTTATTTTTTTATCTCCCTCTCCATTTTCATCTCCACCTCTCTCTCTCCCTATCCCTCTCCCTCCCTCTTCCACTCTTTGTTTGATTGTCCGTATGCATCTAGATCTGTCTTAGTCCTCTGCACGAAATATTCACCTTTTCACACACACAAACGCACACCCACCGACACACACACACATACACACACACACTTGGGCGCGCACACACACACTTCCTCTCTACGCCGCCCTCAAAACACCCACTCACCACTAATCCACTTGCGCTCAAACGATCACCCTAACAAGGCCTGGTAGTCAAACCCAACCGAGAATAAAACGACCACCTTTCGCCGAACGACTTCCCCGCCCCCCCCCCTCACCTGACACCCAGCTACCACCTAATGGTTATCCATTCAACCCTCTTAGAACCACCCACGACTCTCTTAACTATTAATCGCCTAAAAAATTCGATCATCCAAATCAATTAATCTTTTTTTCCTACCACTAATCAACCAACCTTTCATCTATAAATAACCAAAAGCACCACTTAACGACCACCTAAAGACCTCATTACTAAGGGCCAACTAAAAACCCAACTACCACTTAACGACTAACGACCCAATCGCCACCTAACGACCACTTATTAAAACCCAACCGCCATCTAACGACCACTTAACGATCCAACCGCCACTTAACGACCACTTATTAAAGACCCAACCGCCACCTAACGGCCACTTAAAGACCCAACCGCCACCTAATGACTACCTAACGACCACTTAACGACCCAACCGCCACTTAACTCCTAACGACCCAACCGCCACCTAACGACCACTTAACGACCCAACCGCCACCTAACGACCACTTAACGACCCAACCGCCACCTAACTCCTACCTAACGACCCAACCGCCACCTAACGACCACTTAACAACCCAACCGCCACCTAACGACCACTTAACGACCCAAACCGCCACCTAACGACCACCTCGCGCCACCAACTAACTACCAGAGCGAAGAAGGAACTATCGAGTGGTAATTTGGGCTGACGAGGGAGCGCCGCATGCACAGCGGCGTAAATAAGTAAGAGGCAGGTGGTTTACAACGCTAAATTATACCTTCCTGCACAAAACTAAACAAAAAAGTGAGAGAGAGAGAGAGAGAGAGAAGAGAGAGAGAGAAAAAAAAAAGAGTGGTTTGAACACTTCTTTTTTTTTCTCTAATTCTTTCTGTTGTTTTTTTTCTTCTTTTATTTGTTTAGTCTTTGCTCTAGTTAAAGTTACAGCAAATCGTTTAAGCTAACACTATTTTTTTTCTGGTTAGTTTGCAATACCGTAAACCCTCTTAAAATAAATTAGTGATAAAAGGTTCATACAATAAAATATACATATACATACATGCGTGTGTGTGTGTGTGTGTGTGTGTGTAACTGAATGTGTGTGAGCGTGTGTGTAAGAGAGAGAGAGAGAGAGTGATAAATAATTCATATACATTATCTATATCAATCTCTATTTCTAGGACTATCTTTCTTTTTTTCACATATAGATAGATATATCCTTTATATACATATATATATATATGTATGTACGTATGCATGTACGTAGAAGAGCATGAACAAAAGCGCTTCTCCAAATAAGCCTCCCTCGCCTCCATGGCAAATGCAAAGACTCATAAAACATTAACAAACTCGCGGCAAAACATTCGGTCAAAATCTCTTTCGTTAAAAAGGGCCGAGGCCCAAAAATATTTAGCATTCCGTCCGTTCCCCCAAAGGAGCCACTCTGAAAGCTCATTACCAGCCTATATTACACACTCCACAGTGATGATAGTGATGCTAATGATGTATTTCTTTCTAATCATCATCACTGCAATAACAAAGCGATGAGCATTAACGATGAGGTGTTGATGCGCCCGTCCCGACCGCCCGTCCCTCCGCCCGGCATGCTTGCTTTCAACATCAGCAACAGAGCGATCACCTGCTGGCGGCGAATCCCGAATTGCAAGTCAGCTCGCATTTAACCGCCCACGCAACATCATAATGCTCATATGCACCCATACCCATCCCGCGA
This sequence comes from Penaeus japonicus, assembly GCF_977035675.1. Classification (NCBI taxonomy): domain Eukaryota; kingdom Metazoa; phylum Arthropoda; class Malacostraca; order Decapoda; family Penaeidae; genus Penaeus; species Penaeus japonicus. Next base: position 1,420,631 of record NW_028234430.1, on the reverse strand, counting down.
TCCACATAGAAAGCTAACGTCAATGGCCACATATCCCCGTGACAGCGAGACGACGAGGCCACGACAACTCAACGCTTGCAGCACATCCTCCCTGACGTAAGTAAGCTTCTCAGTCAAAGTCAAAGTAAACCACCAACCCCCCATCCTCCCCCTCCACCCCGCTCCACCCTCCTCCACCCCCCTCCACCCCGCTCCACCCCGCTCCACCCCCCTTCCACCCCACACACGCATCCACCTCTTGCAACACACGACAGCAAACGGCAAACGCCACAACAACCAACCATCCGAGCTGGGTCGTTCGGGTGACCTAATTTCACGAGGGATCGAATGGTAAATACTCCAAGAAAAAAGGTGGACACTCCGGAGACTGAGCTAAGCATAGGTGGAAAAGGGGAGAAGAAGGAGAGAGAGAGAGAGAGAGAGAGAGAGAGAGAGAGAGAGAGAGAGAGAGAGAGAGAGAGAGAGAGAGAGGGAAGGAGGGGGGGAGATAAGGAGAATGAGGGAGAGAAGAAGAATAAGGGATAGAGAGAGAGGGAGGGAAGGAAGGAGAGAGGAAGGGGGGGGGGTGACGGAGGCATGTGGGAGTACCCCGAGGAAATAAGACCTTGCAGAAGATGATGAAACTCCTGAAGAGAGCGACGGAGAAGGAAGTGAAGGAGATGAGAAGACGGAGGTAGAGAGAGAGAGAGAGAGAGAGAGAGAGAGAGAGAGAGAGAGAGAGAGAGAGAGAGAGAGAGAGAGAGAGAGAGAGAGAGAGAGAGACATGGAGGAGCGTGCAGGGGATAATGGCTCGCGCAGGTGACGGCTGGCACCGCACGTGCGGACAGGTGCTGCCGCGTTCGGATTACAAGCACGTGCTGCTCCCCCGTACGTGCCCCGAGCAAGCACGTGGTCCGCGTAACAGGTAGGCCATTTCGCACGCCCTTAAATCACGGCGAGCGATCCGAGCGCCGAAGCCAGCGCCCTGCCCCGTCGCCTCCGTCTGTTCCCGGACGAGCCGCGTCGGGCGCTCGGTTCTCACGCGGCGGGAGGAGGAGCTGCCTTGTCTCGCGTGCGGCCAGGTAGTCAAGGCCGGCCGAGGTGCGACGGATATGCAAATGAGGCGAGGGCCGTATACCTGGCGGAGGCGGCGAGCACGTGGTCGGAGCGGGGCCGGGCGGAGGCGTACGGGACACGCGAGCGAGCGGGCGGCCCGCGGGCGCCTCCCATACATTTTCATCCTTTTCATCACGCAGCGCCCGAGCACCGCACTCATCGGCCGCGAGGCGAGGCGACCCCGAGCGCCGCTGAGCGATCCGCAGCGGAACGAGCGGGGACGAGCGAACCGCGCGCGCCGAACTACGAGACCAATTGACGAAACAGATGAGTACATCTGGGAACGGCGGGATGAAATATGGCGAAATAATTAGGAACTTTTTACTCGGGCGCGGAATGTGTAATTCTTGGCGCGTTAACCATGAATTATGGCGATGCGATAATAGATCGGCGCTCCCTTCTGAAACGGGCGGGCGCGCGCCCGGCGACGAAATAAAACGAAACGTTACGCACATGTCACTGAAACTGTGATTCATTGATAAAGAGGCGGCGGCGGCACACTCCCTTTGTCGGCGGCTGAATTATTACACAAATTGTGCGCATCAATTTCAATTGAGATTCCTTTCAGACGCCGCCACTTAATACCGCATAATTCTCGACGCGTTTTTTATGCTAAAGAGTCGAGATTTACATCTTTCCACTTGTTTTTGTGGAGGGCAATAAAATGATAATGTCAGACGGACAGATGTGGGATCTGCCTCCTTCGCTGAGGCGGGGGGAGGGGGGAGGGGGAGAGGGGGAGGAGGAGAGGATAGGGGAGGGGAAGGGTGGGGAGGGACGGGCTGTGTGCAGGTTTGGAACCTGTTTATCACATGTTTCGTGGTCTGTCTGTCTGTCGCTGCTGCCTCCCGTCCTGGCCGCCTCGACCTCATCGCGCGGCACAAAAACACAACAAACGCACATACAAAAACGGAGCCAGAGAAATCATCGGCGGGCACGAAGCCTGTGCATAAAACATGAGGCCGACCGGACCACCAGTAAACCTCATGAATCATCTCACTCATGGCACAACATGGCTCCTGATGTTCACACTCACACACACATTCACACACACACTCTCTCTCTCTCTCTCTCTCTCTCTCTCTCTCTCTCTCTCTCTCTCTCTCTCTCTCTCTCTCTCTCTCTCTCTCTCTCTCTCACACACACACACTCTCTCTCTCTCCCTCTCTCTCTCTCTCTCTCTCTCTCTCTCTCTCTCTTTCTTTCTTTCTTTCTTTCTTTCTTTCTTTCTTTCTTTCTTTCTTTCTTTCTTTCTCTCTCCCTCACACACACACACACACACACACACACACACACACACACACACACACACACACACACACACACACACACACAACCACACACACACGCCAATATCCCCCCACTCACCACCCCCCCTCCCCCTCCCCCGCCCCCCGACCACCACCTACCACCCACCACCTACCACCCAACCCCCCCACCCAACCCCCCACCACCACTTAACTAACGCCAGAGCAAACACTGAATACGAACTCCGATATAAATCAAACGCACAAACCTCATACGTTCATACATGCAACATATACATAACAACATAGCATTCGCGCGCAAAAAATATATAAAAAATAAAAAACAAAATGGCGTGCATTTCCTCTTCATCCACAGCCTTCAAAGAAAACATTGTTATTTGTGACTTGGCGTAACGAATCCCTTTGTGATTATCGTGACTATTAACACTGTCATCATTATCATTATCCATAGCGTTGTTATCATGATTATTGTCTTTTTTATTATCATTACTAGTTCATGATCATTATCATTGTTGGTCATTATCATAATCATTATCATTACCATTTTCATCATCTTTATTATAATCATTGTTATTATTATTATTATTATTGTTATTATTATTATTATCATTAATGTTATTGTTGTTGTTGTTGTAGTTGTCATTATCATTATCATTATTATTATCATCATTATTATCATTATTACTACTGTCACTATCGTTATCATTATCATTACCATAATCGCTGTCATCATTATTACCATTTGTCATTATCATTATTACCATTATTATTATTATTATCACTATTACTATTACCATTATCATCATCATTATCATCATCATTAACACTACTCCCATTACTGTCATCTTTCTCCTCATCATAACAATTATCCTCATTTTCATTCTAAACGTAACGTCACGTTTCCTCAGCGTCACCTCGTGTCCCTTACGTTCCCACGCCCTCACGCCCATGAACCCATCAACCCAGATCCTCACACTTCCACGCCCGCGAGGCAACACGCCCATCCGCACGCTAAGCTTTTTCCTTTGACCACACGCCCGCGACCCTCACACGCAGGTGGGCGGGGCGAACGAGACCGGGAAGGGGAGGGGGGGGGAGAGGGGGAGGGGAAGGGGCAGGTTAGGAGGGAGGGAAGGGGAGGGGAGAGAAGGAGGGGCAGGGGGAGGGGGAGGAGAGGAAGCGGAAGCTAAGGAAAGGGAAGAGAAGAGAAGGGAAAGGAAGAGAAGAGACGAGAAGAGCAAGGAAGGGAAGTGAAGGGAGTGGTAGGGAAGTGAACGCTCCCCCCTCCCTCCTCCCTCCTCCCTCCTCCCTCCACCCCCACCCCTTCCCTCTACCCCCTCCCCCTGCCCCTCCCCCACCAAGGGCAGCCTCGCCGGCCCCTGGACCTGCAGCCCTAATTACCCACGACCCAACGATCGCATAAACAATCACACACATAATTAAGTATAATAATGTCATACATCTCGTCGTGACCCCTTCGCTCGCTAGGTCACGCCATCCTCGCTGGCCTCACCCACCCCCCTTACCCCCTTACCCCCAACCCTCAACCCTAAAACACAATTCCTAACCCTTTCACTCCCCTCCCCACTCCCCCCACTCTCCCCTCACACACGTCCTACTCTTTCCCCATTTCCCCTCTTCCTCTACATATCTCCTATTAATCCTATTCTCCTTACCCTTCTTTTCTTTTCCCTCCCTCCCTTTCCCTTTCCCTTTCCCTTTCCCTTTCCCTTTCCTTTTCTATTTCCTCTCTTCCCCTTCTGTCTTAATACCCACCAACCCGTCCTACTTCTACATCTACCTCTACCCCTTCCCCTTCCCCTTCCTTTTCCCCTTCCCCCTCTCCCCTTCCCCTTCCCCCTACCTTCCCGGGACTCCACTGTTATTCGTCAAGGATGATGACAGAGTGAGGGAGTGAAGGTGAAGCGTGAAAGTGTGTGTGTGTGTGGGTGGATGGGGGGGGGTATATAGTGGAGGACAGAGGGTTATTGTGAAGGGCAGAGGGGTATAGTGAAGAGCAGAGGGGTATAGTGAAGGGCAGAGGGGTATAGTGAAGGGCAGAGGGGTATAGTGAAGGGCAGAGGGGTATAGTGAAGGACAGAGGGGTACAGTGAAGGGCAGAGGGGTATTGTGAAGGGCAGGGGGTCATGCAAGGCGTCCTTTAACCCCCCTCCCCCTCTCCTTTCTAACCCGAAGCGGCGACGCAGCGATAAGAAGAACTTTCGATGTCATTTTCCACTGACTGACTAACTGACTGATTGACTGACAGACAGGCTAATCGATAACCAGACAGACAAAGACAGAGAGAGAGAGAGAGAGAGAGGAGGAGGAGGAGGAGGAGGAGGAGGAGGAGGAGGAGGAGGAGGAGGAGGAGGAGGAGGAGGAGGAGAAGAAGAAGAAGAAGAAGAAGAAGAAGAGGAGGAGGAGAGAGAGAGAAGAGAGAGAGAGAGAGAGAGAGAGAGAGAGAGAGAGAGAGAGAGAGAGAGAGAGAGAGAGAGAGAGAGAGAGAGAGAGAGAGACAGACAGACAGAGAAAGAATGAGAGAGAGAGAGACAACCCAGAAAAAAATCCAGACAAAGAAACAGACACACACAAACCAAACCAATCCAAACAAACAAAGACTAAGGATAAAAAAAAAACATAAACAAAGGGAAAAACAACAACAGCAACCCTACGAACCCTCGACTTCCCCCGCGCAAGCAAGCAAGCAAGCAAGCAAGCAAGCAAGCGTGTCGGACACAAGCAAAGGCTGGTGCGGGACGTGCCTTCCCATCCTGCAAATCGGATCTCCCAGATTCGTGTACTTGAGTGCTTGTCACGTGATGTCAATAAAATGCCAAATGGGGGTAGGGGGTAGGGGGGCCAGGGGGTAGGGGGGTAGGGGGAGGGGACGGGCACGATGGGTGAGGGAGGGTGGGGATGAAATGTGCACGGGGGGGAGGGGGGGGGGGAAATGCTATTATTAGGATATCTACTGTAATTTTTTTTCTTTCTCTTTTTTGCAAATTTTTCCTGGGGTGTTTCTTATCTTTCTGTCTATCCCGGTCTCTCTATCGCTATCGTCATCTCTATCTTTACCAGTATCTCTTGTCTCTATCTTTACCTCATTTACTATCTGTACTTCTCTCTATCTTTATTTATATCTATACCCTTTTCTCTCTCTATCCACTTCTATCTCTCTCTTATTCTCCCTCAGCAATTGAATCCCTAGCAAAACAGGAAAAAAAACACAGAAATAGAAGGAGGAATAATCAAGAGACAAAGAAACAATGGCTATGGAATCTTACTAAAAACTGGGACATCCTACAGTCACTGAGACATCTTGCAAAAAACTGAGACATCCTCCTTAAAAATGAGACAAAAAACTGGGACATCCTCCTTAAAAATGAGACAAAAAACTGGGACATCTTCCAGAAAACTGAGACATCCTACAAAAAAAAACTGGGACATCCTATAAAAAACTAGAACATCCTACAAAAAAATAGACATGCTAGAGAAAACTGAGACATCCTCCAGAAAATAGGGAAATAGGAAGGAAGAGAAGAGAAGACGATGCAAAAAAAAAAATTAAATTAAATAACAAAAAAAAAAGAAGAGAGAGAGGAAGAGAGAGAGAGAGAGAGAGAGAGAGAGAGAGAGAGAGAGAGAGAGAGAGAGAGAGAGAGAGAGAGAGAGAGAGAGAGAGAGAGAGAGAGAGAGAGAGAGAGAGAGAGGAGAGAGAGAGAGAGAGAGAGAGAGAGAGAGAGAGAGAGAGAGGAGAGAGAGAGAGAGAGAGAGAGAGAGAGAGAGAGAGAGAGGAGAGAGAGAGAGAGAGAGAGGAGAGAGAGGGAGAGAGAGAGGAGAGAGAGAGAGAGAGAGAGAGAGAGAGAGAAGAGAAAGAGGAGATGATGGGACGGAGGTGAGAGGAGGAGGAGAGGTGTGACGAGAGAGAGAGAGAGAGTGAGAGAGAGAGGGTGAGTTGTGAGGCCGCCTGTCTTGCTGGCTGTGGGAGAGAGAGAGAGAGAGACTAGAGAGAGAGATGAGAGAGTGGAGAACGAGTAGAGGTGTGGATGGCGAGGAAGAGAGAGAAGAGGTGGATGGAGAGAAGGCTGAGAGAGAGAGAGAGAGAGAGAGAGAGATGCAGGGAGAGAGAGAGAGAGAGAGAGAGAGAAGGGAGAGAGAGAGAGAGAAGGGAGAGAGAGAGAGAGAGAGAGAGAGAGAGAGAGAGAGAGAGAGAGAGAGAGAGAGAGAGAGAGAGAGAGAGAGAGAGAGATGCAGAGACGGGCCTTGGCGGGAGCTGCTTAAATATGCATGGCAAACGGGAGCACAGACTTGTTGCCCGCGACGCAGTACTGGGCACCAACCTTGACTCACCATCTCGGGCTCACCATCCCTAGCTCCACAGCACTGGTTCGGACCTCACTATCCTCACCATCCCTAGCTCCACAGCACTGGTTCGGAGCTCACTATCCTCACCATCCCTAGCTCCACAGCACTGGTTCGGAGCTCACTATCCTCACCATCCCTAGCTCCACAGCACTGGTTCGGACCTCACTATCCTCACCATCCCTAGCTCCACAGCACTGGTTCGGAGCTCACTATCCTCACCATCCCTAGCTCCACAGCACTGGTTCGGAGCTCACTATCCTCACCATCCCTAGCTCCACAGCACTGGTTCGGACCTCACTATCATCACTATCCCTAGTTCGGCATCGCTGGTTCTGAGTTTCACTATCATCACCATATCTGGCTCACCATCCCCAGTTCGGCATCACTATTCCTGAGTTCACAACCCTCACCATCCTTGCCTCACCCACACTTAGTCCCTTGTTCGACATCCTTGGCTCACCATCCCTTGCGTGTCATCCTCGGCTCA
>NW_028234430.1:1411018-1413313 GCF_977035675.1 Penaeus japonicus | reverse complement strand
CTCACTCTCATCATCACACACACACACACACACACACACACACACACACACACACACACACACACACACCTGTCGAGGGCGGTAGGGATAGAGCGAGTTTAGGGGGGATTCGCACGCGTACTATGCACTCGCACTTGGACTTGGCGTAGTTGGTTATATTCAAACAGTACCCAGACGCACTCGCACACTCACACGCACACGCACAAGCACTCGCACACACACGCACACGCACTCGCAAAAAGACTTAAACAATCATGTATAGTACCACATCCATCCATCCACATATCCATCCATCCATCCATTCGTCCGTCCATCCATCGATCCATCCATCCATCCATCTCCCCCCCTCCCCCACATACACAGAGAAGCAGACAATCAGACAGACAGACACATAAATAAAGATCCGTGTAGGGTATTGGCGGATGCTGAGTCACTCCGGCGGTCGGGTGGGCGGGCGGTCGGCGGGCGGCGGGCGGCGATTGTCGTGATGGCTCCAACGATGACTGTCAGCTCGCGAGAATGACGGCGGCGATGACAGCAGCTGACAGTAATGACAGAAGGCACGTGTCATGCCAGATAGAGGGTAAGGTGACACTGTGACAGCCAGATGGTGTCGTGATATGTATGTGTCCTCGGCGATGGTGAATGACACGGGCACAGATGGTGATGGGGCGGGGAAGGGGGGGGCGGACGGGGGGCGGGACGGGCGCCAGGGTATGAGGGACGTGAGGTTATTATGAGGTACGGATTATTATGAGGTATCGGAGAGGAATGTCGGAATTCGGCATGAGGGACCGTACGGGTATGCAGTATGAGGTATCGTGCTTGAGGTCTGAGTGTGAGGTCTGAGTGTGAGGTGAGGGCAGATAGACATGACTCGCCAGGGCAGTGTGAGGTATGAGGGAAGAGGAAAGATTGGTATGAGGCATAGATGCATGGATCGTGAGTCCCTTATTGATTCTGCATGAGGAATGAGGAAGGTGTGAGGCGAGAGAACAGCATGACTGCCCGAAGATGTCGCACCTCTCTCTGAAAGGCAGAAAGATGCCCTGGGGAGGCCAAGGTGCCAGGGATGCCGGGGGGGGGGGCTTAGGTGCCAGGGATGCCCGAGGTAGGCCTAGGTGCCAGGGATGCGCGGAGGAGGCCAAGGTGCCAAGGATGTCCGGGAGGGGAGGCCTAGGTGCCAAGGATGCCCGGAGGAGGCCTAGGTGCCAGGGATACCCGGGAGGGGGAGGCCAAGGTGCCAGGGATGCCCGAGGGATGCGAGAAAAGGCAAAGTCAACCCATTCATGAGAGTCTCCTGATCAGTTATCGACGGTCATGAGGCGAAGCATGAGGAAGAGGCGGCGCGGCGGCGATGAGGGACAGAGCTGAGTGTTGAGAATGAGGTGAGGGGGGGCGGAGGGGGTGAGTGGGGAGGGGAGAGGGGAGAGGGGGGGGTGTCTCCGGGGCGGCGGTGGACAGCGCTGAATTATTCATGTCCTCTTGCATTAAGTATAGCTGGCGATTAAGAACAAAGAGCAAATCATATCCTTCGGGTTGGTGTTCGGGTCGCTTTGTAGGGGGGGGGGAGTGGGAGTGGGAGTGGGAGTGGGAATGGGAATGGGAGAGAGAGGGAGGAGGAGGGGGAGTGGGAGTGGGAGTGAGAGTGGGAGAGGGAGAGAAAGAACCAATGGACTTTATTTGTCCAGCGCCATCGAGGTTATGTATGCATGACTTGATATATATATATATATATATATATATATATATATATATATATATATATATATATATATATATATATATATATATATATATATATAAACACACATACATGTATGTATATGTATGTATATATATTATATATATTATATATAGATATATTATAAATATATGTAAATATATTATATATATATCAAATATAGATAAAAAATATATATATGGATATATATATATATATTTATTTATTTATTTATATATATTTATATATATACATATACATACATATACATACATATATATATATATATATCTATATATATATATATATGATATAAGTAGATAGATAGATAGATAAAGTATATTTATATAAAAAAATATATATAATACACACACAACACACACACACATATTATACATAAACATACAAATACATATGCATATGCTTATGTATATGTATACACATACATAAGCACATTTACACATACGTACGTACATATACATATACAAAAACTTATACATATTGATATGTGTATACGCACAATAATTGGTTATTTCTAATTATATTTTATGACAATATATACATATATATAC
>NW_028234430.1:1396603-1403418 GCF_977035675.1 Penaeus japonicus | reverse complement strand
CGTCTCCATTCCCTCCCTCCGCCCTCCCTCCCCCATATCTCCCGCGCCCCACCAGCCCTCCCTCCCTCCCTCACTCCCTCCCCTCCCGACCCTCACTCCCTCCCTCCATCTCCTCTTCCTCCCCTCCCCTCCCTCCCCTTATTTCCCCCTTTCCATCCCTACCTCCGGTTTCTCCCCACCCCTCCCAATCCCTCTACTCTCGTCCGCGTGTTTCTTATCTCCATTTCCCCTTATTTCCCCCTTAATAGCATCTATTCCTCAAATGCTATTAAAGAAAATCAAGCATCATTTCTCAAGTGCTCATCGGCACCTGTCTTGATCGGCCTTTGCCTCTTCTCTTTCTCTTTTCTTCTCTCTCTCTCTCTCTCTCTTACTCATCTCTCTCTTATATCGGCCTCTCTCCTGCTCTCTTCCTCTCTGGTCACTAGTCTCTCTCTCCTCTCTCTCTCCTCTCTCCTCTTCTCTCTTCTCTCTCTCTCTCTCTCTCCCATCTCTCTCTGATCTTTCTCACCTCTCTCTCTCTCTCTCTCTCTCTCTCAATCTCTCCTCTCTTCTCTTCTCTCCGCTTCTCTCTCTCCTCCTCTCTCTCTCTCTCTCTTCATCGTCATATCTCTATCTCTCTCTCTCTCTGATCTTCTCTCTCTCTCTCTCTCGCTCACCTCTATCTCTCTCTTCTCTCTCTCCTCCTCCCCGTCTCCTCTCTCTCTCCTCTCCTCTCTCTCTCTCTCTTATTATCTATCTAATCTCTCTCTCTCGTCGCTTCTCCTCTCTCTCTCTTCTCTCTCTCTCCTCTCTCTCTAGTCTCTCTCTCTCTCTCCTCTCTCCCCCCTATCTATTCTATCTACTCTCCTCTCGTAAAAAACAAATCTCTTCTCTCGCTTTACTCCCTACATCTCTCTCAAAACACAACTCTCTATCTATCTATCTCTCTCTCTCTCTCTCTCTCTCTCTCTTCTCTCTGCTCTCTCTCTCTCTCTCTCTCTTCTACTCTCTCTCTCTCTCTCTCTCTCTCTCTCTCTCTCTCTCTCTCTCTCTCTCTCTCTCTCTCTCTCTCTCTCTCTCTCTCTCTCTCCTCTGCGCTTATTTCCACCTCGAGGGTTTGGTGTTGTCATTGTTCGTGTTGCTGTTAATATTGTTATTGTTATTATTTTTATTTTTATTTTATTATTATTATTATCATCATTATTATTATTATCATTATTTTTTTTCTATGTTTTTATTATTGTTGTTATTATCTTTATTGTTCTATTGTTATTGTTATCATCATTGTTATTATTTTTATTATTATTATTATCAATACATTTTTTTATTATCATTATTATTACTATTGCTATTATTATTATTATTATTATTGTTATTATTATCATTATTGTTATTGTTATTATTCTATTATTATTATTATTATCATTATTATTACTATTATTATTATTTTTTGTTTCTATTATCATTGTTGTTATTTTTATTGTTCTATTGTTATTGTTATCATCATTGTTATTATTTTCATTATTGTTATTATCATTATCATTATTACTTTTATTATCATTATAATTATTATTATTATCATTATTATTATTATTATCATTCTTATTATTGTTGTTTTTATTATTCTTATTATTCTATTATTATTATTACTATTATTATTATTATTATTATTATTATTATCATCACCATTATTATTATTATTACTATTATTATCATTATCGTCATCATCATTATCATTTTTATTATCATTATTGTCGTCATTATTATTATTATCAATATTATTGTTATCATTATTATTATTATCATTAATAAAACTCTAATTCTTATTATCGTTATTATTATCAATATCATTGTTGTTATCATTAACTTTATTCTCATCCTTATCATCATCATTATTATTGTTATCATTATAACCATCATCATCACTATTATCATCATTGTTGCTGTTATTAATATCATCATTATTGTTATCATTGTTTGATCATTGCTATTATTTTCATTATTATAGTACAACTGATAATAATAATAATAATAATAATAAGAAAATGAGAAAAAGGAAAAAGAGAGAGAGAGAGAAAAGAAAAAGAGAAAGTAAACGCTAGACAAAAAGTAAGGGGAGAATATCAAGAGGAAAGGGAGACAGGGATGAAAGGAAGACGAAGGGAGGAGGAGGAGAAGAGGGAGAGAGGAAGAGACCGATGAAAGTGAAACAAAGGGAGGAGGAAAGGGAGAGAAGGAGAAGGAGAGACGGAGGGAGGAGGAGAAGTGGTAGAGAGGAAGAGACCGATGTCTGAAGGAGGGAGAAAGGGAGAAAGGGATAATACCGATGCAAAGAAGACGAAGGAGGAGGAGAGGGAGAGAAGGAGAAGGAGAGACGGAAAGAGAAAGAATAGGAGAGGGAGAAACGGAAGGAGAAAGAAAGGGAGAGAGAGAGACCGATGAAAGCGAAAGAGAGATCGATGTAAGAGAGAGAGAGAGAGAGAGAGAGAGAGAGAGAGAGAGAGAGAGAGAGAGAGAGAGAGAGAGAGAGAGAGAGAGAGAGAGAGAGAGAGAGAGAGAGAGGGAGAGAGAGAGAGAGAGACAAAAGAGAGAGAGAGAGAGCCCGACGAAAGAGAGAAAGAGAGAGACCGACGAAAGAGAGAAAGAGAGAAACCGATAAAAGAGAGACGAAAGGAGGAGGAGGAGAGGGAGAGCGACCACCCATGGCCTCCCTTCCAGTCCTTCTCAAAATGGATATTCATACACACAAGAGATGGATTCTTGTCACGTCACGTATCGAGAGAGGAAGCAGAGGGCGCGGGGTCAGATCTTTTTTTTTTTTTTTTTTTTCTTTGCGTTATTTTTTTTTATCGTTTGTTTGTTTAATTGTTTTCTCTGATTTGTTTCTATTTTCTCTTTTCCCGACTTTGCTTTTTCTGATCTTTTATAACTTTTTTTTCTCTCTCTCTTTTTTTTTTCTTTTTCTTTACGTGATATCTTTTCTTTTCCTTTTTTCTTCATTTTTTAAAATTTCTTTTCCTCCCTATTCTTGATTGTCTTTTGCTTCCCTTGTTTTACTTTTTCTTTCCTTGCATTTTTTCTCTTTTCTTCTTGTTCTTTATTTCACAATTCTTATTTCTAATTCTTTCTTTCATATTTCTTTTTTACTTTCTTTTCTTTTTTTTTTAAATTAAGTTCTTTCGTTTCTTTTAATTGTTCTCCTCCTCACCCCCCCCCCCCACCTCTCTCTCTCTCCCTCTCTCTCTCTCTCTCTCCCTATCTCTCTCTCTCCCTCCCTCCCCTCCCTCTCTCTCCCTCTCTCTCTCCCTCCCTCCCTCCCCCCCTCTCTCTCTCTCCCTCTCTCTTCATCATTTCCCTCATCTACCTATTTCTAAGATGAAGAATATAACATCTATAATATCAAATTTAACACAACAACTAAAACAAAAACATGTGCAACAACGCAATAATACAAATGCAACACGTATGATGATAAACAGAATTTGATACACTAACGCAGACATGATAAAAAAAAGAACCTGGAATAAGATTACATTACATCACATTTGCGAGAATCGATATAATTAGCGATAAGCATCTCTTCTTTTTTTTCTTTTTTTTTTGTCACTTCCGTCTGTGTTTTTTTTTTTTTTTCTTCTTTTTTTATCTCTCTCGTTACTCCCGATTATCCCAATCTTTTATGTCTCTCCTTCACCTCTCTCTATTTCTTTCTTTCTTTCTCTCTCTCTTTCTCTCTGTCTCTCTCTCTCTCCCTTTCTCTCTCTCTCTCTGTCTCTGTCTCTCTCTTTCTCTCTTTCTGTCTATCTCTCTGTCTCTGTCTCTCTCTTTCTCTCTTTCTGTCTATCTCTCTATCTCTGTCTCTCTCTCTTTCTTTTATTCTCTCTCTCTCTCTCTCTCTCTCTCTCTCTCTCCCTTTCTCTCTCTCTTTCTCTCTCTCTCTCCACTAAAGATGACGATGATAACAATAACGATAATAGTAATGATAATAACAATAACTATAACAATCATGATGAATATGATAATCATAACAGCAAGAATAATAATCTAGAAGAATAATGAAGAAGAGTAATGATATTGATGATGATGATAATAATGATGGTGATGATAGATAATAATGATAAAGATAATAATAACAATAATGATAATGAGGATAATAGTAATAATAATAACAATAATGATAATAATAGTAATGATATTGATAATAAGGAAACTAATTATGATGATGATAATAATGATAATGATAATGATGATAATAATAAAAATAATGATAATAATAATAATGATGATAATAATAATAATAATAATAATAATAAAAATAATAAAAATAATAATGAAATTTACATCAACAGAAATAAGGATAACGAATGATAACTATAACAACAACAAAAATGAAGATAATAACAGTGAAATTTTATCTTTGTTTCTCATGTCTATCATTTTCTTTTCTTTCTTTCTTTTCCTCTTTTTTATTCATTTCTTTCGTTTCATATAATTCTCTTTTCTCTTAACCTTCATATTTCTCTCTTTCACTTATTTATTTTTTGTAAAGGAGGGAGTTATGGCAATAGTAAAAGCTATGGTAATAATGATGATAATCGTAATAATATCAATTATGATAATGATGATAACAAGAACAAAGGAACAACAACAACAGTAACGATTATATTGATAATAATGATGTTAACAATGATAGTGATAATAATACTGATAATAATGATGATAATAACAGCGATAATGATAATAACTATGATGATAAATATGTGGATAATAATAATATCAATAATGATAATAATGATAACATATATGACAATAATGATAGCAATAATAATAATGATATTAATAACATCAATAATGATGATTATAATGATGACGATGATGAGGATGACAGTAATGATGATAATAATGATAATAACAATGCTGAAAAATATGTTGATGATAATAATATCAATAATGATGTTAATGATAACAATGATAATATATATGACAATAATAATAGCAATGATAATAATGATATTAATGATGATAATATCAATAATGATAATAATAATGATGTCGATGATGAGGGTGATAATAATGATAACAACAATTATGATAATAATAATAATAAACCATTACTACTCCTAATGTTACTAATGATAATGATATTAATATTGATGGCAATAAGAATAGCTGTCATAATATTGATATTAATAATGATAATATTTTAAGATGATTGCAGTAATAGTCATTATCTTTCATTATTATCATTATTTTACTTATCATTATCATCGTCATCATAATTATCCTTTTCATTTTCATCATAATCATTATCATTTACATTACCATCAGCATTATTATCACTAATATTATTATTAATATCATGATTATTATTATCATTATTATTATTATTATTATTATTATTATTATTATTATCATCATGTTATTATCATTTTATTTCTTTATCATTACAACTGCTACTAATAATGATTATAATGATGATAATGGCAATAATAATAATAGCGATACCATTGATGACAATCCTAATAATGATAAGGGTTACTATGATAATGATGATGATAATGATGATGAGGACAATAATGGTAATTATAACGATAATGATGATAATGATGACAATGATAATAATGATAATGATAATAATAATAATAACAACAATAACAATAATAATAATAACAATAACAATAATAATAATGATAATGACGCTAATAACGATACCAATAATACTAATAATGATAACACTGATAATGATAATCATAAGGATGACAACGATGATAATAATAATGATAATGATAATGATAGTAATAATGATAACAATAATAATGACGAGGATAACAGCAATAATAATAATAATAATGATAAAAATAATGTTGATAATAGTAACAACAATAATAATAATAACCATAAATCCATTACTGTTACAACTAGCAGTAATAATAATAAAGACGAGATATGGAAACTAATAATAAAAAGGAATAAAGAAAAAAATCAAAGAAAAAATAAAACACAAGAAGAAGCACCATTACATAACAAGAAAAGTACAGATAAAAACAACAAAAATAAAAGAAAAACTAAGAACAATGACGCCCCCTAAAAACAAACAAACAAACAAACAAATTAAGTATAATAATAGCAATGATAATGATTCTAAGAAGAATAGTAATGATATTGATAATAATGATAATGATAATAATGATTAAAAAATGATGATGATGATAATAGCAATGATGATAATGATAATAATAACAACAATGAAAATGATGATAATAAATAATAATGATTATCATTATTCCTACTCCCCCCCTAATAATAAAAAACAAAAACAAAAAACAAAAAACACATCAATCCTCTTTAAACAGAATGTAACTACAAGGAATTACATAATAATTGAAGAATAAAAAAATACAGAATAACAATTACTATAAGTGAAAAAAAAAAAAAAAAAAAAAAAAATTATGGATACAAGCAAGCACGTCCCATAACAGCTGTTGCCACATCATGTTACTCTACCAACCCAAGTGTTACCAACAGCGCGTGACCATGAAATTACAAAAAACAGGTAACAGTAAATGATGATATACTTGGTAAGAATGACCTCATATTAAGTAAATTAACCTCAAAGTTATATTCACAGACGACACATAAAAGGAAAACCACAAAGCTACATATAACAACAGATCTATAAGTCACTATAAGTCACGCCACAACACAGAAATCCCATCAAGATACGATAAATATTTTCCCAAGAAGACAACAGATGTAAATCAAAGGGAAAATTGACGTGTGTGGGGGGGGGGGAGGGAGAGAAAAAGAAAAAGAAAAAAATAAAAAATAAAAAA
>NW_028234430.1:1386072-1396503 GCF_977035675.1 Penaeus japonicus | reverse complement strand
CATAAACTCTCTCTCGTGTACTTGCCTTCACCTCACTACTAAATGTGATGTCGAGTCGAGGTCCGGTGCTGTGGGAGGGCTTGCATGGCGAGGTCGGTTGCATGGCGATTGGCATGCTTGGCTCATATTGGAAGGATGGATGAATAAATAAATAAGTTGCGGTGGCAATATTGAGGGTTGATGATTGTGGTTAGTTTGGATGAGGTTTGAGAGTATGATTATGGAGGATGATGAGGTGATGGTAGTGAGATTGGATATTGATGAAGTAGGTGATAGGGATTGATAATTCATGATTATAATGATATGCGAACTTGGTAAGTCAAAGATGATGGTATCTATACAATGATGTGTGAGGATTTATTACAATGATAATATTACGTATTCAGAGAAAGCTTGGATTAATTATCATGATAATGATAATAATTATAATGATAATAATGATGATGATTATTATTATAATGATAATAAAATAGTAATAATCATGATAATGATAATAATTACAATGATGATAGAGCAACATGAACCACTCATTGATACCCATGAAAATAACAACAATAATTAATACCTACAATAGAATCATTCCACACAACTTAATATATGAAAGTCAATAAAAAAAAGATGACTTACACGAGATAGCATTCACACCTATTTCAGCCGGAAGACATGAGACAGAACAACTCGTATGTTGAGTTTGTGAACGGCTCTGCATCCGGAGGGCACCATTCATAATCATGCAACGTGAATAAGAATCAACAGAGTGCTAACAGCGAGACCATTGCAAGATATTCTAGAACCGTCATGCATCATTGAAGTAACATTAGCAATCGCATACATGTTGGTATGTGTTGAATCTTTTGTCCCTGACTAGAAACATATAGAGTAAGATTTCACATTCCTCATATAGAATCATTTAGAATCATATAGAGTAAGATTTCACATTCCTCATATAGAATCATATAGAATCATATAGAGTAAGATTTCACATTCCTCATATAGAATCATTTAGAATCATATAGAGTAAGATTTCACATTCCTCATTGGTAGACTTCATATAAGCAATCATATAGAGTAAGATTTCACATTCCTCATATAGAATCATTTAGAATCATATAGAGTAAGATTTCACATTCCTCATATAGAATCATATAGAATCATATAGAGTAAGATTTCACATTCCTCATATAGAATCATATAGAATCATATAGAGTAAGATTTCACATTCCTCATATAGAATCATTTAGAATCATATTGAGTAGAATCTCACATTCCTCATATAGAATCATATAGAATCATATAGAGTAAGATTTCACATTCTTTAAGGATCTTTCAGACAGACATTCAAGAGTCGAGCGGGAGTCACTGTAAGTAACTTACTCGTGAGTCACTCTTTAGAATCTTGAGAATCCCGATAGAGTCTTATGGATTCTCGGTGCCTTCTCTGGGGATTCTTGGCACACTATTGATGTTCTCGACGTGTTAATTTTTTTTTAATGAGAATCACTAAGAACTCTTAGACTCGTAGCGTGACACTGATGCCTTCGTAGTGACTCTTAATGACTCTTAGTGACTCTTAGCCAGTCTCAAGAGTTTCCCAGAGTAGAAAAAAACGTTGCTAAGAGTCGTTATAAGTAAGTAAGAGTAGCTAAGAGTCGGTAAGATTTGGCAAGAAAAAACAAGAAGCCTTACAAGAGTAGGTAAGAGTTTCGCAAGAGTATTCAAGAGTTTCCCCGCAGAACGTCCACAAGTAGGGAAGAATAGGCCATGGCCATCTATGGCCATCTATGAGTTGCCATGAATACCACCAATATGTCATGAGGTTGTGGTAGAAGTGTGGTAGGAGTTGTCACTGCGAGTGTGTTGGGAGCTGATGGCCATCGGGTTTGAGGTGCTAGGGGTGCTATATCTATCTATCTATCTATTTATCTATCTATCTGTCTATCTATCCATCTATCTATCTATCTATCTATCTATTTATCTATCTATCTATCTATATATGTGTGTGTGTGTGTACACATTACTCCCATCTACACTTATAAACTCCTGCTTCATTACAAACCAATTGATTCGACACTGCATAGCGTTTGTAAGCTAACCAAAGCACCGAAAGAAGGTACTAACACTTGAATGAGGATAACCTACTAACAGTCCGTCCCTTCCTCCACCCCCCCCCCTCCCACTCTGACTATCACGTAAGAGTGACGTCACAGATCCGTCCCTTCCTCCCCCCTCCCCCCCTCCCACTCTGACTATCACGTAATAGTGACGTCATAACTCCATCCCTTCCTACCCCTCCCCCTCCTACTCTGACTATCACGTAGCAGTGACGTCACAGGTCCGTCCCTTCCTCCCCCTCCCCCCCCCCCCCCCCCTCCCCCTCTCTGGACCTATTCACGTAAGTAGTGGGACGTCACATGGTCCCGTCCCCTTCTACCCCCTCCCCCCTCCCCCCCCCCTCCCCACCCATCTGAACTTATCAAACGTAACAGTGACGATAGTCACAGGGTCCTGTCCCTCCCCCCCCCCTCCCACTCTGACTATCACGTGAGAGTGACGTCACAGGTCCGTCCCTTCCCCCCCCCCCTCCCACTCTGACTATCCCGTAACAGTGACGTCACAGGTCCGTCCCTTCCCCCCCCCCCTCCCCCCTCCCACTCTGACTATCACGTAAGAGTGACGTCACAGGTCCGTCCCTTCCTCCCCCTCCCCCCTCCCTTCCTTCCCCCTCCCACTCTGACTATCACGTAACAGTGACGTCACAGGTCCGTCCCTTCCTCCCCCCCTCCCACTCTGACTATCACGTAGCAGTGACGTCACAGGTCCATCCCTTCCTCCCCCCCTCCCTTCCTTCCCCCTCCCACTCTGACTATCACGTGACAGTGACGTCACAACCCCGACCCCCATTATCAGGTAGGAAACTTAAGATCCTACGGAATATCCTATGCTATGGGACGTATCCGCTGACCTTTACCACGGGATAATGGGACCCAAAACCTGACCTGGAATTGTGGGAAAGGGATTGGGTGACTGGGGGGGAAGAGGGGAGAGGGGAGAGGGAAGTGGGGAGAGGGGGGAGGGGGGCACTGACTGACCACCGGGGGACTTCTTGGGTCACCATTACTCTTTCACCTTCGTTTTTTTTTTTTTTTTTTTTTCTCTCGTTCTTTTTTTCTTTCCTTCTCTATTGTTTTTTTCTTCTCTCTCTCTCTCTTGCTCTCCCTTTCTCTCTCTCTCTTGTTCTCCCTCTTTCTCTCTCTCTCTCTCTCTTGCTCTCCCTTTCTCTCTCTCTCTCTTGCTTTCCCTCTCTCTCACTCTTGCTCTCCCTCTCTCTCTCTTTCTTGTTCTCCCTCTCTCTCTCTCTCTTGTTCTCCCTCTTTCTCTCTCTTGCTCTCCCTCCTTTCTCTCTTTATCTTGCTCTCCCTTTCTCTCTCTTTCTTGTTCTCCCTCTTTCTCTCTCTTGCTCTCCCTCCTTTCTCTCTTTATCTTGCTCTCTCTTTCTTGTTCTCTCTCTTGCTCTCCCTCCTTTCTCTCTCTTGCTCTCCCTTTCTCTCTCTCTCTCTTGTTCTCCCTCTTTCTCTCTCTTGCTCTCTCTCCTTTCTCTCTTTATCTTGTTCTCCCTCTCTCTCTCTCTCTTGTTCTCCCTCTTTCTCTCTCTTGCTCTCTCTCCTTTCTCTCTTTATCTTGTTCTCCCTCTCTCTCTCTCTCTTGTTCTCCCTCTTTCTCTCTCTTGCTCTCCCTCCTTTCTCTCTTTATCTTGTTCTCCCTCTCTCTCTCTTTCTTGTTCTCCCTCTTTCTCTCTCTTGCTCTCCCTCTCTCTCTCTTTTTTGATCTCTCCCTCTCTCTCTCTCTCTCTTGCTCTCCCTCTCTCTCTCTCTTGCTCTCCCTTTCTCTCTCTCTCTTTCTTGTTCTCCCTCTCTCTCTTTCTTGTTCTCCCACCTCTCTCTCTCTTGCTCTCCCTTCCTCTCTTTCTCTTGCTCTCCCTCCTCTCTCTCTCTTGCTCTCCCTTTCTCTCTCTCTCTCTTGTTCTCCCTCTTTCTCTCTCTTGCTCTCTCTCTTGCTCTCCCTTTCTCTCTCTCTCTCTTGCTTTCCCTCTCTCTCACTCTTGCTCTCCCTCTCTCTCTCTTTCTTGTTCTCCCTATCTTGCCCTCCCTTCCTCTCTCCTCCTGTCATCTTTGATCTCCCACTCTCTTCTCTTTTGCTCTCGCACCCTTCTCTCTCTCTCTCGCTCTCCCTTTCTCTCTCTCTCTTGTTCTCCCTCTCTCTCTCTCTCTTTCTTGTTCTCCCTCTTTCTCTCTCTTGCTCTTCCTCTCTCTATCTCTCTCTTGCTCTTCCTCTCTCTATCTCTTGCTCTCCCTCTCTCTCTCTTTCTTGATCTCCCTCTCTCTCTCTCTCTCTTGCTCTCCATCTCTCTCTCGCTTGCTCTCCCTCCTCTCTCTCTCTTGCTCTCCCTTCCTCTCTTTTTCTTGCTCTCCCTCCTCTCTCTCTCTTTCTTTTGCTCTCCCTTTCTCTCTATCTCTCTCTCTTGCTCCCCCCCCTTTCATTCTTGCTCTCCCTCTCTCTCTCGCTTGCTCCTCCCCCCTCTCTCTCTTGCTTTCCCTTTCTCTTGTCTCCCCCCCCTCTCTCTCTTGCTCTCCCTCTCTCTCTCTCTATCTTGCTCTCCGTCCCTCTCTCAATAGTAATAATACTGATAATAATGTATTGTTATTGTTTACAATAACTAACCATCATTTACAGTTAGCTTCAAACGAATCTAAATCATACATCGATTTATGTAAAAAAAAAGAAAAAGAAAGGTGTTTATATGTGACGTCAGGAACACAGCTTTTCCTGAAACCAAAAGAAAGCAAAACTAAGCTGAGATTTTGTCATGAATTGTTAGTCATTTCTTTCCTTCCTTTTTTCTTATTTTTCTCTTAATTTCTTTCTATTTTTTTCTCTTTTACTTTCCTCTATTTTATTTTTTATTTTTACATCTATATATGACTTTGGCTCTACGCTAGAACGCTCTGCTCTAGTTGGTAATAAACCTAGAATCTTTTTTCAGAAAGAACCTCCTTTTTTTGTCGGGAAAGTTAAACATTCGCTCGTTAATATGAAACTTCCTGTGGCACTGTTAAAATTCACCCGTGATAATTCATCTGTTAAAGTTAGATATAATTCAACAGTTGTAGGTCGTGATTTGGCGAACTTTGAAACGTTTCTTTGTGATTTATTGCAAATTGAAGGTGTTTTGTAGGTTGTTGTTTTTTTTCGCGGTTCGCCTACGCTGTTCTTTTGTTTTTTTTCTCGAAGCTTCGAATCCCATGTTCGAACAACCAGATGAGTTGTTCGAAGCAAGTGAATACTCTTTGGTATGTTATTACTTATTCATTTTTTCTTCATATCTTTTGTAAATACAGAGAGACATGTTATTCTGTAAAGTTGTTAACACGTCACGTGCATTGTAGGTTGATGCACAATCCCTTTTATTCACGTTTTCGAAACAACCAAAACGCTGTCCGAATCAAGGGCCATGTTCCCACAATCATATCCATCCCCCACCCCCCCTCCCACCCACCCACCCTTTCTCTCTCTCTCTCTCTCTCTCTCTCTATCTCTCTCTCTCTCTTTCTCTCTTTCCTTTTTATAGTATTTTTGTAGTCACGTGATGCTCGAAGTGGTCATACCATTTACAATCAGTGTGGTTTGGATATGGGTCGGTGTGTGCATGACCTTGCGTTGAGGTCATGCACCATTAGGTCGTGTGGTTGCGTTGAATCCATGCATGGACGGTTGTGTGGTCGTTGAGGTGTTGAGTGTACGTGTTGTCCCTTTTTTTTGTCCTGGTTTTGGTTTGGTCTTTAGGTTATTCGATATTTCATGAGTTTTCTCTTGATTTGATTTTTTTTTTATCTGATAACTTTTAGTTTTTTTTGTTTTTGTTTTTTGTTTATTTGTTTGTTTTGTCTATTGTTGGTTCTTTTTTTTTTTTTTTTTTTTTACTGTGAATATCTTTTCCGACTCATTTTCTTTCTTCTAGTAATTAATTAAGAATTAGATCACTTTGTTTCTGACTTTTTTTTTCTGATTTCGTCGTTTTACACTTTTTTCACCAAAGTTTCGTCCCCAATCAATTTTATCTTTTATTTATTTATCTATCTATTTATTTTTTAATCTTTATTGAGAATTCGAACGATCATATAATCAAAGGAATAAGACCCAGGCCATAATTTTTATCTATAAATTTTTATCTATATTTATAAATTTATATTCTATTATATTATTCATCTCATATATTTTTCGTGTAAATTTTATCTATATATATTGTATTCTATATTTATAAAATATTCTATATATCATCATTAATATTGGTAAGTGAGGGAGTGTAATAAGTAAGAACGCAAAATAAGTCATAACGTTTATAAGTCCAGCAGGTTTTTCCATCAGACAAAAAAGCTAAAAAAAAAATGGATCCATTATTTATATAACAATGTGATCGTTCGAATACTCAATAAAGATAAAAGAGAAATAAAATAAATTAACTGAGACGAAACTGTTGTTGAAAAAAGTGTAAAATGACGTTAATCAGAATAAAAAAGAGAAAAATATAAGGTGCTTTAGTTCTTAATTGTAAAAAGAAAGACCATGTGTTGGGAAAGACATTGAAAGTAAAAGATGATAAATAATGGAATTAGCAATAGATAGATAAGTTACGACTTACTTATATATGTGTTTAGATGTTATTGTGTTCACTTTCCTTTCACAAGGCTATTTATTAGCATTATTATCATTATTATTATTATTATTATTATTATTATTATTATTTTATTCCATCACTCACACTCTATCACAAAGAGTATCTTTTTCTATACGTAAAGTCTTATCTTAAATCACATCCAGCCAGAGTATTTGAATAATCCTATTTTTTATCTATATTTTCCTAGTTCTTACACATTCTTTTCCTATCCCCCCCCCCACCGACGGTATGTTTCCCTATTCGATATTTTCCATCCTTCTATCTACCAATATTAAGGATTCCAATGACCTTTATCATTTATTTATCTAATTATTATCATCATCATCATCATTCTCCTATCAACGAGAAGCCGACGGGGGAAAAAACAACACAAATTTCTGAACAAGGTAATTAATTCCTCGTTCAGAAATTCCAATTATCTTTATCTTTATTTATCTAATTGTTATCAATTAATTATTAATTCCTTTATCAGAAATATAGTCTCTTTATCTCTCCCCTTAATAACCAACGTATCATTCCTTTATGCAATTGCACCATTAGGCTTGTCCTAATGAACAGTACCTGGCATGTTAATGGTGAACCGTATGTATATATAGGCAATATTCGGCATAAGCTGTCACGTGCTTTTAACCGACAGGAGGTGATCGTTACACGGGTGTGAGCTCGTGTAATGTGTACGGCATGAATTTTTATTTATATTTATTTATTTATTCATTATTATTATTACTGTTGTTGTTGTTATTGTTGTTGTTATTATTAATATCATCATTATTATTGTTGTTGTTATTGTTGTTATTATTATCATCATCATTATTATCATTGTTATAATTGTTATCATTATTTTTTATTATCATTATTGTTATCATCATTATTATTACTATTATTATTATTATTATTATTATCATCATCATTATCATCATTATTATCATTATTATTATCATAATTTCACGAGACCGTTTTTTTCGTTACCTAAACGAGTATAATTTCATTTATTCTCCGTTTTTCCCTCGTGTTCTGGTTGTGTGGTTGATACACGTGCCTACTACACTTGTGTGGTATAGTGGTTCCGAGTTACAGCCATTCGCTATTATTATTATTAGAGCGAGTTTTTTTTTTCTATAACAATTGAGGTTGAGAAATTGAAGAGATATGTAAGATATGAGAATGTAATTGGTGTTCGGGAGGAGTGCTATGATAAGCGAGATTTTTTTTTTTATATATATAAAAATGTAAAGGAAATAAAATACGTATACACATAAAAAAAACATACGTACGTACACATATACTCACGCTACACACACATACACATACACACACATACACGCACACGTACACGCACACGCACACACACACACACACACACACACACACACACACAACACATACAGCCACAAAACAAACAAACACAAAACACACACAAAACATACACATAACCCACAAAAAAACACACACACATACAAAACACACGAACACATATACACAGACAAATAGTAAAAAAAAAAAAACAGCAACAAAAAACAACAACATATAAGTAACAATATTAGTAGAAAAAAATATTAACACCAGACAGACGTCAAAGGTGATGTCAGTACCAACACCATTTCCAACACCGTTAATAGTCTAAAACATCATCCACCCTCCCACCCTCCCACCCTCCCCCCCCAAAAAAAAAAAGAAAAAAAAAGAAAAAAGAAAAAAAGTTCACATACTTCGCAAGGGTAAATGACAGTGTAGCCAAAGGACGGACATTGTCGATACATACAATAACAATAATAATAAAAACGGGAATGGCAGCGACAATAAAAGTAGCCATATTATCGGTAATAGTTAATAGTAGTGTTGATAGCGGTAAACACAACGATGCAACAAGCCCCTCCCTCTGTCATCCCCTCCCCCCCTCCCTCCTCCCCCTTCTCCCCCTCTCGCACTCGCTTCCCTTTGTAGACAGGAAGTGATCAGAAATAATTGGCAACTCTGACATGATCTAACCTGGGGGAATACTGGTCTGGGGGAGGATGAGAGGAAGGGGGAAAGAGGGGTAGGGAGGGAGGGAGGGTGGCGAGAGGAAGGGGGGAAGAAGGGTAGGGAGGGAGGGAGGAGGGTAAGAGGAAGGGGGGAAGAGGGGTAGGGAGGGAGGGAGGGGGGTGAGAGGAAGGAGGAAAATGGGGTAGGGAGGGAGGGGGAAAGAGGGGTAGGGAGGGAGGGAGGGAGGGGGGTGAGAGGAAGGGGGGAAGAGGGGTAGGGAGGGAGGGGGAGGGGCGAAAGGAAGGGGGAAAGGGGGTAGGGAGGGAGGGAGGGGGGTGAGAGGAAGGGGGAAAGGGGGGAGGGAGGGAGGGAGGGGGGGTGAGAGGAAGGAGGAAAACGGGGGGGAGGGATGAGAGGAAGGGGTGTGTGTGTAGGGGGGTGTCTTCCTTCTTCTATTTTTTTATTCTTTCTTTTTTCTCTTTCTTTTACTTCCCCAATCGCTTCTCAAAGTTATGCAAATGCACAGTTGTGTACGTAAGATATGTATGCAATCGCACGTCTAACCAGAAGTAAGTTATCATCATTATCTCTGTATATATTCTGCAATATACATAACACTGTAAGATACAGATGATTCATATTGTGTTTCTCTATCTATCTGTATCTCTCTCTTTCTTTATCTGTGTATCTATCAGTCTGTTTATTGTATATAGATAGATTGATTTTTCTCTTTCTCTACCTACCTATCTCTCTCCACACACACCCTTTCTCCTTCTCTCTCTCTCTCTTTTTCTCCTCCCCCCTTCTCTCTCTTTATCTCTCTCTCTCTATATATATATATATCTATCTACCTATCTCTCTCTATCTCTCTCTCTCTCTATCTATCTATCTATATGTACATATATATATATATATATATATATATATATGTATATATATATATATATATATGTATGAACATATATTATATATATATATATATATAAAAGTATATATATATAATATATATATATATATTTTATATTTGATATATACCTATCTCTCTCTTTGTCTATTTCTCCAAATTCTCTCTCTCCCCCCATCTCTCTCCTCTACGATCCTCCCTCTCTCCTCTTCTCTCTCTCTTTCTATTTCTCCAATTCTCTCTCTCTCTCTCTCTCTCCTACCACCCAACCAACTATCCATCCACCTACCTCTCCCACTCACGCTTAATATACATCTTATTCTTAACGCCCCCCCCCCCCCCCCCAAAAAAAAAAAAAAAAAAAATAATAGAACCATGAAAAAAATAATAAAATAAAATGAATAAATAAAAAGAAAATACTACAGGTATAAAACACGTCTCTCGGTCAGTCACAACAACCGCACACGCACCAGTCAGCGACAATCTTAACACGTCGCAACAACCACACACTCTCCTTGCAACAGCCTTGATCATTGCACCGATCGACGGAGGCTTCTTCTCTAGTCCCCCCCCGCCCCCCCGCCCCCCCCCCCACAAGAAATAATTGTTTCCTCGTTAAACCCCCGTTGGATCACCGAGCTCATCAACAAGATACCACCAGGTTAATTAATAGGAAAGGTATTAAGCCAGTAGAGCTGTGCTAATTACCCCCGCGCTTTGATACATACCATTAAGGACAAGGCTAGGTTAATTGAAGCTAAGTACACGAGTGCTGGGTATAGTGTCTGCCTCACTATATATATTCGCCTGGAATTGATTTATTGATATT
>NW_028234430.1:1361072-1363572 GCF_977035675.1 Penaeus japonicus | reverse complement strand
TCCCCTCCCCTTCTCTTCCCCCCTCCCACCCTCCCCTTCTCTTCCCTCCCCCCGTCTCTTCTTTCTCCTCCCCCCCCCTCCATCATTCTACTCCCCACTGCCCTTCCTCCTTCTTGGTTCTTCCCTCCATCGCCTCTGGCAGTCTTAGCCTCCAGTCTCCTTCTCTCCTTCCTGTTAAAAAAAGTAAAAAAAAAGAAAAATCTCGTTAATTGGCAGTAATAATTAACTTCCCTTGATGAGCAATTGTTGATGAACTAAAAGGAAAGAGTAAAATGTCATTGGATATTTATTTTGATATGTATTTATGTTTTTTTTTGTTTGTTTGTTTTCTTCTTTTTTTCTGGGGAGGGTGGGGGAGAGGGAGCGGAGGGGGGGGGGGGCTGTGTGGATGTGTGGATGTTGTGGTAATTGTGGTGGTTGTTGTGGTTGCATAGTGTTGATGTTGTTGCTTCTGCAGTTGGTATTTGTATCATATTACTATTTTTTTCATTCCCATCATATTATCATTATTGTTTTTATTATTATTACTATCATTATCAGTATTATCAGTAGTACTGATAATAGCAGTAGTATCATCATTATTATTGTTGTTATTAATATCATTATTATCATTATCATTATTATCATTATCATCGTCATCATCATCATTATCATCATGGTCGTCATTATCATTCATTACAATTATCTCCATCAATACTACCATAATAATCATTATCAATTATTATCACAGTTAACATTATCATTATCATCATTAAAATCAAGTCCTTTAAAAGTAAATTAAAAGCGTTTTGGAAACTCGAATAAATGAGCGAAATGTATTGAAAACCGAAAATTAAAGGAAATGTGTGTTAGGAAAAAAAAATTATTTCACGACTTTTGACTTTGACTGATCAGCTGAGTTGGTTTTCTTTGTTTTTGTTTTATTTGTTTGTTTTCATGTTTCATTGTCTTTGCTTTTCTCGGTTTTATTTTTATTTATCTTTATTTATTTTTGTCTTTCTGGTGTTTCTTATTTCTTTCGCTCCTTTATTTTTCTCTCTCTTTTCTCTGAAGATCTCTCTTTATCTCTCGCTCTCTCTCTCTCTCTCTCTGTCAATCTATCTATCCATCTCTCGCATTCTCTCTCTCTTTCTCTCTCTCTCTCTATCTATCTCTTGCATTCGGTCTCTCTCTCTCTCTCTCTCTCTCTCTCTCTCTCTCTCTCTCTCTCTCTCCCTCTCTCTCTTTCTCTCCCTCTCCCCCCCCCTCTCTCTCTCTCTCTCTCTCTCTCTCCTCCCTCTCTCTCTCCCTCTCTCTCTCTTTCTCTCTCTCTCTTTCTCTCTCTCTCTCTCTCTCTCCCTCCCTCTCTCTCCCCCTCTCTCCCCCTCTCTCTCTTTCTCCCCCTCTCCCCTCTCCATAGAAGAAAGGAGAGCGCGAGGAAGGGGAAGGGGAAGGGGAAGGGCTGACGAGGGTGGGGGTGTGGGGGGTGTGGGTTAGCGAAGCAGCAAGAATGACAACCGAAAATAAGCCCCAAAGAATAATACCGATAACGCGTCGACGGTAAACAAAAGCGAATCGGGGAGACTTCGGGGCGGAGAGCGAGAGCGGGAGGGCCGTTTGCGCGTGCAGCGAGCGGTAAATTTCGCTCTTGAATTATTTATCGGCGTGTGATTACTCTGCCGATGAATGACCGACCTCCGCGGACACGATCAAGAAACCATTCTTCCTCTTCCCCTTCCCCCGCTCTCCTCCCCTTCCCTCCCCTCCCCTCCCTCCGCTCCGCTCTCCTCCCCTCCCCTCCGCTCCCGCCTGCCCTTTCCCCTGTTCTCCTTCCCTCTCCTTCACTCCTCCTCCGCTCTCCTCCCCTCCCCTCCGCTCTCCTCTCCTCCCTACCCTCCCTCCGCTCCACTCCACTCCCTCCTGCCCTTCCTTCCCCCTTTTCTCCTCCGCTCTCCTCCCCTTCCCTCCTCTTCCTCCCCTCCCCTCCTCTTCCCCTACCCTTCCCTCCTTCTTCCTCCACCGCTTCCCCTTCCTTCTCTGCTCCCCTTCCCTCCTCCTCCCCTCCCCTTCCCTCTTCCTCCCCTCCCCTTCCCTCCCCCTTCCCCCTCCGCCACCCCCTCCCCCCCCGTCAAAACTATAACGCTCTCCACTTTCCTCCTTCACTGTTTTGTTTTCATTTTTTCCCTTCTCAACTTCTCTCCATTTTTTTCTGCTACTATCTTCTTTCTCTCTGATTCCTCTCTTTTATTTCTCATTCTTCTTTTTCCTCATCCTCCCATTCCTTCTCGGCTACTGTCCTTCTTCATCATCTTTTCCTCTTCCTCCTCCTCCTCATTCTCCTCCTCCCCTTCCCTCCCCTCCCCCCTTCTCTCCTCCTCCTCCTTCTTCCCCCTATCTCTACTTCTTCACCTTTATCCGCCCCTCTCCCCAATCCCTTATCCTTACCTCTCCTAACTTTCCTTTTTTTTTCTTCTTCTCCTCCCCCTCTTTACTCTTACCCCCTCCCCCTGCCTCCCTCCCC
>NW_028234430.1:1341072-1343572 GCF_977035675.1 Penaeus japonicus | reverse complement strand
TCGATAAGATAAGAAAAAACACTCGATAAGATAAGAAAAAACACTCGATAAAATAAGAAAAAACACGAAATGAAAATATAAAGATATCAAAAACACCGCAATAAAAGAGATTCTATTACATTTAAAATATATAATTAAAAGATTAGGTTATCATTCTTGTAGAAAATCGAAAAATAGAAATTTAGATTAAATAAGATTTTTTTTTCTTTAGTGATAATGAGAGAATTTAGAAATAACGAACGAAATATGGAAATCTAAGGTACTTTGTTAAGATATACGAATATGATATAAAATTTATATAAATGATAAGCAAAGGATAATGATTATAGAAATTATAGAAATAATAGTTTTAAAATAATATTCTTATTGATGATAATGATGATAATGATGACAACTGCAACAGCAGGGTAGTGATGATAATGAACATGATTATGATAACAAAAATAATGATAATGATAATAATAATGGTAATAATAGCAGTTGTGATAATAATGATAAAAAATAATGACAACAATAACAATGATAATGATGATAATGATAATAATGACAATAAAGATATTGTTGATAATACTGATAATATAAGTAGCGATAATAGAAATGATAATAACGATGATAATAATAACGATAATAAAAAACAACAACAACAATATCAATAAAATAATCATAATAATAACAACATGAATAAAAAAAGAAAAAACGCTAATGATGATAATAAAAATGATAACAACAATATCAACAACAATAATCATAATAATAACAACATAAATAAAAACGGTAATGATAAAAATAAAAAACAGAGACGACAATAAAGAGGAGACACAAACAAGAAATCAATAACAAAAAGGACCAAACGAGAGATAGAGAAGGCGAGAGGTATTGGTATTTATGCTAAGGTCAGCATTGGCTCCAACCCGCCTCCAGCATTGACGTTTGTGACCTTTCCATACACGTAAGAGCTCGGGGGGGAGGGAGGGAGGGAGGGGAGAGGGGGGGGGGGGAGGGGGGAGGAGGGGGAGGGGCAGAGGTGGGGAGAGGGGAAGAGGTGGGATGAGGGAGAGGTAGGGAGAGGGGAAGAGGAAGGGGTGGGATGAGGGAGGGGGAGGGGAGGGAGGGGGAGGGAGGTGGGATGAGGGAGAGGTAGGGGGAGGGGAAGAGGTGGGATGAGGGGAAGAGGTGGGATGGGGGTGAGGTAGGGAGAGGGGAAGAGGTGGGATGAGGGGGGGATGAGGGAGGGAGAGGTAGGGGAAGGGTGGGGTGGGATGAAGGAGTAGAGGGAGAGGTAGGGAGAGGGGAAGAGGAAGGGGAGGATGAGGTGGGATGAGGGAGGGGATGGGAGGAGAGGGGAAGAGGAGTTTGATGGATGGGGAAGAAGGGTGTTTGTGTCTGGATAAAAGAGTCTGGAGGGGAAGGGGAGGGAATGGTAGAGAGATGGAGAGGAAGGGGAGGGAGAAGTGGAGAGGAGAGAATGGTGGAGGGGTGGAGAGGGAGGGGAAAAGAGGGAATGATGGAGGGGTGGAGAGAGAAGTGGAAGGGATAGGAAGGGGAATATGAGACAGAGAAATAGTAGTTTGAAGAGGCAGGATAGAAGGGAAGAGAGGAGAGGAAGGGGCGAGATGGAGGGGAGGGTGTGTAGGGAGGGGGGAGTTAGGGTGAAAGGGTGAAGAGGAAGAGAGGTGGAACAGGGAGATGGAATGGCCGTTTATCTTACATTTTACTACTATTGAAAAAAATATATAATGATAATTATAGTAATAATACTTCCATTCCTATTACAACAACAACAACAACTACTACTACAACAACTACTACTACTACAAGTACTTCTACTAACCCTAATACTAGCAATAATTACAGCAATTTCTCAAAAGAAAGTGTGGGCCCGGTACAGGAGGGAATAAAATACAGTTCGAGAGCTGGTATTCTCACCCATATTTCTATGTGTGGAACAGTCTGTGTCTGGGAGAGGGCGTGTCTGTGAAAGGCTGTTGCGTCTAGAAGAATTTGTCTGGGAATCTGTGCTTGTGAAAGTCTGTTCCTGGAAGAGCGTAAGTCTGGAAGAGTTTGCGTTTGTGAACAACTACGTGTGGGAGGATGTATGGAAAAGAGTCTGTGTTTGCAAGAGTTATTCCCTGGAGGCCCAAGGCTTACACTCTTTCTTTTTCTTTATTTATTTTCCTTACTCTTTCTCTACACTTTTTTTCTTTTTCTTTTTCTTTCCTCTCTCTGTATGTGAGAATCAACATCTTCCTTCTCGGAGACTCTGGAATGACTCGCGTGGGACTCAAAATGAAAGCTATCTTTCTCTCTCTGTCTGTCTGTCTCCCTCGTTCTCTCGCTATATTTCTCTGTCTGTCTGTCTGTCACTCTCCCACTCGCTCTCTCGCTATATTTCTCTCTCTCTCTCTCTTTTTCTCCTTCCCTCCCTCTCTGTCTGTCTCTCTCTCTCTCTCCCTCTCTCTCTCTCTCTCTCTCTCTCTCTCTCTCTCTCTCTCTCTCTCTC
>NW_028234430.1:1323572-1336072 GCF_977035675.1 Penaeus japonicus | reverse complement strand
CTTATCTTCTCTCTCTCTCTCTCTTTGTTTCTCTCTTTCTCCCTTCCCCCCTCACTCTCTCTCTCTCTTTCTTTCTCTCTCTCTCTCCCAGCCTCTTCTACCTATTCCACTTACCTTCACCACCCTTCCTCTCTCCCTCTCCCCCTAACCCTCCCCCCTCCCTCCCCCTCCCCCAACCCCCACCCCTCCCCCAACCCCCACCCCCTCCCCACCTCTCCCCCACCCCATGAACCCCACCATGAAGGATACCAGTCCATCAAAACCTCTCATCGGACCCCCAGGATAATAAAGGTTGCACTGTTGCATATCACTTGGGTGCAATAGCTGACTATTTGCCGCCCTGGACTCGCCATTGTCATATATCCCCGCGCTGGCAAATGGTCCGTTTCTTTACCTCAAACTGTCCGCCTCTTTTCTTTATTCACCGCTCGAGTACCTGTGACTTGGTTGCGTTGCTGGGAGGTGAACTAAAAAAAAATAGAAATAAAAAAGAGAAAATGAAAAATGTAGGTTTGGGGATAAACAAAATTCAAAATAATAAAGGATTTTTTTTTTTTTTTTTTTTGGGGGGGGGGAATTCGGGTGTGGGGGGGTGAGGGAGGGATGGAGAGAGAGAGAAAGAGAGAGAGAGAGAGAGAATAGAGAGAGAGAGAGAGAGAGACAGAGAGAGAGAAAAAAAAAAAGAGAAAAAGAAAAAAAAAAAACTCATTTTCTTTTTCATTCTATTTTTTCTTAGCTCCTCATTTTCCAGTTCTGAAGGTTTTATTCATAATATATCCCTTGTGCTTCAATAAATAATCAAGGGCAATAGATAACATTACAACTAAGGGCGATACAGAGGATTTCGAGATAAAGAAAAGGGTAACCGGCAACTCCACTGGAAGGATAACAAATTAGTGTCGAAATGCGCACGAGAACAGCTGATCGAGGGAGGGAAGGACAGTTATCAATGAAAATTAGTAATATGAACAATTTCGTCATTATGGAAAGACAATTCTAACAAACAAAACCTAAAAATATATATATCCTGAACAAAATATTGAAGAGAATGTCGTAGCAAATGATTCCCCGCAAAAAAAAAAAAAAAAAAAAAAAAAAAAAAATAAAAATAAAAAACATGAAAAATAAAAATAAACAACAGTGAAATAAACAGTAACGGTGTTGCAACAGACACAATATAACGCCGATGATGGCAGTGACACCGGAGCAGCAGTGGCAACAGGACAGGAGGGCACCAGTGACAGCAGAACACGGGTGACAGCAGACAGGCATTGACAGCAGAACAGCCCCGAAGGGAGAGAGGACGGAATAACAAAAACAACAGTTTTGTTAAACATCTAATATATTTTATTTGTATTTTCGTTGCGACTCAAAACATTTCTAACGCTAACAAACCCTCAGGAGCTCACGTACACACACGCACGTACAAGCATGCGCAGGATCACACACACACGTGCACACAGACACACCTAAGCACAGGCACATGAGCACACGACCGCATGCATCCTGCACATACCCGCGCATACACATACATACAAACAGGACTTACACACAGATACACACACACACACACACACACACACAGATACACACACACACACACACACACATACACACACACACACATACACACACACATAAACACACACATAAACACACACACATACACACACACACACACACACACACACACACACACACACACACACACACACCCCCCCCCCCCCTCCCACACACACACACACACACACACACACACACACACACACACACACACACACACACACACACACACACATCCCATCCCCCCCCCCACACACACACACACCTTGCAACCAACCCCCAACATTTACACTTGCATGCATATAAACACTCATGATATAGTGACCGAATGAGGAGGAGAGAAAAGGGATGAAAATGGGAAGAGTAAGAGACAAAAAATGGATGGGAAAGGAAGAAGAGGAATTGGATGAAAATGGAGGAGGGGATAATGGATGAAACAGGAAGAATATAAATGGATGAAAATGGAGGAGGAGAAAAAAGATAAACCGGGGAAGATGTAAAAAAAAAAAAAACGGATGTAAGAGAATGAGGGGGAAATGGATGAAATTGGAGGAGGGGAAAATTGAAGAAAGAGGAAGAAAAAAAAAAAAACAATGGATGAAAGAAGAAAGAAGAGGATGGAAAATAAATCGAATAAAATAGTAAGAAGCAAAGAGGAAATGGTGAAAAAATTATGAAACCACCAGAGTGTAGAGAAGAATGAATAAGAGGGAGGGGAAGGAGAGGAGGAAAAGAGAAGGGTTAAGGGGAAGGGGAAAAGGTGGAAAGAATTTAAGAGAGGGGGAAGGGAAGAGAGAAGGGAATGAGAGGAGGAAGAGAAAAGGGGTAGGGAGAGGGGGAAGAGAGGAAAGAGGGTGAGGAGAGGAAAGAGGGGGAGGAGAGGAAGGAGGGGGAAGAGAGGAGAGAGGGGAAAGAGGAAGGGGGAAAGGGAGCGCCCATCAGAACAGAAGATAGGAGAGAGGGTAAGAAAAGAAGGAGGGGAAAGAGAGTAGGAAAAGAGAAGAGGTAGGGTGAAGGGGGAGTAGGAGAAAGGGGAAGAGAGGAGAGGGGAAATAGAGGAGAGGGGGAAGGGGGGAGGGGAGCGCCCAACAGAACAGAAGAGAGGAGAGAGAGGGTAAGCTAAGAAGTAAGGGAAAGAGAGTAGGAAAAGAGAAGAGGTAGGGAGAAGGGGGAGCAGGAGAGGGAGAATAGATGAGAGGGGGAAGAGAGGAGGGAGGGGAAGGGGGAAGGGGAGCGCCCATCAAAACAGAAGAGAAGAGAGAGGGTAAGAAAAGAAGGAGGGGAAAGAGAGTAGGAAAAGAGAAGAGGTAGGGAGAAGGGGGAGCAGGAAAGGGGGAAGAGAGGAGGGAGGAGAAGGGGGAATAGAGAAGAGGGGGAAGAGAGGAGGGAGGACAAGGGGGAAGAGAGGAGAGGGAGGAGAAGGAGGAAGGGTGAAGGGGGAAGGGGGGCGCCCATCAGAATAGCCTTCCCGGTCAGCCTTCAGGAGTGGCGGCGCGACGAGGTCCGTGTCTGAGAAGATAGCTTCCAGCGAAGACTTCTGACGGTGTGTAATAATATGAAATCCTATTGTAGGATATTATATAGTCGAATAGGATAATAGAGGAGAGTGATAAAATGAATATAAATGGTTCTGGCGTTTTCTTTTGTCTTCTTTCTTCGTCTGTCTCTCTCTCTCTCTTTCTTCTCTCTCTCTGTCTCTCTCACACACACACTTTCTGTCTCTCTTTTTCTCTCTCTCTGTCTCTCTCTCTCTCTCTCTCTTTCTCTCTTCTCTCTTTTTCTCTCTGTCTGTCTCTCACACACACTTTCTGTCTCTCTTTCTCTCTCTCTCTCTCTCTCTCTCTCTCTCTCTCTCTCTCTCTCTCTCTCTCTCTCTCTCTCTCTCTCTCTCTCTCTCTCTCTCTCTCCCTCTCTCTCTCTCTCTTCTCTCTCTCTGTCTCTCTCTCACACACACACTTTCTGTCTCTCTCTTTCTCTCTCTCTCTCTCTCTTTCTCTTTATATATCTATCTATCTCTCTCTCTCTTTCTTCGTCTTTCTCTCCCTCCCTCCCTCCCTCTTCTCCTCCCTCCCTCCCTCTCCTACTCCCTCCCTCTCTCATTCCTCCCTCCCTCTCCTCCCTCCCCTCCCTCCCTCTCTTTCTCCCTCCCTCTCTCTCTCTTATCTTTTTCTCTCCCTAACACGAAAGGAGATTTGATAACAAAATCATACTAATTAATCCTCTTGGTTAAACAGATCCGGCCTCCGACGCAAACAAACGAAAAGAAACGAAAGGAAACGAAACGAAAAGAAAATCGGGTATAACGAAAGGAAGAAGACGTAAAATAAGATAGAAAAATAAGTAAGAAGAAAAGATGGAGAGAAATATGAAGAAGTCTCAAAAAGAAGAAGAAAAGGAAGAAGAAAAAGAAGAAGAAAAGGAAGAAGGAACAAGAAGAAGAAAGTTAGAAGAAGAAAAGGAAGAAAACAAAAAAGGAAACGAAGAATAATAATAATGATAAGAAGAAGATATAGATAAGGAAACAATAACAAAAACAAAATGATTAAAAAGAAGAAAAATCTGTAAAATTGGGCTGAAAACGAGTTACTGACAATTATCAGATCTTGTGTAGTTTCTATTCTGAGAGAGAAGGGAGGAAGGGAGGGAGGGGGAGGGGAAGGAGAGGGGGGGAAAGGAGGAAGGGGAAGGGGGGAAAGGAGGGAGGGGGAGGGAAGGGAGGGAGGGAAGGGAGGGAGGGAAGGGAGGGAGGGAAGGAAGGGAGGGAGGGGGAGGGAGGGGGAGGGGAGGAAGGGGAAGGGAGGAAGAGAAGGAGGGGGAGGGGAGGAAGGGGAAGGGGGGAAAGGAAGGAGGGGGAGGGAAGGGAGGGAGGGAAGGAAGGAGGGGAGGAAGGGGAAGGGGAAGGGAGGAAAGGAGGGAGGGGAGGGGGAAGGAGAGGGAGGAGGGAAGGGGAAGAGGGAAGAGAGGGAGGGGTATGAGATGAATGCGAAGGGGGAGGTAAGAAAGATAGAAAAGAGTGCGGGAGAGGAGCAGGAGGAGGAGGAAGAGGAGGAGGAGGAGGAGGGAAAGAAGGTAAAAGTGATGAAGTGGGAGAGGAATAGGAAAGGGGGAAGATAGACAAAGAGGGGAGAGAAGAAGCGGCGGGGGGGGGGGAGAGGTAGTGCAAAGAGAAGGAGAGAGAGAGAGGGAGAGAGGATGAGAGAGTCACAAGGTCAAACGATTTTGTTTTTTCTCTTGTTTCTTTTTGTTTTGCGTCACCCCCTTCCCCCCTCCCCCTTCCCCCCCTCCCCCTTCCCCCATCCCCCCCTTCCTTTTTTTTCCTCCTTTTTTTATAACATTTGTGTACAGGATGTCGGGAGACAACATACGGGAAGTCCTGTCGATAAGTGTCTGTAGCCGCGTGACTTTCCTGTTCGGGAGTGTCTGTCTGTCTGTTGTGTTATTGTTGGTGGCTGTTTTTTTGTTTGTTTGTCTGTATTTGTGTGTTTGTTGGTGGCTGTGTGTGTCTGTTTGTTTGTCTCTGTCTGTTGTGTTATTGTTGGTGGCTGTTTTTTTTTGTTTGTCTGTATTTGTGTGTTTGTTGGTGGCTGTGTGTGTCTGTTTGTTTGTCTCTGTCTGTTGTGTTATTGTTGGTGGCTGTTTTTTTGTTTGTTTGTCTGTGTTTGTGTGTTTGTTGGTGGCTGATTTTTGTTTGGTTGTTTGTCTGTCTGTTGTGTTATTGTTGGTGGCTGTTTTTTTGTTTGTTTGTCTGTATTTGTGTGTTTGTTGGTGTTTGTCTCTGTCTGTTGTGTTATTGTTGGTGGCTGTTTTTTTGTTTGTTTGTCTGTGTTTGTTGTGTTATTGTTGGTGTCTGTTTTATTGTTTGTTTGTTTGTTTGTGTGTTTGTTGGTGGTTGTGTGTGTCTGTTTGTTTGGCTGTGTCTGTTGTGTTATTGTTGGTGTCTGATTTTTGTTTGTTTGTTTTTCTGTGGCTGTTATGTTATTGTTGATGTCTGTTTTTTATGTAAGTTTGTTTGTGTTTGTGTGTTTGTTGGTGGCTGTGTTTGTCTGTTTGTTTGTGTTTTTAGGTTTATTAGTGTCTGTTTGTTTGTATTTGGTGGCTGTGTTTTTTTTCTGGTGTCTGTTTTTTTTTGTCTGTTTGTCTGTGGTTGTGTTTTTGTTGGTGGCTATTGTTTTTGTTTGTACTTTTGTTTTTGTGGGTGTTTTTTGTCTGCTAGTCTATGATTGTAGCTGCGTGTGTCTATGCTTTTGTTGATATATGTTTTTGTCTGTGTATATTTCTTTGTTTGGTTTTATTTGTTTATATTTGTAGCTGCGTTTGTTTACATATCTGTGTTTTAATATATCTGTCTGGTTTTGTGTATCTGTTTTTGTCTCTGTTTGTGTGTGTGTGTGTGTGTGTGTGTGTATACATACATATATATATATATATATATATATATATATATATATATATATATATATATATATATATATATATATATGTCTTTGTGTCTGTATTTGTTTATGTGAATTTGTGTGCTTAGGCATGTATTCATGTCTATGAGTGTTCTTTATGAAGGAGGAAAAGGAAAAGAGTGAAGGAGAGATCGAGAGAGAGAGAGAGGCAGACAGAAAAAAAAAGTGAGAGAGAGAAAGAAAAAGAGAAAGAGAGAGAGACAGAGACAGACAGAGAGAGAGAGAGAGAGAGAGAGAGAGAGAGAGAGAGACAGAGAGAGAGAGAAAGAGAAAGAGAGACAGAGAGAAAGAGACAGACAGACAGCGAGTGAGAAAGACAAAGACAGAAACACAAAGATGGATAAAAAACGAGAGAGAGAAAAAACAAACAAAAAAACAGCACGCTTTCTCAACATCCATACTCAGCGAGCGCA
Organism: Penaeus japonicus; assembly: GCF_977035675.1. Lineage (NCBI taxonomy): Eukaryota > Metazoa > Arthropoda > Malacostraca > Decapoda > Penaeidae > Penaeus > Penaeus japonicus. The sequence goes on along the minus strand of NW_028234430.1, from coordinate 1,329,642 downwards.
TTCTCGCCTAGTTAAAAGACTGATTGACTGAATATCACCCCCTGATTCATTCCATATCAGTCAGCCTCACGTCAGTCTAAAGTCAGTTACTCTGTGCATACTGATCGCCTCCTCTCGTGCTGTCATTTCCCAACCGTCGATATTAATTTCGACTTTCCTCAAAAGGCCAAAAGTCTTTTCCAAAATCCTTCTCTGCAGAAGAAGAAGGAGAAGGAGGAAGAGGAGGAGGAGGTGGTGGAGGAAGAGGAGGAGGAGGAGGATGTGGAGGAGGAGGAGGAGGTGGTGGTGGTGGAGGATGTGAAGGAAGAGGAGGAGGATGTGGAGGAAGAGGAGGAGGAGGAGTAGAAGAAGAAGAAGATGAGGAGAAGCAGAAGAATTAGAAGTTAAAGGAGGAGAAAGGAAAAAAAAGGAAGGATGGAGAAAATTCAAAAGGAAGAGGGGGAAAAGGAGGTGGAGGAGGAGAAGAAGAAGGAAATGAAAGAGGAAAGGAAAAGGAAGAGAAAGGAAAAAAAGAGGAGGAGGATGAAAATTAAACAGGAAGAGGGGGAAATAGAGGAAAATAATTAAAAGAAGAAGGAAGAGAAGGAAAACGAGGAGGATGTCCAGACGAAAACCTCTCTCGAGCCGTGATATTAAAAGCAGTTATGTAGCGGCGTCGCTTCGAGGCAAAGAGAAACTATACGTGTAGAAGCAGTGACTCAGCAATCGCAACAGTGACTCAGGATGGTGCGGCAGTGACTCAGCAGGGACAGCAGTGCCTTTGCAACTTGTGACTGAGCAGCAAGTGCAAGAAGAGCAGTGATTCTGTCCGAGCAGCCAATCAAGGGGGTAGGTATAGTGATTAGGGGGAAGGGAGCAGTGAGTCAAGGGGAAAAACAGTGATGGAAAGGAGGAAAGTGTGATGGAGGGAGGGTGGGATGGAGGGTGGGTGAGGGATGGAGGGAGGATGGTGAAGGGGGGGATGGAGGGAGTATGGTGAGAGGGAGGGATGGAGGGAGGGATGGAGGGTGGGAGGGAGGGAGGGAGGGATGGAGGGAGGGTGGGAAGGAGGGAGGGAGGGAGGGAAGGAAGGATAGAGGGATTGATAGATAGGTGGATGGATGGATGGACAGAGGGAGAGAGGGAGGGAGGGAAGGAGGGAGGGAAGAAAGGTGGGAGGGCAGAGGGAGGCAGGGATAGATAGAGGGAGGAAAGGAGGGAGAACAGGGGGAGGGAGGGAGGGATAGATGGAGGGAGGGAAAAAAGGGAAGGTGGGTGGTTGTAGGGAGGGAGGGAAGGATAGAGGGATAGATAGATAGGTGGATGGATGGATGGATAGAGGGAGAGAGGGAGGGAGGGGAGGAGGGAGGGAAGAAAGGTGGAAGGGCAGAGGGAGGCAGGGATAGATAGAGGGAGGAAAGGAGGGAGAACAGGGGGAGGGAGGGAGGGATAGATGGAGGGAGGGAAAAAAGGGAAGGTGGGTGGTTGTAGGGAGGGAGGGAGGGAGGGAGAGAGGGACGGTGGGAGTTGATAGGGACGGAGAGGGAGAGAGGGACAATATGAAGAGAGATAGATAGATAGATAGATAGATAGATAAATAAATAGATAGATTAAGAGAGAATGCGAGAGAGAGAGAGAGAGAGAGAGAGAGAGAGAGAGAGAGAGAGAGAGAGAGAAAGAGAGAGAGAGAACATGAAAGAAGGAAACAGAGACAGGCACAGAGCAAGAAAGCGAGAAGAGAAGAAAAAGACAAGAGAAGGTACTAGCAACACCCCCTTCCCCTCACCCCCCCAACCCTGTACCCTTCCTCCTCCTCCTTCACACCCTCACTGCGCTCCCCACTCTCCTTTAACCCCCTCCTCCTCCCCCATCCCCCCTTCTTCTCCTTCCTTAACCCCTTCCTCCCCCCATCTCACCTCCCTCAACCCCTCTCATCCTCCCCCATCCCCCCTCTTCCTCCCCCCATCCCCCCACCTCCCTCAACCCCTTCCTCCCCCCATCCCACCTCTCTCAACCTCTTCCTCCCCCCACCCCACCTCCCCCATCCCCCCACCCCCCTCGCCTTCATCACAGCGGTCAGCCGTGCGGCAACACCACACATTTTTATACCAAGGTTCCAAATATCATCATCGCCACAGGGGAACTTTTTTTATTTATTTATTTTTTGTCTTTTTCGTTTTTCTTTCTTTTCTTTTTTTTTTTTTTTTTTTTTTGTCTTTTTCGTTTTTCTTTCTTTTCTTTTTTTTTTCTTTTTTTTTTTTTGCCTTCTTCTTCTTGTTGTTCTTTTTTTCTTATTCTTCTTTTTCTTCTTATTCTTAATTCTCTTTTCAATTTTTTTTTTTTTTTTTTTTTTTTTTTTTTAAGGAGGAGATGGAGGGATGGAAGGAGGAGAGGGAAGAAAGGTGATGAAAGGAGGGAAGGAGGGGGGGAGGGAGGGAGGGAGGGGGGAGGGAGGGAGGGAGGGATAGGAAAGGATTGAGAGACGGAGGGATGAATTAGGAAAGGAGGGAGAGAGGGAGGAGAGATAGGGAATAGGAAAGAAGGGAGTGAGGGGGAAGGATAGGAAAGAAGGGAGGGAGGGAGGGAGGAAGGATAGAGAATAGGAAAGGAGGGAGGGAGAGAGGGAGGGACGCGTTAGGAAGGGAGGGAGGGAGGGAGGGAGAGAGGGAGAGAGAGATGGAGGGAGGAAGGGAAGCGTTAGGAAGGGAGGGAGGGAGGGAGGGAGGGAGGGAGGAAGGGAGGGATGGAGCGAGGGAGGAAGGAAAGCATTAAGAAAGGAGGGACGAAGGGAAGGAGATAAGGAAATCTCATGATTGACTTTCTTTATTTTTCCCCTTCGCTAAGTTCTGTTACCTTGTTTTCCTCTCGAACATTCCTGAGTGTGTGTGTGGGGGAGGGGGGAGGGGAGTGAAGGGGGAGGGGAGGGGAAGAGGGGAAGAGGGGGAAGGGTTGGGAAGGAGGGGGTGGGGTATCTGTGTGTGTGTGAGGGGGGGGGAGGGTTGTGGAGGGGGAAAGGGGGAAAGGGGGGGGAGGGTTTAGGGGAGAGTAAAGGGGAGGGTGGTGAAGGAGGATGAGTGTATCAGGTGTGGTGTGGGGTTGTGGAGGTGGGAGAAGGGGGGGCGGGGAGGGGGGCGGAGGGGGGAGTAGAAAGTTATCATGTGTGGTAGGGGTTGTGGAGGTGTGGACGAGGGTGGGGAAGGAGGAGGGAGGGAAGTCATCGCAATGCAATTTTGGTGGGGGGGCGTTAGTGGAGGGGGAGGGCCAGGGGAAGGAGGAGGGGCAGTAATCATGTGTAATGTGGGGGTTGTGGAGGGGGAGGGGGGTGTGGGGGGGTGGGAAGGTGGAGGAAAAAAGGGGAAGGAGGAGGGGGAGTATCATGTGTGTGGGGGTTGTGGAGGGGGAGGGGGGGAAGGAGGAGGGGGAGTATCATGTGTGGGGGGGTTGTGGAGGGGGAGGAGGGGAAGGAGGAGGGGGAGTATCATGTGTGTGGGGGTTGTGGAGGGGGAGGAGGGGAAGGAGGAGGGGGAGTATCATGTGTGTGGGGGTTGTGGAGGGGGAAGGGGGGGAAGGAGCAGGAGGGGGGTTATCAGTTGTGTTGGGGGGTGGGGTAGGGGTGTGGAGGGGGGAGGAGGGGAAGGAAAGGAGGAGGGGGAGATAATCTGTGTTTGTGGGGGTTGTGGAGGGGGAAGGGGGTTAGGAATACGAGGGTATTTGGGGAGGATTAGGAGAGGGTGGGGTGGTAGGGGGGGGGGGGTTCGTTGGAGAGGGTGTAGGGGGTGGGGGGGAGGGAGGGAGAAGAAGGATGCAAGGGGCAAGACAGTGCTTTGAGATGAGTGTCGCTCTAAGAGTGTCGTTCGTCCGCCCTCACAACATGAGGAGGGGCAGGAAGAGGAGGGGGAGAGGTGGAGGAGGAAGAGGAGGGGGAGAGGTGAAGGAGGAAGAGGAGGGGGAGAGGTGAAGGAGGAAGAGGAGGGGGAGAGGTGGAGGAGGAAGAGGAGGGGGAGGGGGGGAGGAGGGGAGGTAAGAAGGAGGGGGAGAGAGAGGTGAAGGAGGAAGAGGAGGGGGAGAGGTGAAGGAGGAAGAGGAGGGGGAGAGGAGGGGCAGGAAGAGGAGGGGGAGAGGTGGAGGAGGAAGAGGAGGGGGAGAGGTGGAGGAGGAAGAGGAGGGGGAGAGGTGGAGGAGGAAGAGGAGGGGGAGAGGTGGAGGAGGAAGAGGAGGGGGAGAGGTGGAGGAGGAAGAGGAGGGGGAGAGGTGAAGGAGGAAGAGGAGGGGGAGAGGTGAAGGAGGAAGAGGAGGGGGAGAGGTGGAGGAGGGGGAGAGGTGGAGGAGGAAGAGGAGGGACAGGAAGAGGAGGGGGAGAGGTGAAGGAGGAAGAGGAAGGAGGGGAGGTGGAGAAGGAAGAGGAGGGGGAGAGGTGAAGGAGGAAGAGGAGGGGGAGAGGTGGAGGAGGAAGAGGAGGGGGAGAGGTGGAGGAGGAAGAGGAGGGGGAGAGGTGAAGGAGGAAGAGGAGGGGGAGAGGGGGAGGAGGGAGAGAGGGGGAGGGAAGAGGCGGGGGAGAGGTGAAGGAGGAAGAGGAGGGGGAGAGGTGAAGGAGGAAGAGGAGGGGGAGAGGTGAAGGAGGAAGAGAAGGGGGAGAGGTGGAGGAGGAAGAGGAGGGGGAGAGGGGGGGGGAGAGGTGAAGGAGGAAGAGGAGGGGGAGAGGTGGAAGAGGAAGAGAAGGGGGAGAGGAGGAGGAGGAAGAGGAGGGGGAGAGGTGGGGAGGAGGAAGAGGAGGGGGAGAGGAGGAGGAGGAGGGGGAGAGGGGGGGGAGAGGTGGAGGAGGAAGAGGAGGGGGAGAGGTGGAGGAGGAAGAGGAGGGGGAGAGGTGAAGGAGGAAGAGGAGGGGGAGAGGTGGAGGAGGGAGAGGAGGGGGAGAGGAGGGGCAGGAAGAGGAGGGGGAGAGGTGAAGGAGAAGGAGGAAGGAGGGGAGGTGGAGGAGGAAGAGGAAGGAGGGGAGGTGGAGAAGGAAGAGGAGAGGGGAGGTTGAGGAGGAAGAGGAGGGCAAGGGGAAGGAAGAGGGAAGGGAAAATGAGGAGGAGGAAGAGGAAGAGGAGACGGAGGATGAGGAAGTGGAAGCAAATGAGGAGAAGAAGAAAGAGGAAGAACAAGAGGGCAAAGAAAAGGGAGAGTAGGCTGGAGGAAGTGGAAGAGGAGAAGGAAGAGGAAGGAAAAGAAGGAGACAGAGGAGGAGGAGGGGAGGAGGAGGCAAGAGGAGGAAGAGTAGAACGAAGTGGGAGAGGAAAAGGAAGAGGAAAAGGCAGAGTAAAAAGTGGAGGAAGAGGAAAAGGCAGAGTAAAAAGTGGAGGAAGAGGAAAGGGAGGAGAAGGAGAAGGAGGGCAGAGGAGGAGGACCAAGAGAGCAAAGAGGAGGAAGAGTAGGAGGAAGAGGAGGCTTGTGGCACTATTGAAAAAAAAAGTTTCTGGTCTGAAGTCACGCTTCTCGCGAGTCCCCCTCCGCCTTCCTTCGCATTTCCTCCTTCTTCTCGTCTCCTTCTTTGTGGCGTCCTTCTTCTCCCTCCCTCCCCCTCCCACCCCACTCATTTCCCTTCCCCCACACCCCTTCTTCCTTCTCCCACTCCTCTTCTCCCTCCCTTCCCCCACTCCTCTTCTCCCTCCCTTCCCCCCATGCCATCAACTTTCCCCCTCTCCTCCTCTCCTCCCTTCCCCCACACCCCTTCTTCCTTCTCCCTTCCACCACTCCTCTCCTCTTCTTCTTCCCCCACTCCTCTTCACCCTCCCTTCCCCCACTCCTCTTCACCCTCCCTTCCCCCACTCCTCTTCTCCCTTCTCCCTTCCCCCACTCCTCTCCTCCCTTCCCCCACACCCCTTCTTCCTTCCCCCACACCCCTCCTTCCTTCTCCCACTCCTCTTCTCCCTCCCTCCCTTCCCCCACTCCTCTTCTCCCTTCCCCCGTCCCCCCCTTCCCCCCATGCCATCAACCTTCATTCCCCAGTCATCAACCCACTCGCCGTCATGGTCAGCTCTGCGCTCAGACGCACGCATGCACGCACACGCACGCACACGCACGGACACACACAAACATGCACATACAC
>NW_028234430.1:1303572-1313572 GCF_977035675.1 Penaeus japonicus | reverse complement strand
ATAGAGGTTGCATCGTTATATGTAGAGATGATGTTCTCATAAAAAATCATGTTTCAAGTACAGGCTAATCACTTCTTTTGCTGTGTGTCTCTTTCTCTAAGTTCTCTTTCTCTCTGTTTGCATATTTTTCTTTCCCTTTGTTTGTCTCTTTGTTTCTCTATCTCTCTGTCTCTGTCTCTCTCTCTCTCTCTCTCACTTTCTGTCTCTCTCTCTGTCTCTCTCTCATTCACTTTCTCTCTCTCTCTCTCTGTGTCTCTCTCTTTTTTTCTTCTCTCTCTCACTTTCTCTCTTTTTTCTTCCTCTCCCCTTCGATTCTTTCTACCCTTTTATTTTCTTCTCTTCTCTCTCTCCCTCCCTACTTACCAATTATAACTCTCTCGCCTCTCCTCCTTCTCTGTCTCCGTCTCTCTTTCTCCCCCTCTCTCTCTCTCTCTCTCTCTCTCTCTCTCTCTCTTCCCCCCCCCCTCTCTCTCTCTTTCTCCCTTTCCCTCTCTTCTTCTTCTTCTTCTTCTACTTCTTCTTCTTCTCTCCCTCTTTCTCTCTCTTCTCCCTCCCTACCACTCTCCACTCACACTCAATTAATCCTTACGAGTATCTCAGCCCCGACACATCCTATCAGATATTATCAATTTCCACAAATTTTATAATCCTCTCAATTTAGACACAGATTAAAAAAAAAAAAAAAAAAGTAAAAAAAAAAAGTAAAAAAAAAAAAAAAAAAAAGTTGAATAAAAAATACATAACAACCACGCTACCAAATGGATTGCCTTTACCGCTGTATCTTTATTTAAGAAATTAATATGATTAGTGGTGTAGTGGGTGGGGCGGGGGGCGGGGGGCGGCGGGCGGGGGTTGGGGGGTTGGGGGGGGGGGGTGGGGTGTCTGTGTGTGTGTGTCGCTGTGTATTTATATCATTGTATTAATCAGTTATATATTAGATATAATATATTATATTGTAAACTCGGTGTTGTATTTTATTTATATATATATATATATATATATTATATATATATATTATATATATATATATATATATATATATATATATATATATATATATATATATATATAATATATATATATATAATATATATATATATATTATATACACACACACACACACATATTATATATATATATATATATATATATATATATATATATATATATATATATATATACATAGATATGTGTATATATACACACACACATACACAGACATATATATATACATATGTGTGCATATATATACATATGCAAAATGCCCTACCGTGTTAATAATAAGGTAAAAAGACCAACAATGCACAAAACAGATTTATTTGAAAAAGAGACAACAGTGTCAAGATCCACCTGGATTCCATCTTCCAGCCTCAGGAGGAAGGGAGAAGAAGGTAAGAAGGTAAGAAGGAAGAGGGTAAGAAGGAAGTAACACGGTACAAGAATGACAAGTGAGAACAGGAAACGAAGGAAGGGATGGACAAGTGAACGGTCCCAGGTCAGGCTATGTCAGGTCAGGTCACCGAATTGGGCGGTCCGTTAGAAGGGTGGCCAGCGTAAAGTAACAGTCTAAGAATGTAAGAAACTGGGAGAAGAAGAAGAAGAAGAAGAAGAAAAAAAAAACATTGTTGATGAGAGAAGATTCCAGTTCCACAGCTGACCAATCCATGACCCGTGTCCCATTAGTGGCAAAAGATAACGTTGGTAGAGTGTCCCCTGGATAGACCGTACTGTTGTTGAGATAAGCGGCGGTCTCCCCGAAGTACAGCTTCTCACAGGAGGAGCAAGGGGTGCCATAGGTGCCTATCTTAGTAGCAGAAGGAGGACAGGTGTGGCGGACCAGGTTGCGGCGGAGAGTGTTTACCTGGCGAAAGGTAAGCCTGCAATTGAGAGGGGGGGTGGGGTTGGTGAAGCGAGTCATATGGTTTTATCCGATATATATATATATATATATATATATATATATATATATATATATATGTGTGTGTGTGTGTGTGTGTGTGTGTGTGTGTGTGTGTGTGTGTGTTCTTTCTCACACACTCACACCTCACCAAAACCCTCTCTCAACAACACCACACCTACACCCACACCCACACTCTCACACTACCCACACACGCATACCATATATATATATATATATTAAAATACCCACACCCACACACACAATCACCCACCCACACACACACACACACACAAACACACCCACACACCCACACACCCACACACACACATACACACCCACATGACGCTTTGCCACCTCGCCCTCCCTTCCCAGAGCCGCTGGTCTACAGAGTCCTCTCATTCACGATTCTGAATTGACGAAAAGTTGTGCCTGGGCTTCATGCACATACGCGGTAACAAACAGATGCGACCTCTATGCACGAGCACACATTCTCTCACACAGAAAATGCAGTTCATTGTTTGCAGGAATCAATACAGCTGCAAGCACACATGTCATTATATATAAGCTCAGATAAACCTGCATTAATGCACTCGTTGGATGTAGTAATGTATCGTAACTCTCTCTCTCTCTCTCTTTTTATACACGCACACACACACACACACATACACACACACACACACACATACACACACACACACACACACACACACACACACACACACACACACACACACACATATATATATATATATATATATATATATATACATATAATATATTATATATATATATATATATATATATATATATATATATATATTCATATGTATATATATGTATATATATATATATATATATATATATATATATATACACACATACACAAATTTTCATCTATCTCTCCATCCCTATCAATTTATGTGTGTTTATGAATATGTCACCATTTTCATCTTACGTTTATCCTTTTTTTTATTTCTCCCTCATTCTCCCCCCCCCCCCCGTCTCTCCATACCTCCTTTTCTATAACCTTTTTTTAACTCTCTTTCACTCTCTCTTCTCCCTCCCTCTCTCTCTCTCTCATCTCCCTCTCCTATTCCATCTTTTCATCACTGCTTTCATTATCAGCTGAAGAGTGAAAGGAAAATGCTTTCAAAAGTCAATCTTGCTCGTGCAATGCTCTGTCACATATGTTGCCACAAGCATGACACACGAAAGTGTAAACTATCATGCCATAACATAACCGCGCATATTGCATTATTAATACACTGGGAATCAACATGATAGATTAACATGCATGCATAAACATCCCCATATCTTGCACCGAAGAGAGAAATGTTTAAAAACGCATGTTTATAGATGATTATCAGATATATTTAAAGTACTTGTCTCGCGTTGTTGTTGTTTTTTTCGTTTTTTTTTTTCTCTCTTTTTTTTTTTTTTTGCTTGTGCATGGTTACGCATTTGGGCATTGATGACGAAGGCGCTTGCATAAGCACACCCACGCTTTCTCATGCACAAGCACGCACAATATGACGCAGTCACCACTGCTTGCGAAATATCCAAGCACATAGGCAAGAGAAACAGGCGTGCTTGCAATTATGTATTGCATGCACGAACATGGTCGTCAGCATGTACTTGTGCACACATGCCTACGCACATAGAGTAAACACATGCATATGAAATTCACCTACATACACACACACACACAAACACAGATCCGTCATTGTCACACATTCCTATCAAACATTCATCCACCGCTGAATAAAACATGCACACAAAACATATATACAAAGACCCCCCTCTATACCCCCAATCCCCCCCCCTCCCTCCGCCCTCCCCGTCCCACAACCCCCCCCCAAAAAAAAAAAAAAAAAAAAAAAAAAAAAAAAGCTATACGACAGAATCTACTTGTCGTTCGTTTTCCCTTTTTTCTTTTTTATTCTTTTCTTTTTTATCTCTTAAAACATTCATGAGAGAAGTGAGAGAGAGAGGTCGAAGTTATTAGTGTACTTAAGTGACAGATTGCAATACGTGGCTTTTGGAAAATGGTCTCGGTTGCTAGGCAGTTGCTGGGTCACACCGCTGTGCTTCCTGGGAGGGAGGGAGGGAGGGAGGGGGGGGGAAGGGGAGGGAGGGAGGGGGGTGTAAGGGTTAATATGAGGTTGGGTGTTTGTTGGGGGGGAGGGGGAGGGATGTTTGTATGTCTATTAGGGGGAAGGTGGAGGGGGGTTGCTTTTGTGAGTGTTTGTTTGTTTGTGGGGGTTTGTGTGAGGTTGAGTTTGTTGGAAGGGGGAAGGGGGGCTTTTGTGAGTGTTTGTTTGTTTGTGATTATATGTTTGTGAGCGTTAGTATGAGATTGAGTTTGTTGGAAGGGGGGAGGGGGAGGGGGACTGTATGTTTATCGGGGGGAGGGGGGGGGGCTTTTGTGAATGTTTGTTTGTTTGTATGTGCATGTGAGAGTTAGTGTTAGGTTGGGTGTTTTGTTGAAAGGCGGAAGGGGGCGGGGGGGGGGGAGGAGGAGGGAGACCATCTCTCAATCTTTCCTTTTCTTTCCTCTTCCAAACAATCACGTTTCTTTTTCTCTTTTTCTTTTTTTTTTTGCTTGTTTACGTCTTTGGTTTATCCGTATTTGTTCATACATGGATTTCCTTGACAAAGAACACGATTGTTCGTAACCAGGAGATTACAAATTCTTGCTTTTATGAGATAAAAAAAAAGAAAAAAAAGGAAAAAAAAAGTGATTTACTCACAAAGCCGTTAGAGGATAAAATGTGTGAATGAAAACACTCATTCAGATCACCAGTCATCAAGGACATCGCTGTTTAAGGAATATTGCAATCATATGCTTTTAAAGAATTATCTGTATATTCTTTATTAGTGTTGTTAGTGTAGTTATCATCATTAATATTATCCTCATTGTTATTATCATTGTTATCATCATTATTATTATCATCATTACCATCATTATTATCATCTTCATATCATTATCCTCATCATTACCACTATTATCACATCACCATCACCGTCATCATCACATTTTTAATCATCACCATCATCATCACATCACCATTGCCACCATCCCCACTCTCACATTACCACGATCCTATCATTATCCTATCACCATCCTCACCATCATTATTTCCATGTTACTACCATCCTATCATCACATCACCATCCTCACCATTATCATCACCATAAAAAAATATATATACACAAATAAAAAAAAAATAGATAATACAATAGCCAAGATAAAAAAAATAATTAAATGAAATAAAATAAACGAAAACGGCATATATAATAAGGATGAATCAGATTATCTTTACCAGAGAGAAAAAAAAGGGAAAAAGTCAATCGTATTTACATAAAACCAAAGAAACAAAAGGTCACATGACTCAACTATATTGTCTTCAAAAAAGGAAAAAAAAAATATAGAGAGAGCAAAAGAAAATCCATTTATTTGAGAGACGAACCGCCAAAATACATGAATGATTGTTACCAGAAAGAGACGGAATGAAATGAACAAATCAGAAACGGAAGACAAAAGGGGGAAACGAAGATGAAGAGAAAGAAAAATAAGAAAAAAAGGAGATAGAAGAAGAAAAAGGAAAAAAAAAGAAAATAGAAAAAAATAAAACAAGGAAGTATGAAAAGCAAGCGAAGAAGAAAGGAAGAAAAAAAAAGAAAAAAAGAAGAAAAATGAAGAAGAAAAAAACAAAACAAAAACAAATAAGAACGAAAAGAAAACGAAGGGAAAAAAAGTACAAGAAAAAAAAAAAAAAAGACCAAGAAGACAAACACAAAACAAAAACCAAAAACGAAAACAAAAAAAGTGATAAAAAAAACGACCAAGAAGAATTAAAAAAAAAAAAAAAAAAATCGAAAACAAAAGAAGTAATATATCATTAAAAGAAAAGGCAAAGACGAGGCCAGAGCCACTCATCTCTGCTCCGCCCAGCCTATAAGACTTTAAAAGGGCGTCTCAGGGTGTGAGCCGAGCATTACCTGAGTCGTGATGTTCTTGATAAATTGGTTCTCCTGAGGTTGCAAGAAGGGGTAGCTGGTTCGTATTGCAATAACGGGGTAGGGTATGTCCCCCCCCTCCTCCTTCTATGGGAGTTATTGGGTAACGTGACTGTGGGATTAAGTTTTGATTTGTATTGTCTCTAATGTGGCGCTCTGTGGCTCTGTCTCGCATACGCTTTCCTTTCCTATCTTTTACTCTCTACCTATTTTTCTTTCTTTCTTTCTTTCTTATTCTCTGTTACCTTCCCTCTCCTCTTTCTCTCTCTCTCGCATAGTTCCTATGCCTATTTATGTGTATACACTGTATATAGTATGAATAAACTTATCAAAATCAAATCAATCTCTCCCTTTCTCTTTCTCGCTCTCTCTTCCTTTCCTTCTCTCTCTCTCATCTCTCTCTCCTTCCCTCTCTCTCTCCCTCTCTTTAAGTCTATTTCTCTCTCTCTCTCATCTCTCCCTCCCCCTCCCCCTCCTCCTTGTTTCCCCCCCCCCCCGTCTCCCCTTCCCCACTTTCCCACCCGCTTGCTTTCCACAGGAACCAATCAACACTACCTTCCCATTTACTCGCCGTAATCATTTCGCTCGTTGTCGTGGGCGCGTAGGATTTCCTCCTTGAGAAAGTAAGGAAGAGAAGTGCTCGTTACGAGTCCCCGGGATTATTACTAGCATCAGGACTCCCTTCAGATCCCCCTCCTCCCCCCCCCATCCCCCCGCGAGAACCTCCTTCCGCATCTGGAGGTCGACGGTTCTTCTCGGAAACGCTTCCTCTTCATCCCTTCCTTCCTTCGTCCTTATCCTTGTATCCTGCGCGTAATGATCGCCCTGTATCTTAATCTCGTCAACTACCTTGTTAGTGCTTGGTATTAAGTGTGGTTATTATCTTCTTCCTTTTTTTTCTTTTTTTCTTTTTTGAGAGATCGTACGAGACTAACTGATTATTATTTATTTATTTATTTATTATTATTATTTTTTGATAACTAAACCTAACCTCGATCACCTGTGATTTACATAAAGAAGAGTCTCAATTAGGCCTAACAACCTAACCACATCCTTCTTCTAAACCAACGATCGTTAGACATCGCCACCGGGTTTTCCTTGTTAGAGAGTCGTTGGAAATATTTACCCGGATAAACCTTCCTTTTTAACCGAACGCTCGCCCGTAGAGAGAGATATATATATAATTTGTTCGGATCTGATCCACTTCGGGGGAAAAATGGCAGCTAATCACATCACTCAATAACGCTTGTCACAGAAGCTTATCTCGAGGCGCTTCCACGTGTTATTACGTTGGTAACGAAAACGCAGGTTGATGTTATCGGTCTCGACAGAAAGGAAGAACGGAATGAAAGAAAGAAAGAAAGGTAAACAATCCGTATCTCTTTTCCTTCTCTTAGTGATTGCTAAAAAATGAAGAATAGAAATGATTGCTGTTCTGGTTCTGTTTATAATTCTGATCTTAATAGTTTGGATCATAATTATTGTCGGTAACATAGACAAAGCTTATCTATTATTTATTCATTATGATTTATTCCAATTCCATATCTAGCCATCTAGACTTTGCCACGAGGCCTGTGAATCCTATTACACGCTAGAACTTAAGAAGAGAATTGGTGATAAACCTTCGACTTCCGACCTCGGCTGCACTGAGGTGGACCTGGGACCCTAGATGCATAGCTGACTGTACTTTTATCTCATTTCTTATTTCATTTTGGGATCGGCATTTCCATAATGAGGTTCGAGTGACTGATTTTGGTCTCTGGCTATATATATATATATATGTGTGTGTATGTGTGTGTGTGTGTGTCGTTGCTCTGAAGACCATGATTAGTCGACACTTTCTTGCATTCCACTCAACACCCATCAGTAAGAAGCCTCTTGGTATATCGCCTACGCATTGCAAGGCTAATCTCCAGAAACACCATAGATGAGTTTCATAGGCAGACCCAATCGCGGAAGTCAAGCAATATCCCCTAAGAGTTGGTCAAGTTTAAGATCCACTTCTTCATTTGCAGAGGAAACACAAGTCGGTTTAAAAAAAAATGGATCAATAACTTTGGTTCTGTTGTGAGTGTCTGGAACTCAATCATTTTTAAACTAGGCGGTGGATTTATTTATTTCGTGAGGATTAGAAGTGTTTGTCTTCGTCACACTTAGTTCATTTTCCTGTACAGTTTTAATCTCCATTTACCGTTCATCCGGCACCATTTCACTTCCGGATGTGCTCACTAAGCCATTTTTTCCCCCTTCTACATTAATAAAAGTGAAGATGTTTGAAATCTCACCTCCCTCCAACTCGGTGTCAACACTAGTTATTTCTCCTCTCTCGTTTGAATTAATTCCTTCTTTATAATCACTGTCCTAATTGTTATTTTGATTATGCGTTGTAACATGTAATCTCATCCAAAGTGTGGTCCTTTTTCATGGCTTATTTCACACTCCTATTCCTTCCTGTTTTATATTCCGACGCAGGAGAGGCTACTTTGACATCTTGTGGTTCTAGGGTGGAAGAAAAACGCGTCATATGACATCGGTAGTACTCTTAAAGACGGTAGTAGCACTTGCTTGGTGGTTTGAGGTACGCCACCTACATAACAAGAACGCCAGCCTACATAACAAGTCGGTTCTCTGAATACCAGTGCCAATATATATATCTGTGAACTAGTGACCCAAATGTAGTCTGGATTTACTAGGTTTTCCCTTAACTCTTCGGATACTTGTAACTGACTTTGCGTGTGACAGTGTTGTGATATATATTCAGTAATAAGTGCAGTGAAAAGGAGTTTACTTAAAGTACCATTTCACTTTTCATATCAAGTTTAAAAAGTGGGTGGGTGTGAAAGTACTTATACGACCTGCTTATATTCACAGACACTTCATAGCCTATTTAAGATCTGTGGGTATGACTTGTACATATTTTAAAACGGTTTTTACCCAGAATTGCTGGGATTTTCTAATGCCTTGACCGTTTTCGTAACTTCCTTCCATAATTGTCTTTCCACTTATTTCTCCACATGCTTTCCAGTGGATTGCCTCCCTCTGACTTAAAAAAAAAAAAAAAAAAAAAAAAAAAAAAAAAAAAAAAACCCGTCCATTTTCACTGCGGAATCTGAACACTAATTGCTCACAGCCTGAACATTATTATCAGACCCCCCATACACAAAACGACCACGAAATTCGTCGAGTTACGCCTGGTTCTCAAAAGACAATCGTGCGACGAGGACGTACAAGAATTTCGACCACGCTGTACGATATCGCTATTAACCTAGCATTGGCGATCTCCTTGCCAAGCACTAGAACTTTCTCAAGATATCGCTAGTCTGAAGTTTGGAATAGGCAAATGCATAAGCAGAGAGAGTTCTATTTTCTTTCTTCCCTGAATTCAGTATTAGATGCTTTGAATCAGTTGATAATAAATTATATATTGGTGTTTCTCATGAGAGTTTGTCGTATCACCGACAGATGGATTATCGTACATCGTTTAAAATCGACTACGATAACGATAACAACTCAAAACTCACACTAAAGAACGACTAACATCTCCATCAATATCCAAATCCTTATCATCATTATCAATACCATCATCATTACCATTACCATAAAATCATCACCATCATCATCACCATCATTACCATTACCATAAAATCATCGCCATCATCATCATCATTACCATTACCATAAAATCATCACCATCATCATCATCATCATCATTAGCGATGGAAGTGACCACGGCTATAATTGCCTCGTAAAATCTGGCAGAATTAGTCCATTTCTCCCGCTTAATTAATGATCTTCAACCTTGGCCAATATTTTCATACATCTTAACTCTTATTAGGCGAGCGAAAGCAGTATAGCACGAGATGGAGAACTACACGAAACTAATCCTTATAACTTGAGTGTATAAGGCTTAATATTCCCTTTCGTTTCTTTTTTTTCTGTATCTGTTCCTCTTCCTTCCGTCTTTCTTGTTCATTTTGTTTTTTTATTATTATTCCTATTTTCATTCTTCTTCTTCTTCTTCCTCTCCTCATGTTTCTTCCCATTCTTCTTCTCCTCTCCCATTCCGTTTTCTTCCTATTC
>NW_028234430.1:1296072-1298572 GCF_977035675.1 Penaeus japonicus | reverse complement strand
GGGGAGGGAGAGAAGATGGTGGAGGAAGGAGAGAAGGAGGGAAGGGAGGGAGATGGAAAGAAGGGAAGGGAGGGGAGGGGGAAGAGGGGTGGGAGGGAGGGAGGGGAGAGGGAAGAGTGGGAAGAGGTGGAGGGAGAGGGAGGGGGAGAATGAGTAGGAGGGAGAGGGAGGGAGGAAGGGAAGGATGGAGGGAGGGAAGGAGGGAGGAAAGGAAGGATGGATGGAGGGAGAGGGGGAAGAGGATGGAAGGGAGGGAGGGGGAATGGAAGGAGAAAGGGAGGGAAGGAGGTAGGTAAAGAGGAGGAAGAAAGGGCGGGGTGTGCGTCGGGTGTGTGTTTCCGTACCAGTACTGCTGAGAGGGAGAGAGGGAGGGAGAGGGGGAAGAGGATGGGTGGGAGGAAGGGGAAGAGGATGGGAGGGAGAGGGGAGGAAAGGATGGAGGGATGGAGAGAGAGGGGGAAGAGGATGGGTGGGAGGGAGGGGGAATGGAAGGAGGGAGGAGGAAGAGGGAGTTAAGGAGGGAGGGAGGTAAAGAGGAGGAAGAGGGAGGGAGGGAGAAAGGGCGGGGTATGTGTCGGGGTGTGTTTCCGTACCTACTGAGAAGGGGCGAGAAGGAGGGAGATAAGGAGAGGGGGATGGAAGGAGAGAGGAGAAGAAGGAAAGGGGAAGGAAGGAAGGAAAAGAGAAGGAAGGAGGGAGAAGAGAAGGTATGCCTGAGTGTTTCCTCCCCTGCTGAGAGGGAGAAATGGATTAGAAGGAGGGAGGAGGGATAAAGGGAACATGTGAACAAATAAAAAACTCATAGATGAACAAGAACACAAGATAATAACAGTATGTGAACCAAGAAGGATATCGAGACAGTGGAAGACGAAGGAATCCCCTCGAACGACTGTTTTAAACTTATCCCGAAAGAGAGAGTAGCAGAGATAAGAAGAAAGAGAAGAAGAAGGAAAAGAAGAAGAATAGCGGAGGGAAGAAGAAAGAGAAGAAGAAGAGGGAAGAAGAAGAGGGAGAAGAAGAAGGAGAAGAAGAAAAATATGAAGAAGGAGAAGGAGAAGAGGGAGAAGAAGAAGAAGAAGAAAAAGATGAAGAAGAAGAAGAAGAAAAGACAACGAGGGAGAAGAAGAAGAAGAAGAGGGAGATGAAGAGGGAGAAGAAGAAGAAGAAGAAGGAGAGGGAGAAGAAGAAGAAGAAGAGAGGGAAGAAGAAGAAAAAAAAAGATGAAGAGGGAGAAGAAGAAGAAGAAGAAAAAGATGAAGAGGGAGAAGAAGAAGAAGAAGAAAAAGAAGAAGAGGAAAAAGAAGAAGAAGAAAAAGAAAGAGAGGGAGAAGAAGAAGAAGGAGAGGGAGAAGAAGAAAAAGAAGAAGAAGAAAAAGATGAAGAGGGAGAAGAAGAAGAAGAGGTATATTTTATATCTGAGAAAAAAAAAGAATCAGTTTTTCGAAATGCTTAAATTAGTCAAAGGAATCCTGCGTGATATGGAACGTTGAACAGTGCCTTTGCATTCGCTCTCAATTTTGGTCTTATTTGAGGGTAAGATTTTTTTCTTTCTCTATCCATCCATTCATTCATTCATTCATCCATTTATTCATTCATCCATCCTTCCATCCATTCATTCATTCATTTATCCATCCTTCCATTCATCCATCCATCCATCCATTCATTCATTCATTCATCCATCCATCCTTCCATCCATTCATCTATCTATTCATTCATTCATTCATTCATCTATCCATCCATCCATTCATTCATCCATCCATCCATCCATCCATCCACCCATAACCCTCCATAATCCTCCCTTCCTCCCCCCCATCCATCCTTCCCACCCTCCCTCCTCCCTTCCTATCCTCAATACCTCATTGACTCACATACTACACCATCATAATCCATTACCGTTTACTGCTTCACCTACGCATGCTACTTTCCCTACTTCTCGTGTAATCAATTTTCTCCTTTACTCCCTCCCTCTCTCATTCCACCCTTCCCTCCACCCCAGTGTGTGTGTATATATATATCGGTGTGTGTGTGTGTGTGTGTGTGTGTGTATATATATATATATATATATATATATATATATATATATATATATATATATATGTGTGTGTGTGTGTGTGTGTGTGTGTGTGTGTGTGTGTGTGTGTGTGCATGTGCGTGTGCGTGTGCGTGTGCGTGTGCGTGTGCGTGTGCGTGTGCGTGTGCGTGTGCGTGTGCGTGTACGTGTGTGTGTGTGTGTACGTAACTTATTCTTCTATTTTCAATTATATGCAGTTCAGCCTGAAAGTTCTACGAAAACATCCCCTATAGCGCCTTCGGAAGTGCACCCGTTTCTTATTCTCATTAACCCTTTCTTCCTCTTCCGAAAGAGGAGAGAAAGAGAAGAAGACGATAATAAACATACGCTATACATGGTTGATTGTGGTCATGGAAATATATTTTTAATCAATTTTATATATCATTTTCACCCAATGAATCACTACCCTCATGAATTCAAAAAGTCTAA
>NW_028234430.1:1284651-1295972 GCF_977035675.1 Penaeus japonicus | reverse complement strand
AATGAATCTCATTAATGGTTAAGAGAACCCTGGGTTACAACTTTTTTTTTTTTTTTTTTTGCGTGTGTAAGAAAAACCCTACAACGTATATAGGTGTTTTCTTAGCACGTACTTCTCGATTACAGAATGTTATGTATTGTTATTTATTTTATAACTTGTTGTTTTCGTAATTATTATTCTCACTGTTATCATCATCATCATTATTATCATCACTGTTATCTTCGTTGTTATCATCGGTAATACTATCTTCATCATTATTAAGATGAATATTATCATCATTACCATTATTACTACTATTATTATTATTATTTATATCATTGTTAACATTATCATCATCATCAGTACTATTATAATGATCATCATGATAATGGTTATTGTTATAACTTGTATTATTATCATCGTTTTCATCCTTATTATTATCATTGTCATTACTACTTCACCATCATTATCATCTTTATTGCTATTATCATCATTTCTATGAATTTAATCATTATCATCATCATCAATATCATTAGTGTTATTACAATTCTTATCATTATTATTACTATCATCATTATCATTACAACTACCATTATTGTTGATACCACTACTACAACTAATACTATCATTATCATCACTTTGATCTTATCATTATTACAATAATTATAATAATCATAATAATGATAATCACTATCATTACGATTATCACTATTATCATTAACATTATCATTATTATAACTATTACTATTATTATAATCATCATATATCATTGATATCATTATTATTTTCTATATCTATCACTACCACTATAATCATTATTATAATCATAATGGTGATAATGATTATTATTGCTATTATCATTATCATCATCCTAATTATTATTACTATTGTAATTATAATTTTTATTATTGTTATTATTATCAATATCATCACATTCATTACAATAATTTTTGTTATCATTATCATTATCAGCATCATTATCATTACTATTCTTGTCATCATTCTTGCTATTTCTCTTGTTCGTACTGTCATTTTAATAATAATGATAATCTTCATTATTCTCAACACCCTTTTTGCGATTGTTAACATTACTTTGATTATCATCATTATTATCATAATTACCGTTATTATCCTTTGTAGTATAATCCCCTTTGTTATAATTGTTATTATTTTTATTCTGATGTTCGTTTATTTTCATTGTCATTAACATTTAGGTCATCATGAGATGGAGATAGGTAGATAGATAAATATGGATAGATAGTGATGGAGATTTATGGATAGATAGATAGATAGATATAGATAGATAGAATGAGAGAGAGAGAGAGAGAGAGAGAGAGAGAGAGAGAGAGAGAGAGAGAGAGAGAGAGAGAGAGAGAGAGAGAGAGAGAGAGAGAGAGAGAGAGAGAGAAAAGAAGAGAGAGAGACAGAGAGAGGAAAGAGATAAATAGATAGATAGATAGATAGAGAGATAGAGAGAAGAGAAGAGAGAGAGAGGGAGAGAGAGAGAGAGAGAGAGAGAGAGAGAGAGAGAGAGAGAGAGAGAGAGAGAGAGAGAGAGAGGGAGAGAGAGAAAGAGAGAGAGAGAGAGAGAGAGAGATAGAAAGAGAAAAAAGAGTAAAGAGAAAGAGAGAGGAAGAAAGACAGAGACAGAGACAGAATCAGAGACAGATACAGACAGAGGCAGAGAAAGAGGAAGAGAGAGACAAATAAAAAAATGATAATAAAAATAAATAAATAAATAAATAGATAAATAAAATAAATAAATAAAAAAACGAAAACGACTCGAGGCCCCAGGTGGTTCCAATGCAATACAGACAGACTAACTAGAATAGAGAGGGGCAGGGGGGAAAGGTTAGGGAGGGGGGTACGAGCAGAGAGGAAGGAGAGAGGCTGGGTAGAGAGGGAGGGGTACGGGGGGAGGAGGAGGGGGGGGGGTACGAGACAACCAACAGGTGCCCAGAATGATCGGCCTCTGCTGTCCGGTTGTCGTATTTCTTTTTTTTTTTTTTTTTTTTTGGTAGATTTAGAAAATAATAATAATAATCACTCCTCAACACCTCCTGTTAATTCCCTCCTAACCTCCTCATCTCCCTCTTAATCCAACCCAAGAATCCTCCTCCTCTTCCCAATCCCCCTCCTCCCCTCCTTCCCCCTCTTCCTCCTTCCCCCTCACCCTGTGTCCTCCCCCCCTCCTCCCTTCCCCAATACCCATCCCCTACCACCCCTCCCCAACAAACACTCCCCTAATACCACTCACTCGTAACAATTTAATAGAGGTGTAACATGTCAAAAAAACTGTCACTCATGTCGTTACTTTTTGGTCCACGGTGACTCTGTGGTACGGGACACGTCAGGGCTGTCACCATTGCAAGGATAAATATTGACTGTTATGAGGGCCATGCTGTTGCAACTCCACTACTGCACAAGATGGATTTAGTGGCTGGCGATTTATGGCAACGATGAATCTAAGGCGCGTTGGGTTTTCAAAATAAAAAGGAAGGGGGGGGGGGAAATAGGTGGGATTGTGGATGATTTGCTAACAGATTGGTATATATATATATGTATATATATATATATATATATATATATATATATATATATATATATATATTGTTGAATGGCTGTAATGGGTAGATAAAAAGAAAAAAAAATGGATGACATGCAGATGGCAATCGCGTTGAGGTAGTTATTACAATTTATATCATAATTTCGTCCTTTTTTAAAAATAATTCACGTGATTTATTTAGGTTTTCTGAACGTAATCAAAAGGACTTCGTAAATGACGTAAGATGGGTACTGCTGATAAAGTGAATTACGTGGTGATAAACTTAAAAAAAAAAAGTTCTCGATTATACAACCCTGATCAAGACCACAACCTCGCGCTCATATATCCGGGTCAAGTTATTGTTTTTGTCGGAAATATTGACTTTTTCAAGTCCCCGTTTGAAGAAAATCTAAAAAAAATAAGAACGAAATAAAAACAAATTCCAAATAAAGAACTCTAAATTATTGAAGATGACCAAGTGACAGTAACAACTAACCTGAGTGAACGAAATAAAATGAACATCTATCGACTAAATTAACTGGGCATAATGACATTAGACGTGTAATTGTGAACCAATTAAAGATGTTTAAGGGGAAATACGAAAATGAAAAGTTAATTTCGACCGTATGTAAATGTGTATGTGGTTGGTGTGTTACCGTCTCTGTACTTTATGCATGTACTGTATGTATAGAATTATAGAGTAGGAAAAACATTTGGTTACAACAGTGAGGAAAAACATTTGTTAAGCGAGAGACAAAATGTTGTTTACAGTAAAGTATATATGTATTATGAGAGAGCTATATATATATATATATATATATCTAAATACTTAGATATATAATATATATATATATTATATATTAACTATTTAGATATATATATATACACATAAATACATCACACGTACAAGACACATAACAACAACAACTTATCAGATACACACATCACACACAACAATCACATCACACACACACACATATTTATGTATCTCATATATATATATATATATATATACATTATATATCTATATTTTATATATAATATATAAACAATAAACATATACATATACCAATGCATATACATATACATATATATATATATCTATATATATATATATTATCTTATATAATTATTGTATATTATATATATATAATATAATATACATATACATAATACTATATATAATATATATATATATTATACATAAACATACATAAAATATAACAAATACAATAAAAAATATATACATGCACATCCTTAAATCCATACGCGATTCCATACCGTAAAACACATGTTTCGTATGCAAGACGACATAAAGTTTGCGGTCGGGCACGAATAAAGGCATTTCCAGCTCTATTTTACAGAAATAACACAGAGAATATCCACTAGAATAATTTATGAATGAGTCCATAAAAAAGATAACAGATAAACTGAACATAAAACGACAAAGCACAACTCAAACAACAGAACAAGAGACACTCGATATGCGCAAGACAATTAGCAAAAAAACAAGAAAAAAATGGAAAAAGAAAAAGAAGATGAAGAAGAAAAAGAAGAACACCGAATTACCAGACCAGAAGACACAATAACACCCCAAGCAAGCACAAGCGATCCTTAACGAATGGCGGAAGCAACACATGAAGCAATAGAAACTAGGAGGACTTGAGAAACTCCCGAAGAACAATTCACTCGTTGGACAAGAGAACAAGAGGGCATTAAGAACATCAGGAGCTCAATGAATAACATTAAGACTATAAATAGCACGAGAGTCAGAGGTTGAAGGACACAGAGGTTCGTACTCATGTGCATTTATACATACATACATACATGCATACATACATACATACATACCTACATAAATGTATATATATGTTCGTACTCATGTGCATTTATACATTCATACATACATGTATACATACATACATACATACATAAATGTATATATATATATATATATGTATATATATATATATATATATATATATATATATATATATATATATATATGTGTGTGTGTGTGTGTGTGTGTGTGTGTGTGTGTGTGTGTGTGTGTGTGTATGTATGTATATATATGAATGGCAAAACACTCTTCCGTGTTGATAATATGGCATACATATTATCAACACATACATATCTATTTGAAGATGTTGTGTGTATAGTGTATTTGTCTGCCATACACACAGACACACACACACACACACACACACACACACACACATATATATATATACATACACACATATACATATATATTTATACATATTCAGGCCTCCATTCCCAGAGACTGGCAAGGCCGCAAGTGAACACAAGTCACCCACGTGTAGAATGCAAAGCCGCGACAAAGGAGACAGAAAAGCAACAGGAAGTGACGATGTTTAACGTCTCGAGCGTTTAAATGGAGACAATGAGACCCCCCCTCACACCCTCACACCCCCCCACCCCCTCTCTCTAACTTCTCCCCCTACCCCCTAACGACCCCCTGACCCCCTACCTTTAAGCCGATTCTCTTTCCACAATCACCTCCTCCCCCCTTTGTCTCGGTCCCTCCCTTTCCCCTTTCCCTTCTCCCTCCCTCATTCCTCTCCCTAGATAGAGAGAAAGTGAGATGGTGAGGAAGGGAGAGAGAGAGAGAGAGAGAGAGAGAGAGAGAGAGAGAGAGAGAGAGAGAGAGAGAGAGAGAGAGAGAGAGAGAGAGAGAGAGAGAGAAAAGAGACACACATACACACACACAGACTGGAAGAGAGAGAGAGAGAATAAAAAAGACAGAGGCATGAAAAGAGAGAGAGAAAAAACAAACAAAAAAAGCAGAGACGGAGAAGGACAAGTTTGACAAAAGAGAGAAAGATGAAAATGGAATTCTGAATGGATCAGAAAAAAAAGAAACCCCACCCTTTCCCCATCTCCCACCCAATTCCCCCTTCCTCTTTCTCCCTTCCCTTCCCCTCCCCTCGTCTCTTCCTTCTCCTCCTTCTTCTCCCTACTATCTCCCTCATCCCTCTCTCCATCCCGTTTCCCCTCCCCTTTCCTCTCTCTCTTTCCCCCTTCCTTCTTCCTCTCCTCCTTCCCTCTCCCCTTCCTCTTTCCTCTTTCCTCTCCCCCTTCCCTCTTCCTCTCCTCCTTCCCTCTCCCCTTCCCCTTCCTGTTTCCTCTCCCCCTTCCCTCTCCCTCTTCCTCTCCTCCTTCCCTCTCCCCTTCCTCTATCCTCTCCCCCTTCCCTTTCCTCTTTCCTCTCCCCCTTCCCTCGTCCTCATCCCCTTCCCTTTCTCCCTTCCTCCCAAAACATTAGCAGGCAGCAGGCGAGGGAACAGCAGTAGCAGGAACCAGCAGAAAGCGGGCTACTACTCAAAATTTAGTATTCACGAGAGTACTGTCAAAAAAAAAAAAAAAAAAAAGAGAGAGAGAGAGAGCGAGGGGGGGGGGGGGATGGTGGTCAGGTGCGTGGTTGGGCTTAGGGGGTTGACCTGGGAAAGGGGTGGGGGGGTGAGGGGTGGAGGGGAAGGGGTGAGTGTGATGGTGGTTGGTTTTGGTTGTTTGTGAAGGGCTGTGGTAGTGGGGGAGGAGAAAGAGGAGGAAGAGGAGGAGGAGGAAGAGGAGGAGGAGGAGAAGGAGGAGGAATGGAGGAATAGGAGAAAGAGGAGGAGTAGGAAGAGGAGAGGTAGGAGAAAGAGAAAGAGAGGAGGAGGAAAAAGGGGGGAGGAAAGGGGGGCAGAGAAAAGGGGGAGGAAAGAGAAGAAGAGGAGGAGGAGGAGGAATAGGGGGAGGAGAAGGAGAAAGAAGGATAGGAATAGGAGGAGGAGAATAGAGGAGGGATGGGAGGAGAAAAGGGAAAGGGGGAAGGGGAAAAGGAGAAGGAGGAGAAAAGGGAAGAGGGGGAAAGGAGGAGAAAGAGGGGAGGAGAAAGAGAAGGAATGGGAAAGGAGGGGAAAGGAGGTGGAAAAAGGGGAGGAGTAGGGGGAAGTAATAAATGGGTAGGAAAAAGGAGGATGGGAGAAAGGAGAGAATAGGAGGAAAGAAGAGGAGTAAAAGAGAGGAGGGGGACTTAGTGGAAGAGGAGGAGGAGAGGAAAAGAGGAGGAGGAGCATAGGAGGAGAGAGAGAATGTAGCAAAAGGTAGGAGCGAAGGAAGAGAGGTTAGAATTGAGAAGGAAAGCAAGAAGGGATAAAGAAGTATATAGTATTACCCAAACGAATTATCCGCCTGGGAGCACCCCCTGCCCTCTTTGTTCCCCCATTCTCCTTCGCCTCTGCCCCCCAAAAAAAAAAAGCGCGCCCTCTCCCTCTGCCAAACCCTTTTCTCTTCTTTTCCCGGGGCCCTTTTTCCCTCCACTCCCCCGTTCCCCCTCACCCTCCCCTCACCTCAAATTTGGGACACCCACCCTCATCCCTCATCAGCACCACCCACCCCATCCCCCCCACACCAAAAAAAACCCCGCCAAAACCCCCCGCCCCAAACGCCCCCCAAACCGCACCTCAAAACCCCCAAAAAACAAACACGCAACGAAAAAAAACAACAACAAACCAGACCAATCCACGCAACGACAACACCAACACCCCAAAAAACACCCAACGCCCCGAACAATCCCCGCAACGAAAAAAAAACAAAAACAATCAAGCACGAAACAAAAAGAAACAATCAACCAAAGAAAAACAACACCCAAAACCAACAATCAACGCAACGAAAAACAACAACAACAACAAGAAACAATCAACGCAACGAAAAACAACAACAACAACAAGAAACAATCAACGCAACGAAAAACAACAACAACAACAAACAAACACAACAAAAAACAACAACAACAAAAAAAAAAAAACAACACAACAAAAAACAACAACAACAAGAAACAATCAACGCAACGAAAAACAACAACAACAAGAAACAATCAACGCAACGAAAAACAACAACAACAAGAAACAATCAACGCAACGAAAAACAACAACAACAACAAGAAACAATCAACGCAACGAAAAACAACAACAACAAGAAACAATCAACGCAACGAAAAACAACAAGAAACAATCAACGCAACGAAAAACAACAACAACAAAAACAAACACACAACGGAAAACAACACAACAAAACCACATCCCCCCACCCTCCTCTTTTCCCCCTTCCCCCCCCTCACCCTTCCTCTCCCTTTTCCCTCTTCCCTCTCCCCTCCCCCTTCCCACTCTTTTCCCTCCCTCCCCTCTCCCCTTTCCCCCCTTTCCCCTCTCTCTTTTTCCCCCCTTCCTCTCCCCTCCCCTTCCTCTCTCTCTTTTTCCCTCTCCCCTTCCCCCTTCCCTCCTCCCCCCCCCTCCCCCCCCTTCCTCTCTCTCTTCCCTTCCCCTCTCCCCTCTCCCCTTCCTCTCTCCTTCCCTCTTCCTCCCCCTCCCCCTTCCTCCTCTCTTTCCCACTTCCCTCTCCCCTCTCCCTTCCTCTCTCTCTTTCCCTTTCCCTCTCCTTCCTTTCCTTTTACTTCCCTCTCTTCCCTCTCCTAACCTCATTTCCTCTCCCTCTTCTCCTTTCCTCCTCTTCCCTCCCCCTCCCCCTTCCCCTCCTTTCATCCTCTTCCCTCCCCCTTCCCCTCCTTTCCTCCTCTCCCCTCCCCCTTCCCCTCCTTTCCTCCTCTCCCCTCCCCCTTCCCCTCCTTTCATCCTCTTCCCTCCCCCTTCCCCTCCTTTCCTCCTCTCCCCTCCCCCTTCCCCTCCTTTCATCCTCTCCCCTCCCCCTTCCCCTCCTTTCCTCCTCTCCCCTCCCCCTTCCCCTCCTTTCATCCTCTCTCTCTTTCCCTCTTCCCTCTCCCCCTCCCCCTTCCCCTCCCTTTCTTTCCCCTCTCCCCTCCCCCCTTCCTCTTCCCCTCTTCCCTCCTCTCCCCTCCCCCTTCACCTCCTTTCATCCTCTCCCCTCCCCCATCGCTCCGCCTTCCTCCTCGCCCCTCCCACCTCTTCCCTCACTCCTTTCATCCTCTCCCTTCCTCTGCCCCTCTCTTTCCCTCTTCCCATCTCTCCCTCCCCCTTCCCTTTCATCCTCCCCTTCCCCCACTTCCTCTCCTCCTTTCTTCCTCTTCCCTCCCCCTTCCCCTCCTTTCTTCCTCCTCTCCCCTCCCCCTTCCCCTCTCTTTTTCCTTCCCTCTCCCCTCCCCCTCACCTCTCTCTTTCCAACCTCTTCCTCTCCCCTCCCCCTTCCTCTCTCCTCTTTCCCTTTTCCCTCTCCCCTCTCCCTTCCTCTCTCATTCTTTTCCCTCTTTACCCTCTCCCCTTTCCCCCTTCCTCTCTTCCTACTTTTCCCCTTCTTCCCTCTCCCCTCCCCCTGGCGCGTCCTGGCCTCCCTCTTTCCCACCTTCCCTCTCCCCTCACCCTCCCTTCCTCTCTCCCTTCTCTTTCCCTCTTCCCTCTCCCCTCCCCCTCCTCCCCCTCTCTTCCTCTTCCCTCTCCCCTCCCCCTTCCTCTCTCTCTTTCCCTCTTCCTTCACACCCTCCCCTTTTTCTCTCATCCCATTCCTCTTCCCTCTCCCGTCCCCTTCCTTCCCCTCTCTTTCCCTCTCCCCCTTCCCCTCCTTTCATCCTCTTTCTCTTCCCCTCCCCTTCCCCCTTTCTATTCCCTCCCCCTTCTCCCCTTCCGTTCTCTGTCCTCGCTTCCCTCTCTCCCCTCCCCCTTACCTCTTCTTTCATCCTCTTCCCTCTCCCCTTCCCACTTCCCTTCTCTCTCTCTTTCCTCTCCCCCTCTCCCCTTCCCCTCTTCCTCTCTTCTCCCTCACCATCCCCCTTCCCTCCTCCCCTTCAATCCCCTCCCTCTCCCTTACCCTCCATCCTCTCTCCTTTCCCACGCTTCACCGCCTTTAGCATCCCCTTCTCCTCCTCTACTTCCTCTTTCCCTCCCTCGTCCCCTCCCCCCTTTCCTCCTCTCCCTTCCTTCTTTCCTCCCCTTCCCCTCCTATCGATCCCCGACTTTCCTCCCCCTTCCCCTCTGCTTTCCTCCCTCGTTCCCACCCCCCCCCCCTATTCCCTCCCTCTTCCCCCCTCCCCCATTCCCCTCGTTCCAATCCTCTTCCCTCCTCCTTTCCTCGCTCTTCTTCCTTCCCTCCTTTCCCCTCTTCCTTCTTTCCCCTCCCCCCCCCTTCCCCTCTCTCTTTCCCCTTCCCTCTCCCTCCCCTTCCATCTCCTTTCTCTTCCCCCTCTCCCTCACCTCCTTTCTCCTCTTCCCCCCTCTCCCCCACCTTCCCTCCTCCTCTCCCCCCTCCCCCTTCCTCTCTCCCCCCTCCTTTCCCCTTTCTTCCCTCCCCCTTCCCCTCTTCCTTCCTTCCTCTCCCCTCCCCTGCTTCCCCTCCCTTTCCTCCTACTCCCCCCCCCCTTCCCCTCCTTCTCCTCCCCCCCTCCCCTCCCCCCTCACCTCCTTTCAATCCTCTATTCCCTCCCCTCCCCCTCCCTTTCCCCCTCTCCCCCTCCCCCTCTGCCTTCCCTCCCTTCAACCTCTCCTCTCCCCCTCCCCCTCACTTTCCATCTCTCCCCTCCCCCCTTCCCTCCTTGAACAGCCTCTGCCCTCTCTCCCTTCCCTCTCCCCTTCCCCTCCTTCCCATCCTCTCTTCCCTCCTCCGTCCCCCTTCCTCTCCTCCCTTCCCTCCCCTCCCCCTCCCTTTCCTCTCTCTCTTTCCATTTCTCTCCCTTCTCCACCTTCCCTCACCCTTCCCTCCTCTTCCCCTCTCCCCTCCCCCTTCCTCTCTCTCCTTTCCCCGTGTGGTTCCCTCTCCCCTCCCCTTCCTCTCCTCTTCCTCTTCCCCCTCCCCTAACAACTCTTCATCCCTTCCTCTCTCTCTTTCCCTCTTCCTCTCCCCTCCCCTTCCTCTCTCTCTTTCCCTCTCCCCTCCCCCTTCCTCTCTCTCTTTCCCTCTCCCCTCCCCCTTCCTCTCTCTCTTTCCCTCTTCCCTCTCCCCTCTCCCTTCCTCTCTCTCTTTCCCACTTCCCTCTCCCCTTCCCCTTCCTCTCTCTCTTTCCCTCTTCCCTCTCCCCTCCCCCTTCCTCTCTCTCTTTCCCTCTTCCCTCTCCCCTTCCCCTTCCTCTCTCTCTTTCCCTCTTCCCTCTCCCCTCCCCCCTCCTCTCTCTTTCCCTCTTCCCTCTCCCCTCCCCCTTCCTCTCTCTCTTTCCCTCTTCCCTCTCCCCTCCCTCCTCTCTCTCTTTCCCTCTCCCCTCTCCCCTCCCCCTTCCCCTCCCTCTTTCCCTCTCCCCTTCCCCTTCCTCTCTCTTTCCCTCTTCCCTCTCCCCTCCCCCTTCCTCTCTCTCTTTCCCTCTTCCCTCTCCCCTCCCCCTTCCTCTCTCTCTTTCCCTCTCCCCTCCCCCTTCCTCTCTCTCTTTCCCTCTTCCCTCTCCCCTCCCCCTTCCTCTCTCTCTTTCCCTCTTCCCTCTCCCCTCTCCCTTCCTCTCTCTCTTTCCCTCTTCCCTCTCCCCTCCCCCTTCCTCTCTCTCTTTCCCTCTCCCCTCCCCCTTCCTCTCTCTCTTTCCCTCTCCCCTCCCCCTTCCTCTCTCTCTTTCCCTCTTCCCTCTCCCCTCCCCCTTCCTCTCTCTCTTTCCCTCTTCCCTCTCCCCTCCCCCTTCCTCTCTCTCTTTCCCTCTTCCCTCTCCCCTCCCCCTTCCTCTCTCTCTTTCCCTCTTCCCTCTCCCCTCCCCCTTCCTCTCTCTCTTTCCCTCTCCCCTCCCCCTTCCTCTCTCTCTTTCCCACTTCCCTCTCCCCTCCCCCTTCCTCTCTCTCTTTAATAAGAACATAATGGTAATAACAACATAATGGCGGCTATGCGGTGGGATACTCCTCATAAATGAAGAGGC
>NW_028234430.1:1240584-1247051 GCF_977035675.1 Penaeus japonicus | reverse complement strand
TCATTATCAAAATAATAAAATGAAGATAAAAGTAAATAACATTAATATCCATAATCTTAAAGTTAAGAATGATAATAATCATGTAAATGATCCTATCAATGGAATGGTAACAATAATGATTATAACAACAATCATGATGATAACAATAACATGAATAAAGATAATAATGATACCAACAATGATAAAGAGAAAGACGATGATGCAAAGACACAAACAAGAAAAACAAAAACGAACAAATGGAAATAAAAAATAAGTACAAAAAAAGCAAGAAAACTGAACAGCTCAAAATCTTGCAAAACATTATCATTGTTGTTGTTATCATCCATATCTAGGTAGTAATAGCATGGTTATCATTATCATTGTTATCATCATGATCGTTATTATCTATATCAGTATTATTGTTATCAATACTATCAGTAGTAATGTTATCATTATTATAATTATTGTTATTATTATTATTATTATCATTATTATTATTATTATTATCATTACTATTATTACTATTATCATTATTATTATTACCATCACTATTATCATTAATATTATCAATATTATCATTATCATCATTATTGCCATTTTTATTGTTGTTATTATCATCGTCATTATTATCCTAATTATTCTATATCTATTTCTATATCTGTCTCTAAAGTTATCTATCTATCTATCTAAATATATCTGTATGTGTATACTTATCTACCTCTAAAGTTATCTATCTATCTATCTAAATATATTTGTATGTGTATACTTATCTATCTATCTATCTATTTAGATCAATATCTATCTATCCATCTATCTATCTGTCCATCTATATCTATCCTTCAATTTATCAGTGTATCCATATATATTTGTCAATCTCTATATTCATCTACCTTTCTGGCTGTCTATTCATCTACATCTATCTGTGTATCCATCTACATCTCTCTCTCTCTCTTTCTCTTTCTCTCTCTCTCTCTCTCTCTCTCTCTCTCTCTCTCTCTCACCTTCTTCCTCCCTCTCTCTCGATCGACGGAGGGGGGGGGAGCGAGTCTCCTCTCTCTATATATATATATATATAGAATATATATTTATAATATTGATATATATATATTATATGTAATATATAATATATATATATTTAATATTATAATAATATCTATATTATAGATATATATATATAAAATTGTATATATATATAATATATATATATATATAAATATAAATCTATATAATTGTGTAAGTATAAGACATATATATATATATATATATATATATATATATATAAATATATATATATATATATATATATACATATATATATATATATATATATATATATATTACTCATATAAACTGTATACACAGATTTCATAACTTACACACGCAAAGGTATGAAAAATCGCCAAGCTTACAAAAAAATCATTTTTATTTTTCTAGAGAGAGATGTCCATCTTATCAATTACGTGTGTTGACTGCAATGTTGTTTATCAATGTTGTTTATGTGTTGCAATAGTTGGCAAACAGTGACCGAGGGGACTCTTGACCGGAACTGTAAACACACTAGTAAACAAATACTGTTCCTTAAGTGTGCTCCTCTCATAAGAAATATATTGTATTCACTACCCATTGCATATTATTTCTTCCGCCCACCCACCCGCCCACACACGGAAACAACCATACACACACGCTCTAGCAACCCAAATAAACCTAATTTGAGTTTGGTTGTTATGGTCTCGCCAAAGGTTGAGATGTTGCGTCATCTCTGACATGATCACAATGGGGGTATTTTGAGTTCTTTCTGGATATTGTTTTTTTGTTGTTGTTTTTTTGTTCTTTTTCTTTGTTATTTTTATATTTTGGTCCCTTTTATCTCTGTTTGTTTGTCTGTCTTTTTGTGTGTCTCTGTCTGTTTGTTTGTCTCTCTCTCTCTCTTTCTCATTCTTTCTCTTTCTCTCTCTTACGTCTGTCTGTCTGTCCGTCTTTTTGTCTGCTTGTCTGTCTCTGTCTATCTGTCTCTGTTTGTTTGTCTCTCTCTCTCTCATTCTTTCTCTTTCTCTCTCTTACGTCTGTCTGTCTGCCTGTCTGTCAAGTGATGATAACAATAAAGACAATTACAATAATGATAATAACGATAAGTGATAATGATAATAATAAAGATATTGATAATTATGATAATAATAATGATGATAATAATAATGATGATAATAATAATGATAATAATAATAATGATAATGATAATACTAATACTACTACTAATGATAATAATAATAATGATAATAATAATGATAATAATAATGATAATGATAGCAATGATGATAATGATAACAATAATGATAATAAAAATTATAGTAGTAATGGCAAGGATAATGATGAAGAGATAGTAGTAATGATAATTAAGATGATGATAATGATGACAAAAATAATGATAATGATAACTATCATAATCATAATTATGGTAATGATTACAATGATAATGACAGCAATAATGATAAAGGTAGTAATGATGATTAAAGTGATAAATAACATTTATGATATTCATGATAATGATATTAGGAAATGATAATCATAACAGGAAAATTTAAGATAATGATAATAACAATGATAATAATAACGATGACGATAATGTAAACAATAATGATAGCAGTTATGATGAAATAATAACAACAATAATTACAAAAACAAAAATTATGACATTAATGATATTAATAATGATTATGGAAACAACTATCATAATAATCCAAATAATGATGATAAAGATGATAATAACAATAATGAAGATAATGGTGATGTTAATAATGATAAGGATAATAATGATTAATAACAATGATAGTACTGATATAAATGATAATAATAGTAATGATAATAATATTCGAGATAATGATATTGATGATAAGACATAACCATGAAAGATGATGAAAATTATCTTGAAAATAGTTATGATAAGGATTATAGTCATGAAATTTGCAAGGATAATAATGATGATAATGAACATATTGATAATATGATGATAATAACAATGATGAAAATCATTATCATAATAATAGACATGATAACAATTATGGGGATGATAAACATTATCATCATAATAACGATATGAAAATAATGATAGTAATAAAGGTAATGATAACAATTATAATGGTAATGAGGATGATAATGATAGTAACAGTAATGATAATAACGATAATTATAATAAATGATAATGATGATAATGATAGCAATAGTGACGGTAATGAGAATGATAATTATCAATATGATAGCGATAATAATGATTATGATATAAGGATGATTATGATAAAAATAGTAATGGTGATAATAGTTATGATAAGAATGATAATGATAAAGATGGTAATGATGATAATAATAGTGACGATAATATGGTAATGATGATAATGATCATGATGATAATAATAATAACAACAATAATGAAAGGATCAACACACACACATACACGCACACACACACACACGCACATACAGACACACACACACACACACACACACACACACACACACACACACACACACACGCACACACACACACACACAGACAATGACAATCACCTATCTCTATTTTGATAAATAAATGCATATGTATAACCAATTTTAAATCCATAAATATTAAATGGGTTTATAACTATTCTTTTATAAATGATAAACACTTCGGGTACTTTACAAGTAGGGAAAAAGCATAACGAGGAGGCACCATATGAGATCAAGTTTTGCGATTATAATGGTGAGGGAATTCAATTGATAGGCAAATAACTATTTGTATTTGCCTCGTTGTATCTGTCTAACTATCTGTGTATCTATCTATCTATCTATCTATCTCTCTATATATATGTAGATATGTACATATATATATATACATCCATACATATATATATATATATATATATATATATATATATATATATGTGTGTGTGTGTGTGTGTGTGTGTGTGTGTATGTGTGTGTATGTGTGTGTGTGCGTGTGCGTGTGTGTCTGTGAGTGTCTCATCTCGGAAATGATCACTAGGAAATACATTCCAACCGATTCCCCGGCCTTTTAAGTATTGCCAAAGAAAACACAAAATTCCCATTCCCGTCTCTCAGAGTACTACCCTACCCCTCACCCTCCCTCCCTCCCTCTCCCTCCGGCCTTCCCACCTTCCCAGCCTCCCACCCTCCCTCTCCCTCTTTCCCATCCTCCCTCCCTCTCCATCCCTCCGTCCTTCCCCCTTCCCCCTTCCCCCTTCCCCACC
Source organism: Penaeus japonicus (assembly GCF_977035675.1). NCBI lineage: Eukaryota > Metazoa > Arthropoda > Malacostraca > Decapoda > Penaeidae > Penaeus > Penaeus japonicus. The sequence continues at coordinate 1,242,835 of NW_028234430.1, read as the reverse complement.
CTCCCCCCTATCATCCCTCTCTATCCCACCCTCCCTCCCTCTCCATCCCTCCAGGGGAAGGGAGAAGGAAGGGAGAAGGACGGAGGGAGCTCCGCCCTTCTCCCTTCCCCCTCCCACTACCATCCCTCTCCCTCCTGCCCACCCTCCCTCTCCATCCCACCCTCCCCCCCTCTCCCTCCATCCTTCCCCCTTCCCCTCCGTCTACCCTCCCCCTCCCCCACTACCATCCCCTTCCCCCCCTTCCCCCTTCACCCCCTCCCCCACGAATTTAAACGTGTTCCAACTCGCCAGGAGTCCTTCTGGTGGTTCAATATCTGGCAGGTGTAAACGCCCCGGCTTTCTATCGAAAGTTCATTTCGAATTTAACTGGAAGCGTAATTGCAAATCACAAATGCATTTCAGATACAATCAGCAACGATAACAATTACGCTAAGTTCTAAAAGTTCAGTTGTTATTATAGTTGTAACTGCGTTATTAAATGTTAAAAATCATATCCAATAGCAGTTATGATTTAGAGAATTGCAATATTGATGTTGCTGACCTCCGTGCAAACAGACGGTCAGGCAGACAGACGTGGAAAATAAAAAAAACAGGGATATTTCTCTTTCTAAGATCGTAATGGTGTTGTTTACGATGTTTTCAGATCGTAATTGTGCTGTTTGTAGTGTTTTAAGATCGTAGTGGTGTTGTTTGCAGTTTTAAGATCGTAATAGTGTTATTTACATTGCTTTGATATCACAATTGTGTTAACAATGCTTCGCAATAGTGTTGTTTACAGTACTTTAATATCGCAATGATGTTGTTTACAGTGTTTCAAGGTCCTAATGGTGTTTACAGTGCTTTAATATCCCATCTGTGTAGTTTATAAAACCTCCTTACCTCATTTTACCTATTTTCCTATATTTCCTTTTAATCATCTCCTTTTTCTTCGTCCCTCTGAGGTCACTATAGCATACCTATAGTGACTGAAGATCTTAACTTTTAGATGAACTTGACAACTTACAGTGACTGATTAACTTGATGACGTTAATCCCAAAACGTGGGATTTCATCTCAACATCTATTTATTTTTTATTTTTTTTATTGAACAAACGTTTGTTATTTTGCAGAAATAGCGTTTCATCGCACTTTGTAAACTGATAGTGGTCCCTCAGGTGGTTAAAAAAAAGAAAGAATGAAAGAAAGAAAGAAAGAATGAAAGAAAAAAACAGTGAGGCAGCAGTGTAAATCCGATTTGAAATCAAAGTAATGAACAGTTTTATTTGTTTCTTTCCTGGAGTGATATTTCTTTGTTTTTAGAATGTTTACGTTTTTTGGTTATAGTACTACATACATACATACACAGATAGATAGATAGATAGATATAGATATAGATACATGTATATATACATTTATATATATATATGTATATATACATATCTATATATATAACAAATAAATTATAAGTTACAATAATATACATATACAAAATACAATATATATATATATATATATATATATATATATATATATATATATATATAGATAGATAGATATGTGTGTGTGTGTGTGTGTGTGTGTGTGTATGTATATATATATACATATATAGACACACACACAGGCATATGTTCGTTTTTTAATATCCTGAAATTCTCTCTTCTGTCTTACGAGCATAAACCTGCATCTGCAGCCATAAAGTTACCTTCGGGATCACAAACAGACAGACAGACAGACACCTACCTAACACCTGATAGACAACCGATATGACAAGTCTATTTTTTTCCCCAAAATTCCAAACATACGAACGATAAAGTTTCTCCTATAAAGCGTGTGAAAAAAGGAAAGGTTTGGGACCTAAAAAAAAAAAAAAAAAAAAAATCGCGATTGAATGGCATAATTTCACGACTAAAAGGGAATTCAATCTAACGTGCCTACTGCAGGGGGCTTCCTCTTACAAGAGTAAAGAGGAAAGGGTTAGACATTACTGGCGTCTACTTTGCGTGGCACTGGGCGCTGGAAATGCGCTCGGTTAGGGTTTTCATTCCTCTCTCTCTCTCTCTCTCTCTCTCTCTCTCTCTCTCTCTCTCTCTCTCTCTCTCTTTCTTTATCTATTTATCTATGTATGTCTCTTATAGAAGTAACAGGATATGTATATATGTGTGTATATAAATATATATATATAATATATATATAGTATATTATATAATATATATAATATAAATATATATATACACACACACACACACAGTAGGTAAAAATTATTTGCTTACACA
>NW_028234430.1:1218084-1223084 GCF_977035675.1 Penaeus japonicus | reverse complement strand
AAAATAAATAGTCTAGTAATCAGAAAAAGCGGCTATCTATTCACGCACACATAGACACACACACACACACACACACACATACACACACACACACATACACACACACACACACACACACACACACACACACCTCACACCCACGAACAAACAATCACACATACACACACGACCCCCCACCCCCTTCACCCCTCATCCCATACACACATGTGACCCCCCCCTACACACGTCCCCCCCCCCCCCTTAGCCTATCCGTACAGTCCCAGACGAGGTTTCTCTCACAACCCACACACTCTGGTCTTCACATATTCTCAAAGTCCTTTTTTCTTTCTTTTGTTTTTTTTTTCTCTCTCTGTTTCTCTCTCTCTTTATTTATTTCCTTTGTTCTTTCTTTCTCTTTCTTTCTCTCTCTCTCTCGCCTTTTTTTTTTTTTTTTTTTTTTCTTTCTCTTTCTCTCTCTCTCTCTTTCGCCTTTTTTGGTCTCTCGCTTTATTTTTTCTTTTCTTTTCTCTCTCTCTCGCTTTTTCCATCTCTCTTTATTTCTTTCCCTCGTTCTCTCTCTTCCCCCCCCCTTCTCTCACCCTCTCTCTCTCTCTCCCTCTCCCTCTCCCTCCCTCTCCCCCCCCCTCTCTCTCTCTCCCTCCCCCCTCCCTCTCTCACTCTCCCCCTCCTCCTCTCACTCTCTTTCTTTCTTCCTTCACTTTTTTTCCTTTTTTTCCCTATCTATCTACTCATTCTATTTATCTTTTTTTTCCAAGGCCTGTGCAGTTGTATCGCGAAATTTATAAACCATTCAACCGGCCGCGTTTGGTTGATAAATTCCATTTGTTGTCCTGATCGAGTTGAAAATTTCGTTGCATGACAGTAATAAGGTTATTCTGCACTTATCCGACGCTACTGTGTCCAAGGCCCCTTTACCGCCGGTTTCTTGTTCGGATGTTTTTTTTGCTTTTTTACTTTTTTTTTTTTTTTTTACTTCATTTTTGAACATTTTTTTTTTTACTATTTTACTTTTTAACTTATTTTACTTTTTATTTTATTTATTTATTTATCTATTTTACTTTTTTGACTTCTTTTTTTTCTTTTTTTTTGGGTGGGGGGGCAATTACTGCCCCCCCCCCTTACACACACGGGAGTCTTATTCTTAGATAAACAAATAAGAAAAAAAAAATAAGATTCTCCCCCTATCCGCCTACACCCCCTTAATTAACAAACAAGCTTCTTTTTCTTCAAACAAAGAAAGTCTCCTCAAACAAGCTTTTCCTCCAAGCAAACAAGTCTTCTCAAGTAAGCAAGCAAGCAATTTTTTCCCTCACAAACAAGCCCCTCTCTTTCTCTCTCAAACAAAGAAACAAGCAGCAATTTTTTCCCTCACAAACAAGCCCCTCTCTTTCTCTCTCAAACAAAGAAACAAGCAAGCAATTTTTTCCCTCACAAACAAGCCCCTCTCTTTCTCTCCCAAACAAAGAAAGAAGCAAGCAATTTTTTCCCTCACAAACAAGACCCTCTCTTTCTCTCTCAAACAAAGAAACAAGCAAGCAATTTTTCCCCTCACAAACAAGCACCTCTCTTTCTCTCCCAAAGAAAGAAGCAAGCAATTTTTCCTTCACAAGCAAGACCCTCTCTTTCTCTCTCAAACAAAGAAAGAAGGAAGCATTTTTTTCCCTCACAAACAAGCCCCTCTCTTTCTCTCTCAAACAAAGAGAGAAGCAAGCAATTTTTTCCCTCACAAACAAACCCCTCGCTTTCTCTCTCAAACAAAGAAACAAACAAGCAATTTTTACCTCACAAACAAGACCCTCTCTTTCTCTCTCAAACAAAGAAAGTAATTATGCTTGATTTCCGCCTTGGGTTAAAATTCGTAAACAAGTTACACAACCCCCCCCCCCCCACCCCGTAAACAAGGCTCATCCAAGCAAACATTTTTTTTCGTCCTTACAGACAAGTTGTCCCCCTCCTTTTCTTTCTTTCTCTCTCTCTTTGTCTCTCTCTCTAATTTCCCTTCCCGCCCCCCCCCTCCCTTCCTCTCTCACCCAACAAAGAAAGAAGCAAGCATTGAGTCTTTTTCTCCTCACAAACAAGCCTCTCTCTCTCTCTCTCATAGAAAGATCAAGCATTCTTTCTTTCACAAAAAAGATCCTCTCTTTCTCTCTCAAACAAAGAAAGAAGCATTCTTTCTATCTCTCTCAGTCTCTCTCTCTCTCTCTCTTTCTCTCTCCCCCCCTCTCTCTCTCACTCCATCCCTCCTTCTCTTCCTCTCTCTCTCTCTCTCTCTCTTTCTTTCTCCCCCCTCTCTCTCTCACTCCATCCCTCCTTCTCTTCCTCTCTCTCTCTCTCTCTCTCTTTCTTTCTCAAAACAAAGTGAAGTCTTTCTCTCTTTCTTCTCTCTCATTTCTAAAATTCGTCATCAAGTATAACCTCTCTCCTCTCATCCAATTGAAAATGTCTCTCTCTCTCCATCTTCCAAGTCTCTCTCTCTCTCTCTCTCTCTCTCTCTCTCTCTCTCTCTCTCTCTCTCTCTCTCTCTCTCTCTCTCTCTCTCTCCCTCCCTCCCTCCCCCCTCTCTCTCTCTCCCTTTCTCCCTCCCTCCCTCCCTCCCTCTCTCTCTCTCTCTCTCTCTCTCTCTCTCTCTCTCTCTCTCTCTCTCTCTCTCTCTCTCTCTCTCTCTCTCTCCCTCTTCCTCTCTCTCTCTCTCTTTCTCCCTCTTCCTCTCTCTCTCTCTCTCTCACTTCCTCCCTTCTTCTCTTCCTCTCTCTCTATCCCTATCTATAAATCTATCCATCTCTCTCCTCCCCCCTCTCCCCTTTTCTCTCTTTCCCACTCTTTCTCCCCCTCTCTTTCTCCCCCTCTTTTTCTACTCTCCCCCCTCAAAAAAAAAAAAAAAAAAAAAATGTCTCCCCTCAGAATTAACACACAAATTCTCGGTCGTTTTTCATTTCACTCACCGTCCGTGGTATTCATATTCATGGCCTCTGAACGGCCAAGATGAGTAACGGTGAGTAAGTGTGAGTATGAGGTGCCGATCAAAGCCGTGTCCACCCTTTGGTCAAGGTGAGTAACGGTGAGTAAGTGTGAGTGTGAGCTTACGATCTTAACCTTGTCCATTCTTTGGTCAAGATGAGTAACGGTGAGTAAGTGTGAGTATGAGGTGACGATCAAAGCCTTGGCCACCCTTTGGTCAAGGTGAGTAACGGTGAGTAAGTGTGAGTATGAGGTTACGATCATAGCCTTGTCCACCCTTTGGTCAAGGTGAGAAATTGTGAGTAAGTGTGAGTATGAGGTTACGATTAAAGCCGTGTCTATCCTTTGGTCAAGGTGAGTAACGGTGAGTAAGTGTGAGTGTGAGGTTACGATCAAAGCCTTGTCCATTCTTTGGTCAAGGTGAGTAACGGTGAGTAAGTGTGAGTATGAGATTCCGTGTCCACCCTTTGGTTAAGGTGAGTAACGGTGAGTAAGTGTGAGTATGAGATTCCGTGTCCATCCTTTGGACAAGATGAGTAACGGTGAGTAAGTGTGAGTGTGAGGTGACGATAAAAGCCGTGTCCATCCTTTGGTCAAGGTGAGTAACGGTGAGTAAGTATGAGTATGAGGTGAGGGTGAAGCGAATAAGGACGGAGGAGGAGGGAGTGAGTTGATGAGTAAATGTTGGGTAATGGGAAAGAGTAATGAGTTCATGCACCTGGGATTACGGTGAGTAAGAGTGAGCATGAAATGAGGCTGATGGGGGTCAGGGGGAGAGAGTGGTGAGTCGGAAGAGTGAGAGTTGAGTAAGGTGAATGAATGGTGAGTGGATCTACTTGGAGTTACAGTAAGTAAGAGTTAGTATGGGATGAGGTGAGTAAGAATTGAGTAACGGGAAAGAATAATCAAGATTAGCGATGAGTAAGTGCGAGAGGAAAGAGGAAAGAGTAACGAATAAGAGATGAGTAACGGGGAAAAAATAATTGAGAGTGAATAACTTTGAGTGGGTAAAGGTGAGTAAGGAGGATGAGTTATGAATTAGAGTAACTAGTACTGAAATTGTGAGGTGAGTAAAACTTAAACCCAAAGAGTAAGTCATCTGGAATAGCTGAGTAAAGACGATGAGTAAAGACGAGTTTCAGAGTTGAATAAAGGTAAAGATCAGTGAATTATAATGAGTAAAGGAGCGGTGAGTAAAACTAGATTGAATTAAAAGATTAGGGATGGTGAGTAAGCATGAGTAATAGCAAGGATAATGAGACGTAAAATATGGTAATGAGCAGGAGGAAAATATGATAATGAATAAATGATGAGTAACTGTGAGTAAGATCGTGAATAGATGATGAGTAACTGTGAGTAAGATCGTGAATAGATGATGAGCAACCGAGAGAAAGGCCGTAAATAAATTATTAAAAATTGCAAGTAAGATACAGAATATAGAATGAGTAACTGTGAGTAAGATCATGAATAAAAAAATAGTATCTGTGAGTAACACTGAAAAATAATATCTTTTCCCTTTTCTTTCCCGTAACATTGAGTAATATATTTTTTATGAAGAGGAGTAGATAAGCAGAGTAACTGTGAGTAAATGTGAGTAAAAGTGAGTAAAAATCCGCAGAAATGAGGGGAAAAGAGAATGCAACAGAGGGGTAAGAGGGGAGAAATGGGTACAAATTGAGAGTATAAAGAGCAAGGGTGGGTGAGGAGAGGGGAGAAAGGGGGAGGTGGGGAGGAGGTGAGGAGGGAGGAGAGGGGAGAGAGAGGAGGAGGTGAGGAGAGGGGAGAGGGGGGGGAGGGGAGGGGAGTGAGAGAGAGATTAAAGGGAGAGAGGGAGAGAGATGGGCGGGGAGTGTAGAGGAGAGAGAGGGAGAGAGTGAGTGTGATGAGGAGAGGGGAACGAGGGAGAGAAAGGAATGAGGAGAGGGGAGAAAGGGAGACAGTGAGAAGGGGGAGGGGGAGGGTGTAGAGAGGAGGGAGAGGGGAAGATTGGAGGAAGACAGGGACAGGGAGGAGAGGGTGAAGAGAGGGAGAGAAGGGGGGGG
>NW_028234430.1:1193084-1198084 GCF_977035675.1 Penaeus japonicus | reverse complement strand
GAGGAGATGTGAGAGAGAGAAGGAGAGAGGGGAGAGAGAGCAGGAGGAGAGAGGAGGCTGAGATGCGAGAGAGAGAAGAGGAGGGAGGAGAGCGAGAGAGAGAGAGAGAGAGAGAGGAGAGAATGAGAGGAGGAGAGAGAGAGAGAGAGGAGAAGAGGAGGCGAGATAGAGAGAGAGCGGCGAAGTGAGAGAGAGAGAGAGAGAGAGAGGAAAGGAGCGGGAGAAAGAAAGGGAGAGAGAACGAGGAGAGAGGGAGAGGAGAGAGTAGGGAGAGAGAGAGAGGGAGAAGAAGAGAGGTGGAGATTCTGAAGAGAGAGGGAAAGGAGGGAGGAGAGAGGGAGGGGGGAGAGAGAGAGAAGAGAAGACATGAGAGGGAGAGGAGGAGGAGCGGAGAGAGGAGAGCAAAGAGGCGGGAGAGAGAGAGAGAGGAGAGAAAGAGAGAGAGAGAGAGCGGGGAGGAGAGGAGAGAGATAGAGAGAGAGAGGACGGGAGAGAGGAGAGAGGAGGGGGGTGAGGAAGAGAGAGAGAGAGAGAGATGAGAGGGAGAGAGAGAGAGGGAGGAGGGGATGGTGAGGAGAGAGAGAGAGAGGAGACCGAGATGGGAAAGAGAGAGGAGGAGCAGGAGCGAGAGCGATAGAAAGGAGACAGTTATTGTGGAAGAGATTATAGCGGAATGATATTGATAACAATATCGATAGATTATAGTAGGAGAATGATCGAGGGCACGAAATAAGAGGAGGTGGAGGAGAGAGGAGTAGCGAGAGAGAGAGGAGAGAGGGAGCGAGTATCGAGATGGATCGGCTATGAGCAGATAAGAGAGAGAGAGGAGAGAGTGAGAGATGATAGGAGTTGATGATGAGATAGATAGTATCAGTGCGGATTGAGATATGATAGAGACGGTAGAGATAGTTCTGAGTAGATATATAGTAGGGATTGTTCGAACGATCGAGTATCGTGAGGAGAGTGGATAGATATAGGATATAGAGAGTCGCTATTAGAGCTATCGATCTCGTATAGAGTGTCAATACGATAGGAGCGATATAAATTCTGATCTTCTAGATAGAGAGTTAGATCGATATATATATTTTCGAGGATCTTGATGAGATGAGTCTCCGAGAGATGAATATACTCTAGAGAGATAGTATATATATGTAGTCCATCTTGGTATTATTAGATCTCTATAGATAGGAGATACAAAGCGAACGATATATATCTATATACTATATATATATCGATAGATTCTGGTTTTTCCTAGATTGGATCAGTGATAGAGCTATGCGAGTATATTGTAGATGGACGGAGATTGTGTATCTGCTAGAGCTATATAGAGAGATAAAAGAGATCATAGAAGATCTGTGATTATAGAGTTGGTATTATTATCAGATCGATGTCTAGAGATAGTTGCTATGGTAAATTAATAATATATGTATTAATATGTATATGAATGCGGAGGAGACGAGATCGATATATAGTTATATGAGAGGCGAGTAGGAGAGATGCGCTGGAGAGATAGGTCGAGGGGAAAGATAAGAGTATATAACCTAGATAGTGAAAGCATGTCAAAAGCGAGATAGAAGGAGAGGAGGAATAGAGCTGGTATTAGATAGAGAAGAGATAGGAGAAGAGGCGGGGAGAGATATTGAGTATTGAGATTTTGTGGTGGGATATGGAGAGAGATCGTATATAGGAGAGAGTGAGAGATAGATATAGGAGAGAGAGCGTAGAGAGGATATCAGAAATAGGTCTATGAGATTTCGGATGTATGACGAGAGTAGAGATATGAGGAGATATAGTAGTATTGGATATATATAGTTCGTTTACGATATAGAGAGCGATATAGTCGATAGTAATCTATAATAGAGTATGAGTATATGTAGGAGTAAGAGAAGAGATGATATCCGAGCTCCTAGAGGTACTATGTAGATGGATGAGAGTCGGACGAGTACTAGCTTATGAGTAGAAGAGGAGCGAGATATAGAGGAGTAGGGAGAGGGAGAGAGAGAGCGAGGAGAGAGGCGAGAGGGAGAGAGACGAGGAGGAGAGATGAGAGAGCGGCGAGAGAGAGAGGAAGCGTGGAGAGAGAGCGAGAGTGAGGAGATGAGAGAGAGAGGATGGGAGCGGAGGGAGAGAGGGAGAGAGCTGGAGAGACGAGAGAGAGAGTATATGAGAGGAGAGAGAGAGTGAGCGTAGAGAGCGAGACGAATGGGTGGAGAGAGGAGCGGAGAGAAGAAGAGAGGAGAGAAGAGACAAAGGAGGAGAGAGCTCGAAGTGAGGCGGAGGAGAAGAGCGAGAAGAGGAGAGGCGGGATGGAGGGATGAGGAGAAGAGAGAGCGAGAGAGACGGGAGAGAGAGAGAGGAGGAGAGAAGGAGAAAGAAAAAAACGAGAGAGAAAGGGGAGGAGGAGGGAGGAGAAAGGGAGAAAGAGGGGAGAGAGACAGAGAGAGGGGAGACGAGAGAGAGAGAGAGGAGAGGAGAAGAGGAGAGGATGAGAGAAGAGAGGAGAGAGGGAGGGGAGGAGAGAGGGGGAGAGAGGCGGGGAAGAGAGAGGAGAGAGAGAGGAGGGAGAGATTGAGGGAGGAGAGAGAGAGAAGAGAGAGGAGAGAGGAGAGAGAGAGAAGAGTGGAGAAGAGACGGAGGAGAAGAGAGAGGAGAGAGGAGAGAGAAGGAGAGAGAGAGAGAGGAGGAGAGGGGGAGAGGGTGAGAGGATGAAAGGGAGTGAGAGGGGGAGAGCAGGAGAGATAGGGTGAGAGAGGGAGAGAGCGGGGAGGAGAGAGAGAGAGTGAGAGCAGAGAGGAGGAGAGGAGAGCAAAGAGAAGAGGAGATAGAAGAGAGGCCAGAAGAAAGAGAGAGAGGAGAGAGGGAGAGAGAGGAGAGAGAGAAAGAGGATTATAGAGATAGAGCGAGAGAAAAGAGAAAGAGAGAAGAGAGGAAGGGAGAGACGAAAGAAGAAGAAAAGGAGAGAGACGAGAGACCCAGGAAGAAGATAGATACAGAGAGACACAGACAGGACAGACGGTCAGGAGAGACAGACAGACAGAGGAGAGACAGAGAGACAGGCAGGCCGACAGACAGAGAGAAGAGACAGACAGGGACAGACAGAGAGACACGACAGGACAGACAGGACAAGAGACAGACAGGACAGAGAGAAGAGAAGACAAAACAGACAGATGAGGACAGGGGAGGAGCAGAGAGACAGACAGACAGACAGAGCAGACAGACACAGGTAAGACAGACAGCAGACAGGACAGACAGCAAGACAGAGAGGACCTGACAGCAGAAGAGGGAGAGAAGAGAAGAGTCAGACAAACAGGACAAGAGGAAGAGACAGAGACGACGACAGGAGAGACAGAAGACAGGAAGACAGACAGGACAGGACAGGACAGACAGACAGACAGACAGGACAGGACAGAAGAAGACAGACAGATAGACAGGACAGACAGACGAGGAAGAAGAGAGACCCGAGTCAATTCCTCTTCAATAGGAGAGAAGGGGAGTCCCGGGGGGGAGGAAAAATTTTTTGGAGAATTTTTTGCAGTTTAAGAAGGAGAAGGATGGGGGCAAAAGGAACCAGAGAAGATTTGCGAAAAAATTTTTTTTTGGGTTTTTTGAAGCGGAAAAAAAACGAAAAAGGCAAAAGTTTTTAAAAAATAAAAAAAAAAAAAAAAAAAAAAAAGGAGGAGGGGGAAGAAAAAAGAAAAAAAAAAACCCGGGAAACAACCAAAGGGGAAAGCAGCGAGACCGTTTTTTTAAAAGAAAGGGGAAGCAGGATCAAGGGGAAAGAAAGTGGGGGGAAAACAGGGAGAGCCCAGGGGGAGCACGGGGAAAAGGACGGGCAAAGCGCCAAAGGAGCGATTTTTTAAGCCGGGCCAGAGGGGGACAGAACAAAGGCAAGACAGGACGGAACGGGAAGGGACAACGGAGGGAGAGGGGGGGGGGGGGGGGGAGACAGACAGAGGTCAGGGACAGGGGGAAGGACAGGACAGACATATTTTCGCACACTCAGAGAATTCAAAGCGGTGTCTGTGCCTTGGCGGCGAGAGCACTTGATTATAATTATTTGTGACTGCCCAACTTATTGCAAGTCTTCAATCGCACCGGAGATATGGACTGCGGTTGCAAATCACGTGAATCCAGTTATGCACAGTCAGTTGCAGATATATGAAGTTTTTTTGTTTTTTTTTGTCTTCGTTTTCTTTACCTCCCTATTATTTGTCTGTTTTTGAACTAAGAACGAAACAATTGTATGCTATTCAACCCGTATTTAAAAAAAAAAAAAAAAAAAAAAAAAAAAATGTGACTTGGTATGGCGGAATGTAATTAAATAGATATAAATATTTTAAAAAAGCCTGTTCTTTTATTATTACATATCTCTTAATTTAAGAAGGAAGCACCTGCAGACTCAACGCTTTTTTCTCGTCGTATTTTTAAAAAGAAAGTGGTTCTGATATGCCTTACGTGATAATTATGGGGGGGTTGAAAGTGGCTGGGTGGTGATAAACCAACCACCACCTGTTGTGGAGACGCAGGTGGTTCGCGGGTGTACAAGTGAGCGCTGCAAATGCGCAAAGGTGTTCAGACATGTTTTTAAAGCGTGCGTGTGCCAGCAGGTGTGTACAGATAACACAAGTGCTTTACTGTTCACAGGCACGCCCCCCCCCTCCCCATCTTAGAAGTGTAGTCATCAACATAGTTATGTGTGTGTGTGTGTGTTGTGTGTGGTGTGTGTGTGGTGTGTGTGTGAGGGTGTATGTTGTGTGTATGTATATTTAGATATATTTATATATATTATATATATATTTGATATATATATATAGTTATAGATATATATATATATTGTTGTAATATTATGTATGTATTTAGAGATATATAAATACTCAACACATACACCCTCAACACAAACACACACAAGTTCTTCACGCACAACCACCACACACACACTCACACACACACACACACACACCACACACACACAACACACACCACATATATTTGTATAATAA
>NW_028234430.1:1183084-1190584 GCF_977035675.1 Penaeus japonicus | reverse complement strand
CACAAAAATATCAGAAAGAAAATAAACAAACTGAGAACCACACAAACAGAAATTAACAAACAAAACAATCAAACAAACAAACAAACACAGATTCACAAAACAACAACAACAAGAAAAACAAAACAAAACAAAGAACCAGTACAAACACCGCCCCCCTCCCCATCCCCGTCCACCCCCCCAAAAAAAAACTCACAAAAAAAAAAAATCTTTTGAGTCTCTTAACCCCCCCCAAAAAAAACTCACAAAAAAAAAAATCTTTTGAGTCTCTTAACCCCCCAAAAAAATCTCTCAAAAACAAAACAAAACAAACTCTTTAGAGTGTCTTAACCTCCCCCCTCCCCCCCCCCAAAAAAAAATATATATCTAAAAAAAAGAAAAAAGAAAAAAAAAACTCTTTTGAGTCTCATTACTCCCCCCCCCCCAAAAAAAAAGAGCCTCTACCCAAGCCACCCCCCCAAAAAAAAAAAAAAAAAAAAAAAACCCCCCCCTCAAAAAAAAAAAAAAAAAAAAAAAAAAAAAAAATGTCGAGCCTCTTAACCCACAACACCGTCCACCTCATCACAGGAGGTGAGGTGAGAACCTGTCTCAAACGTGTCATCGAGCGTCCATTAACCATTCATCTCCGTAGACACCCATTTATTAACCACGCTCTTAATAGCCGGTGCTATTAAGTGGCTCCAAGTGGGGCTCCGTTGGATACTTGCTTTATTAAGGGGTCGAGGGGCAATGGGTTTGGGTTTGGGGTTTGGGTTTGGGGTTTGGGTTGGGGTTTGGGTTGGGGTTTGGGTTGGTTTTGGGTTGGTTGGGGTTTGGTTGGGGTTTTGGGTTGGGTTGGGGTTTGGTTGGGGTTTGGTTGGGGTTTTGGGTTTTGGGTTGGGGTTTTGGGTTGGGGTTTTGGGTTGGGTTGGTTGGGGTTTTGGGTTGGGGTTTTGGGTTTGGTTGGGGTTTGGGTTGGGGTTTGGGTTGGGGTTTTGGGTTGGGGTTTTGGGTTTGGTTGGGGTTTGGTTGGGGTTGGGTTGGGGTTTGGGTTTGGTTGGGATTTTGGTTGGGGTTTTGGTTTGGGTTTTGGTTGGGGTTGGGTTGGGGTTTTGGTTTTGGTTGGGGTTTTGGGTTGGTTTGGGGTTTGGGGTTGGGTTGGGGTTTGGGTTGGGGTTTTGGGTTGGGTTTTGGTTGGGGTTTGGTTGGGGTTTGGGGTTGGGTTTTGGTTGGGGTTTTGGTCGGGGTTTGGTTGGGGTTTTGGGTTTTGGTTGGGTTGGGGTTTTGGTTGGGGTTTTGGTGTGGTTGAGGGGTGTGGGGTGGGGGTTTTGGGGGTTGGGGTTTTGGTTGGGAGGAATGGGTGGTGAGGTATTGGGTGAGGGGATTTGGATGAGTTGTTAGGGTTTTTGGTTGGGTAGAGGTTTGGGGGGGGGTTTGGTCTGGGAGGTTTGGGTTGGGGTGGGGGGTTGGGTGGGGTTTTGGTTGGGGTTTGGGTTGGGGTATTGGGTTGGGGTTTGGTTGGGGTTTTGGGTTTTGGTTGGGTTGGGGTTTTGGTTGGGGTTTGGGGTTTGGTTGGGGTTTTGGTTGGGGTTTTGGGTTGGTTGGGGTTTGGGTTGGGGTTTTGGGTTGGTTGGGGTTTTGGTTGGGGTTTGGGTTGGGGTTTTGGGTTGGGTGGGGTGTTGGTTGGGGTGTGGGGGTGGGTTGGGGTTTTGGTTGGGGTTTGGGGTTTGGTTGGGGTTTTGGTTGGGGTTTTGGGTTGGTTGGGGTTTGGGTTGGGGTTTTGGGTTGGGGTTTGGTTGGGGTTTTGGGTTGGTTGGGGTTTTGGTTGGGGTTTGGGTTGGGGTTTTGGGTTTTGGTTGGGTTTTGGTTTTGGTTGGGGTTTGGGGTCTGGTTGGGGTTTTGGTTGGGGTTTTGGGTTGGTTGGGGTTTTGGTTGGGGTTTGGGGTTTGGTTGGGGTTTTGGTTGGGGTTTTGGGTTGGTTGGGGTTTTGGTTGGGGTTTGGGTTGGGGTTTTGGGTTGGGGTTTGGTTGGGGTTTTGGGTTTTGGTTGGGTTGGGGTTTTGGTTGGGGTTTGGGGTTTGGTTGGGGTTTTGGTTGGGGTTTGGGTTGGGGTTTTGGGTTGGGGTTTTTTTGGGAGTGGGGGGGGTTTTGGGGGTTGGGTGTTTTTTTATGGGGATTTTGGTGGGTTTGGGTTTTGGGTATTGTTGGTTTTGTTGAGGTTTGGTTGTGGCTCTAGGGGTTTTGGGTTTTTGGGGGTTTGGGGTGTTGGGGGTTTGGGGTTTTGGGGGTTTGGGTTGGGGGGGGGGGGGGGGGGTGGGGGGTTTGGTATAGGTTAGATGTTATGTTGGGCGCTTTTAGTTAGTTTGTTGGTCGGATATTTTTATAGGTTCGCTATTTTGGTTAGTTTTTGGTCAGTTTTTGGTTAGTTTTTGGTTAGCTTTTGGTTGAAGTTTGCTTTTTTGGGTTAGTGTTTTATTCACTGAATTTGTATTAAGGAGTTCTTTGTTAGTTTTCGGTTGAAGAGTTCTTGGTTAAAGAGTTTTAGGTTATGGAGTTTTTGGTTAGGTTAGGTTCGGCTTAGGTTAGATATAAAGTATTAGTTTAAAAGTTAGTTTTAAATGATAGATTAGATGAGAGGTCCTTTATGGTGTTCTAGTTTTTTATTTTTAGTTAGTAGATGTAGCCAGGTTGGAAAACGGATTAAGACTTTTAGATTAGGTTTTAGTTAAACCAATACTTCAACCTCTATGTGTCGACCACGAACAATACAACCCGCATATCATGAGCTATTCGGTCATGTATAGCGTTCTAAAGAGCTCATTTACAGACTCATTTGTAAACGAGTTTTGTATTTTATTTTGACTTAACTTAGTTTGACCATAAAGAGATTTAGCAGAAAGACTTTTAAACGAAAAAGCTGTTAGCTTATAGAATCCTAACTTTAAACTGAGATTTAACTGAGAAACTTTTTGACTTTTAAATGATTCGTTTTGGGTGAGCTTGGTTTGGGGGTGTCTATGAGGGAGGGGGGGAGGGGGGAGGGCGGGGGGGGGGGGGATGTGTGTGGTTGTGTGTGTACACACAACCACACACACACACACACACCACACACACACACACACACACACACACACACACACACACACACACACACACACACACACACACACATAGGAGGAGAGAGACAGAAAGAAACAAACAGACAAACGAACAAACAAACAAAAACAAAAACAAAAAAACTCAGAATGAATCAAAACTACAAAACAAAGACAAACACATAAAAAAATAAAAGAAACCAAACAAAGAAAAAAGAAACCAAAAAAGAAAGATTAAAAAAAAGAAAAAAAAGAAAAAGAAAAAGTAGAAAAAGACAAAAAAAAAAAAAAAAAAATACCCATAGATTCCCACTCAGAACCTCCTTCCTCCTGTCTAGGATATCTGTTAGATTGCATCATCTTTTTTTTTCGAGACATAAGTTAGTTTTTAAATTCGTTTTAGATTAAAAGGTTTTAGGATCAAGATTTTTAGATTAGGTTAGGCTTAGGTTAGATATATATATATTGTTAGTTTAAAAGATTAGATTGACGAATTTAAAGTTTACTAGTTTTATGTTAGTTTTCGATTAAAAGGTTTTAGGATCAAGATTTCTAGATTAGGTTTTAGTTAAACCAATACTTCAACCTCTATTGAAAAACCTCTGATTGGTCACAGAGGTTTATCATAATAGTTTTTTTTTATTAATGCTGAGGTTGTTATGACTAGTTGTAGGATCGTTATTGTTATCATCATTATTGTCATTATTATCATCAATACCATTATTATAATAATTTTCATGATTATTGTTGTTATCACTGTAGATATTATTATTGTTATCATTACTAGAGAGAGGAAGGGAGAGAGAAAGAGAGATAGAAAATGGAAAAAGAGAGATAGAAAATAGAGAAAGAGAGATAGACTGAGAGAGAGAGAGAAAGAGAGAGAGAGAGAGAGAGAGAGAGAGAGAATAGAGAAAAAAGAGATATAGAAAATAGAGAAAGAGAGATAGAAAATGGAAAAAGAGAGATAGAAAATAGAGAAAGAGAGATAGACTGAGAGAGAGAGAGAAAGAGAGAGAGAGAGAGAGAGAGAGAGAGAGAATAGAGAAAAAAGAGATATAGAAAATAGAGAAAGAGAGATAGAAAATGGAGAAATAGATGAATAGATATATAGACAAACAATTAATAAATGAATAAAAAAAAAGGAAAGAGAGAGAAAGGGAGAAAAAGGAAAAAAGGCTCCCGCAATAACCAATACACAACCAAACAAAGAGAAATAAGTAAAGAGAGGTAGAGAAAACAGACCCATGAGAGTATGCATTATGATGAAACCGTATCACCTGTATTCCTGTAGACAACGGTGTAAAAAAAAAAAAAAAAAAAAAAAAAAAAAAAAAAAAAAAAAAAAAAAAAAAAAAAAAAAAATATTTTTCTTTTTACTTTTGCACTTTTCATGTAACTCTTGTCTATCTCTTAAAAGATGAATAATACAGATATATATTTAGAGAGAGTAGAGAGAAGGAGTCAAAAAATTATTTAAAAAAAATTAGATAGAGAAAAAGCGAGTTTAATTATTGGTGAATTAGTGATTATGTTAGTAGATGTATGTTGATTATATAATTACATATATTAATTATATAAAAAGAAAATAATAAAAATTATAGAAATAATGATACTAACATAAAGAATGACATTTACAAATAAGGGAAAAACAACCACAATAAATGTTAATGATAATGATACCTATTTAATATTGATAATGTTATTATTAGTATTGATACCAATAGTATCAATGATAAAGATGGTAATACTAACAATGATAATAACAAGTAGAACAACAACAAAAACAAACAAACAAACAAATAATAATACAAATGATAATGATAGCAAAAGCAGGAAGTGTTATAATTGTTATACGATAAAACATCTTAATTAAAGTTATTAAATTCTCTTTCAGTATCAGATACACCTGTTCTTATGCGATGAATGATTTATCCTTAAAAGAAACATTCATATTTCAGAGACGACTCAGGATTTGGAAGAAAAAAAAGAAAAAAAAGAAAAAAAAGAAAAAAGAAAATCGGTTTCATATTTGCTTTTGTTTTCAGTAGCTAAAGCTATCGGTTTTCTTTCTTTTTTTTCATTCGTCTTTTTTCGCCCCTTCCTTTCGACCTCCCATCACTTGCCTTCTCCCCCTATCCCCTCCCTCTCCCCTATTACATGTCCCTCCTCCCTCTATCACATTCCATTCCCATTCTCCCTCCCTCTCCCTCTCCCTCTCCCTCCTTCCTTCTCCATCTATCCCATCCCCACATCCCTCCTCTCTCCCTCTCTCTACATCTCTCCCTCGCTCTCTCTCTCTCCATCTCTATCTCCCTTCCTCTCCCTCTCCCCCTCTCTCTCTATCTTTCCCTCCCTCCCTCTACATCTCTCTCCTCCTCCCTCTCCATTCTTCCCTCGCCTCTCCCTTTTCCTCCTTCCCTCTCTCTCCTTCTATCTTCCTCCCCCCCTTGCCTCTCCCTCTCCCCCCCTCTCTCTCTATCTTTCCCTCCCTCCCTCTCCTTCTTCCCCCCTCCCTCTCCTCCTTCCCCCCTCGCCTCCCCCTCCCCCTCCTCTTTCCCCCTTCGTCACTCCCTCTCCCTTTTCCCCCCTCCCTCCCTCCCTTTCCCTACCACCCTCATCTCTCCCTCCCTCTCCCCCTCCTCCCTCGCCTCTTCCTCTCCCCCTCCCCCTCCTCTTTCCCCTTCCCTCCCTCCCCCTCCTCCTTCCCCACTCGAGAAAGAGTGGAGGGGGCACTGGAAATCTGGTATAAAGGGAGGGCAAGAGGGAGGGAGAAACAATGAGAGAGAGAGGAAGTGGATGAGACGAGAGAGAAGAGAGAGGAGGGGTGAGAGAGGAAGGAGAGAGGAGAGAGAGAGACAAGAGAGGAGAGAGAGTAGAGAGAGATGATGAGAGGGAGAGAGAGAGAATTAGGAGAGAAAGAGGGAGAGAGAATTAGAAAGAGAGAGAGAAAAGAGAGAGCGAGAGAGAGAGAGGAAAGAGAGAGAGAGAGTGAAGAAGAGAGAAAGAAAGAGACAGAGAGGAAAAAGAGAGAGAGAAAGAGACGAGAGAGAGCGAGAGGTGAGAGGAGAGAGAGAATGGAGAGGAGAAGGAGCAGAGAGAGAGAGAGAGATGGAGAGGAGAAGAGAAGGGACGAGAGAGGAGGAGAGGAGAGAGACGAGAGAGAGAGAGAAAGATAAGAGAGAGAGAGGAGAGAGATGATGAAAAGAGGGGTTTGGAAAATTTTGAAAAAATATTTGTTGAAGGAAAAGGAAAGAGACTCGATGAGACAGATAGAGGACGGTGACAGACAGATCGAAAGAAACAGAGAGAGAGAGAGAACTCGATGCGAGGGTTAATGCGAGAGAAGGAGCGAAGACAGCGAGAGGACAGAAAGAAGGAGATTGGAGAGAGAAGAGACAGACCTCGAGCGAAGAAAGGAAAGAGAGAGGTAGAGTCAGGTGACGTAGAGAGAGAGAGAACATAGAGCGAAACAGAGAGAGACAAACAGAGAGAGACAAACAGAGAGACAAACAGAGAGAGAAACAGAATGAGAAAAAACAAAACAAACTGAACAACTCAGGAGACAGGAACAGAGAGAAAAGATGTCCACGACCCAATTTTTCCCACGTTGTCAAGGGATGGTTTGTTTTGTTATGCGCAGAGGCTATTACTGGCACTGCCCAGAAAGACAACGCCGCATGCTTATTGTGCTGTGTGCATCACTCACTTCACCCTCACTTCACACTCATTTCACACTCACTTCACTCACTTCACAACAAGTCCCCCTCATCCCATAACACGACATTCCCTCACTCATATCACACCCTCATTCCATCCTCACATCCCCATCCGTATCTCGGGGGGCGGGGAGTGGGGGAGGGGGGGTAGGGGAGTAGGGGGTAGTAACTTCACCCTCACTTCACACTCATTTCACACTCACTTCACTCACTTCACAACAAGGCCCCCTCATCCCATAACACGACATTCCCTCACTCACATCACACCCTCATTCCATCCTCACCCATTTTCCATCCGTATGCTCTGCTGGGGTGTGGCGTGCGGAGAGTGTATAGGGGGGGATGCGAGGCAGGGAAGGAAGGCTGGAGGGGGTGGTTTAGAGGGGTAGGGGGGGGTAGAATCGCCCCCCATGGCATTCGCCAGTGAGCCAGAAAGGCGAGAGCGATCACCTGGGGGAGAGAAATCAAGCGCTGAATCGGGAATCTGGCGGCGTGCAAACTCTGTCAAAGTTACGGCAGAAGGGTGAAGTAACTTGATCTTATGACCTGTAGGGGATTCCCGGAAGAGCGGCCGAAGGTGTGTGTGTGGACTTCACGGGCCGGTGCACAGCTGACCTCTCTGGCGTGCTTGGAATGAAGGGGGAGGGGGTGGGGGGGTGGGGGAGAGATAGTGAGAGAGAGAGAGAGAAAGGGAGAGAGAGAAAGAGATGG